>NW_027098680.1:0-308658 GCF_039881205.1 Euwallacea similis
TAACTAACCTGAACTAACCTGAACTAACCTGAACTAACCTGAACTAACCTGAACTAACCTGAACTAACCTGAACTAACCTGAACTAACCTGAACTAACCTGAACTAACCTGAACTAACCTGAACTAACCTGAACTAACCTGAACTAACCTGAACTAACCTGAACTAACCTGAACTAACCTGAACTAACCTGAACTAACCTGAACTAACCTGAACTAACCTGAACTAACCTGAACTAACCTGAACTAACCTGAACTAACCTGAACTAACCTGAACTAACCTGAACTAACCTGAACTAACCTGAACTAACCTGAACTAACCTGAACTAACCTGAACTAACCTGAACTAACCTGAACTAACCTGAACTAACCGAACTAACCTGAACTAACCTGAACTAACCTGAACTAACCTGAACTAACCTGAACTAACCTGAACTAACCTGAACTAACCTGAACTAACCCTGAACTAACCTGAACTAACCTGAACTAACCTGAACTAACCTTTTTTTTTTTTTTTTTTTTTTTTTTTTTTTTTTTTTTTTGCGAGGAGGAGGGAATCTTCTTAAGACACCCGACTTGGTCCACAGCCGGGTAGTGTGGGATTCGACCGACCATTACGTCGCCCGCCTACCCACTAAACCCACCTCCCCTCTTCTGCCCCGGGACCGCCTCACGGCATTTCATCAGGGCTTCCTCGATCTCCCAGACTAGGTGCGGACACGCACCCCACTTTTCTTCCTCTCGTTCTCCCTTGCAATCTTGGCCTTCAGGATTTTTCCGTCAGGCCCACAAATGCTTCCCATTTTCTCTCACTATCCACCAATTCATTTCCTATCTTGTTTCGGTCCAGGTCGAGTCCGCTCTCCCTGGCCTCCACCCGATAGCCCTCCCATTCTGGACATTCCCAGAGCGTATGCTCCGGTGTGTCCTCATTCGCATCGCAGAACCAGCAACGCGCACTCCTCTCCACCCCGATGCGCTTCAGATACTTACCAAACACACCGTGCCCGGTAAATACCTGTGACAGCGCATACCCGCTCTTACTCCACTCACACTCGTACCAGATCCGGATCCGGGGTATGAAGGTTTTAATCCAGCCCTCATACTTCTCCCAGTCCTTCTCCCATTCTCTCATCACCCATTCTTTCGCCTCGCTCCTACCTTCACCTTCACTCAGCATACTTCTCTCTAGTACTCTAATCCGCACCGGAGGTATCTTGGCCAAAGCTAACACCGCCTCGGTTGGTGCCGTTCTGTAGGCACTGGCCACCCGGAGTGCGAGCAAACGATTTGCCCTCTCCAGGATGGCCACGTACTTGCCGCACGTCATCTCCGTCTTCCAGACAGGAGCTGCGTACAGCAGAACCGACGATGCCGCCATCACCATCAACCTCCGTCTTTCATACCCCAATCCACCGACTCTAGGCAAAATGCCTTCGAGCTTCCCAATCACTCTAGATACCTTTTCGGCGGTCCGGCGCGCATGCTCACCGAAGCGAGCATTTCTGCTGAACCACACTCCCAGGTACTTCACGCATTCTTTCGTCTCGTACGAGACGTCGTCCACTCTCAGACTCATACTCCTTATTTTCCTTCGCCCGGCCAGGAGAACCATTTCGGTTTTCTCCGTGGCCATGCTAAGTCCCATGCTTTCGAACGTATCGGCGACCAGTTCCATGGCCTGCCTAGTCCGCGTCTCTAGGGTTTCCCCGTCCCCCGCCGTGACCACCAACGCCAGGTCGTCCGCGTAAGCCACCGGAGTGACTCCACGCGGGTACCCGGCCGTCAGTATCCCGTCGTAGTAGAGGTTCCACAAGACGGGGCCCAGCACAGACCCCTGAGGCACCCCACACGACAACTCTCGGACCCCCCCGTCTGGCAACACCAAAACCCGAGCATGCAGGTACGACTGAACTACGTTCAAGAGGTACCCGCTCATCGGGGACCTCCTCAACACATTCATGATGAGGTCCCACGGTGCACTGTTAAAAGCGTTCTTCACATCTATCGTTACCATGACGCAGAAGCCCGCATGCGTGTAACTTTTCCTCCTGATCCCCTCCACGACCTGCATGACAGACCGCATGGCGTCCAGGGTGCTCCTGCCCTTAACGAACCCATACTGTCTCTCATCAATCATGCCATACCTCGTCGCTTCTTCCAGCAATCTGGTCTTGACCACCTTTTCCGCCACTTTCCCGAGTCCGTCCACAAGGCATATGGGCCGGTACGTGGCCTCCGCACCCGGATCACGCTTCGGTTTCTCCACCAGCACGAGTCGAGTCCTCTTCCAAACCTTAGGGTACTCGCCCGAGGTCAAGATGCGATTCACGCAACCCACCATACCCTGGGGCACTGCCCCAAGATACAGCTTCAAGACCTCGTTCGGTATTCCGTCCAGTCCCGGAGCCTTGCGGCTCTTGAGTTCCCCGACCGCCCGGCGGATCTCCTCCGCCGTAACCCGAGGCACGTCATCCGGCACTACCCGCACCTTTTCCCACATTACCCGCGGCTTCACCGGGAACAGCGTGTCCACCTGCCTGTGCATTTCTGCCGTGGGCAGGGGACCACTTCTCAGTCGGCCAAGTTTCCCGGCCACAATCTTGTAGCCGAGTCCCCAGACGTCCGTTTCCAGCTCCGCACACACACGATTCCATTCATCTCTCTTGGCCTTCCTTACGGACGCCTTGAGAGCCTTCTTTTTCCCTTTTATACCTGTCGGCTGCCTCGGTCTCATCCGTTTCGGATCTAGACCGGTGCCGCCCCCTTCCTCTCTCTCTCGTCCACTTCCTTCTTGCTCTCACACATGCTTTCCGCCTTTCGGCGATCTCTTCATTCCACCAGTACACCTCTCGTTTCGCATTCCCACTCTCACGTTTCCTTAAACACCGGTCACAAGCTTCGCTTATCTCCCGAACTATTCCTTCGGGAGTTTCCACTTCGCCCCAGACCGTCATGCACCATCACGTACTGGCTCAATCGCCCTAACCCCTTCTCGTTCACTTTCCATCCTACCTTCTTCTCGCTTCTATCCACGCCAACAGGTACAGTTCCCCCACGCGTCAAGCGATAGGAGATGTACCTGTGGCCACTTCCGCTCTCCATTCCCACTTCAACATTCCAATCACGCACGCAACCATGCACAGTCGTACCTGCCATGGTCACGTCAATCAGCGACCTGCCGTTCCGGTTCCCGAACGTCCACTCGCCCCCGGTGTTTATGGGGACGAGTTCCACGGCCTCCAGGAACTCTTCCAGGACCCGTCCGTAGGCATTCGTCACCCAGGAGCCGAACCGCCCACTCTTGGCGTTCAGGTCCCCAGCGATGAGAACCTTCCTGCCGTCACGCCCCCTGACATACCCCTCCAGTCGCCGAATCCACGCCTCGAATGAAGCAGTGGTCCGGTTCGGAGAGAAGTACGCGGAGACGAGAGTGACACCGTCCAGCTCCGCTGCAACGAACCCCCGGTCTCGGTGGATTGACTGCACGCTCACACCCGGCGCAAGCCAGATGAAAGCGTCGTCGCACCTGTCCCTTACTAGGCTCCCTTCGGCCACGCACGGTTCCTGACCGAGCACCACGTGGATGCCCTGCTCTCTGATCACCTGGTACATGAGGTCCATCGCGAGACGGCCCCTGTCCAGGTTGATCTGCAGGCACCGCAGTTCCCTGTCCGACGCCATGACCCCATACAGACCCACACCAACACTCACACTCACATTCACGCACACTCACCCGTGTCCGCTCCTAGTCCTTCCCCGTCCCTTCCACGGCTCCTCCATCTCCATCGGCCACCAGCGACCGCAGGAAGCTGGTTGATGGAGAGTCGTCCCCATCCTGCTCCCCTCTGGGGGTGGAGGCCGCCACCGGCCTCTGCCTCGTCTTCGGGGTGTCCTCCGACCCCTCGCCCTTGGGCTCCCCCTTCGCCTTGGGTTTTCCCTTGGCTTTGGGTTCGCCCTTGGCCTTGGGTTCCCCCTTGGCCTTGGGCCCACCCTCAGCCTTGGGTCCTCCCTTGGCTCCGGTTTCCCCCTTGGGCTTGGGCTCGCACCCGGGCCCCCCAGCACTGTGCCCCCCCTTTTTGCACAGGGGGCAGTACCGCTCCGCTTGGCAGGCGGCGGCCTTGTGGCCCCCCTGCGCGCACCTTGCGCAAAGCTGCGAGCGGTCCTCCCCCTTGCACTCCCCAGCCTTGTGGCCTCCCTGCCAGCACCGGTAGCATCGGCCGGACTCCCTTCTCTCCCGCAGCCGGCACCGCGAGATGCCGACCCGGAGATCCGCGATCCGCCGGACGCTCGCCGCCACCTCGGCCTCCACTAGGATGGTGGCGGTTTGGCAGCTTCCGAAGCTGGGCCGGATGCTCAGCAGCCGTAGCCGCCCCTGCTCCACCCCCGCCGCGGTCGCCACCGCCCCTACCACCTCCTCCCCCGTGGTAACCCCGTCCAGGCCGTATACCAGGAAGGCCACCGGTCTCCCAGTCCCCCCCCGCACACGCCCCCCTCCAAGCTCCCTGGCGAGAAGCTCCCTGAGCCTCTCTCCCTTCCCACCCTTAGGCACGGTCAGAAGGACCTCGCCCTTCTTGGTTTCCCTGACCGTGCCCACCTTTACCTCTCCCCCCCCGGTCGCGACCACCTGGCGTACCCTTTTCAGGGCATCCAGGTAGGTCGTCCCCGCCTCTCTGGTGACGAAGATGGCCTCCTCCTCCCTTGAGGTGGCCCTCCCCGTTCCGCTCTCCCCAGCCCCTGTCAGGTAGAAGCGGAGCTTAACTCCACCTCCCTCTGCCGCCAGTTCCCCCAACTTCCTCATCTTCAGGGGATCCGTCCCCTGAACATGAGGGACCACTACCCTGGTCCTGCCCTCCTCCCTGGCGGTCTCCACGAGCTCCCTAAGGGCCTCGTAAACCCCCTCCGGGCTCACTTCCCCCTTTAACCTCCTGTAGAAGACGTATCGTGTCTTCTCCTCGGTTCTCCCCCCCTTCCGCAGCCGGCACGATTGTACCAAGAATGGCACCCTTCCTCTCTGGTCCTCCCCCAGCTCTTTCAGTTCGGGGAGCATCCTCAACACCCCGAACCTGAACTAACCTGAACTAACCTGAACTAACCTGAACTAACCTGAACTAACCTGAACTAACCTGAACTAACCTGAACTAACCTGAACTAACCTGAACTAACCTGAACTAACCTGAACTAACCTGAACTAACCTGAACTAACCTGAACTAACCTGAACTAACCTGAACTAACCTGAACTAACCTGAACTAACCTGAACTAACCTGAACTAACCTGAACTAACCTGAACTAACCTGAACTAACCTGAACTAACCTGAACTAACCTGAACTAACCTGAACTAACCTGAACTAACCTGAACTAACCTGAACTAACCTGAACTAACCTGAACTAACCTGAACTAACCTGAACTAACCTGAACTAACCTGAACTAACCTGAACTAACCTGAACTAACCTGAACTAACCTGAACTAACCTGAACTAACCTGAACTAACCTGAACTAACCTGAACTAACCTGAACTAACCTGAACTAACCTGAACTAACCTGAACTAACCTGAACTAACCTGAACTAACCTGAACTAACCTGAACTAACCTGAACTAACCTTTTTTTTTTTTTTTTTTTTTTTTTTTTTGCGAGGAGGAGGGAATCTTCTTAAGACACCCGACTTGGTCCACAGCCGGGTAGTGTGGGATTCGACCGACCATTACGTCGCCCGCCTACCCACTAAACCCACCTCCCCTCTTCTGCCCCGGGACCGCCTCACGGCATTTCATCAGGGCTTCCTCGATCTCCCAGACTAGGTGCGGACACGCACCCCACTTTTCTTCCTCTCGTTCTCCCTTGCAATCTTGGCCTTCAGGATTTTTTCCGTCAGGCCCACAAATGCTTCCCATTTTCTCTCACTATCCACCAATTCATTTCCTATCTTGTTTCGGTCCAGGTCGAGTCCGCTCTCCCTGGCCTCCACCCGATAGCCCTCCCATTCTGGACATTCCCAGAGCGTATGCTCCGGTGTGTCCTCATTCGCATCGCAGAACCAGCAACGCGCACTCCTCTCCACCCCGATGCGCTTCAGATACTTACCAAACACACCGTGCCCGGTAAATACCTGTGACAGCGCATACCCGCTCTTACTCCACTCACACTCGTACCAGATCCGGATCCGGGGTATGAAGGTTTTAATCCAGCCCTCATACTTCTCCCAGTCCTTCTCCCATTCTCTCATCACCCATTCTTTCGCCTCGCTCCTACCTTCACCTTCACTCAGCATACTTCTCTCTAGTACTCTAATCCGCACCGGAGGTATCTTGGCCAAAGCTAACACCGCCTCGGTTGGTGCCGTTCTGTAGGCACTGGCCACCCGGAGTGCGAGCAAACGATTTGCCCTCTCCAGGATGGCCACGTACTTGCCGCACGTCATCTCCGTCTTCCAGACAGGAGCTGCGTACAGCAGAACCGACGATGCCGCCATCACCATCAACCTCCGTCTTTCATACCCCAATCCACCGACTCTAGGCAAAATGCCTTCGAGCTTCCCAATCACTCTAGATACCTTTTCGGCGGTCCGGCGCGCATGCTCACCGAAGCGAGCATTTCTGCTGAACCACACTCCCAGGTACTTCACGCATTCTTTCGTCTCGTACGAGACGTCGTCCACTCTCAGACTCATACTCCTTATTTTCCTTCGCCCGGCCAGGAGAACCATTTCGGTTTTCTCCGTGGCCATGCTAAGTCCCATGCTTTCGAACGTATCGGCGACCAGTTCCATGGCCTGCCTAGTCCGCGTCTCTAGGGTTTCCCCGTCCCCCGCCGTGACCACCAACGCCAGGTCGTCCGCGTAAGCCACCGGAGTGACTCCACGCGGGTACCCGGCCGTCAGTATCCCGTCGTAGTAGAGGTTCCACAAGACGGGGCCCAGCACAGACCCCTGAGGCACCCCACACGACAACTCTCGGACCCCCCCGTCTGGCAACACCAAAACCCGAGCATGCAGGTACGACTGAACTACGTTCAAGAGGTACCCGCTCATCGGGGACCTCCTCAACACATTCATGATGAGGTCCCACGGTGCACTGTTAAAAGCGTTCTTCACATCTATCGTTACCATGACGCAGAAGCCCGCATGCGTGTAACTTTTCCTCCTGATCCCCTCCACGACCTGCATGACAGACCGCATGGCGTCCAGGGTGCTCCTGCCCTTAACGAACCCATACTGTCTCTCATCAATCATGCCATACCTCGTCGCTTCTTCCAGCAATCTGGTCTTGACCACCTTTTCCGCCACTTTCCCGAGTCCGTCCACAAGGCATATGGGCCGGTACGTGGCCTCCGCACCCGGATCACGCTTCGGTTTCTCCACCAGCACGAGTCGAGTCCTCTTCCAAACCTTAGGGTACTCGCCCGAGGTCAAGATGCGATTCACGCAACCCACCATACCCTGGGGCACTGCCCCAAGATACAGCTTCAAGACCTCGTTCGGTATTCCGTCCAGTCCCGGAGCCTTGCGGCTCTTGAGTTCCCCGACCGCCCGGCGGATCTCCTCCGCCGTAACCCGAGGCACGTCATCCGGCACTACCCGCACCTTTTCCCACATTACCCGCGGCTTCACCGGGAACAGCGTGTCCACCTGCCTGTGCATTTCTGCCGTGGGCAGGGGACCACTTCTCAGTCGGCCAAGTTTCCCGGCCACAATCTTGTAGCCGAGTCCCCAGACGTCCGTTTCCAGCTCCGCACACACACGATTCCATTCATCTCTCTTGGCCTTCCTTACGGACGCCTTGAGAGCCTTCTTTTCCCTTTTATACCTGTCGGCTGCCTCGGTCTCATCCGTTTCGGATCTAGACCGGTGCCGCCCCCTTCCTCTCTCTCTCGTCCACTTCCTTCTTGCTCTCACACATGCTTTCCGCCTTTCGGCGACCTCTTCATTCCACCAGTACACCTCTCGTTTCGCATTCCCACTCTCACGTTTCCTTAAACACCGGTCACAAGCTTCGCTTATCTCCCGAACTATTCCTTCGGGAGTTTCCACTTCGCCCAGACCGTCATGCACCATCACGTACTGGCTCAATCGCCCTAACCCCTTCTCGTTCACTTTCCATCCTACCTTCTTCTCGCTTCTATCCACGCCAACAGGTACAGTTCCCCCACGCGTCAAGCGATAGGAGATGTACCTGTGGCCACTTCCGCTCTCCATTCCCACTTCAACATTCCAATCACGCACGCAACCATGCACAGTCGTACCTGCCATGGTCACGTCAATCAGCGACCTGCCGTTCCGGTTCCCGAACGTCCACTCGCCCCCGGTGTTTATGGGGACGAGTTCCACGGCCTCCAGGAACTCTTCCAGGACCCGTCCGTAGGCATTCGTCACCCAGGAGCCGAACCGCCCACTCTTGGCGTTCAGGTCCCCAGCGATGAGAACCTTCCTGCCGTCACGCCCCCTGACATACCCCTCCAGTCGCCGAATCCACGCCTCGAATGAAGCAGTGGTCCGGTTCGGAGAGAAGTACGCGGAGACGAGAGTGACACCGTCCAGCTCCGCTGCAACGAACCCCCGGTCTCGGTGGATTGACTGCACGCTCACACCCGGCGCAAGCCAGATGAAAGCGTCGTCGCACCTGTCCCTTACTAGGCTCCCTTCGGCCACGCACGGTTCCTGACCGAGCACCACGTGGATGCCCTGCTCTCTGATCACCTGGTACATGAGGTCCATCGCGAGACGGCCCCTGTCCAGGTTGATCTGCAGGCACCGCAGTTCCCTGTCCGACGCCATGACCCCATACAGACCCACACCAACACTCACACTCACATTCACGCACACTCACCCGTGTCCGCTCCTAGTCCTTCCCCGTCCCTTCCACGGCTCCTCCATCTCCATCGGCCACCAGCGACCGCAGGAAGCTGGTTGATGGAGAGTCGTCCCCATCCTGCTCCCCTCTGGGGGTGGAGGCCGCCACCGGCCTCTGCCTCGTCTTCGGGGTGTCCTCCGACCCCTCGCCCTTGGGCTCCCCCTTCGCCTTGGGTTTTCCCTTGGCTTTGGGTTCGCCCTTGGCCTTGGGTTCCCCCTTGGCCTTGGGCCCACCCTCAGCCTTGGGTCCTCCCTTGGCTCCGGTTTCCCCCTTGGGCTTGGGCTCGCACCCGGGCCCCCCAGCACTGTGCCCCCCCTTTTTGCACAGGGGGCAGTACCGCTCCGCTTGGCAGGCGGCGGCCTTGTGGCCCCCCTGCGCGCACCTTGCGCAAAGCTGCGAGCGGTCCTCCCCCTTGCACTCCCCAGCCTTGTGGCCTCCCTGCCAGCACCGGTAGCATCGGCCGGACTCCCTTCTCTCCCGCAGCCGGCACCGCGAGATGCCGACCCGGAGATCCGCGATCCGCCGGACGCTCGCCGCCACCTCGGCCTCCACTAGGATGGTGGCGGTTTGGCAGCTTCCGAAGCTGGGCCGGATGCTCAGCAGCCGTAGCCGCCCCTGCTCCACCCCCGCCGCGGTCGCCACCGCCCCTACCACCTCCTCCCCCGTGGTAACCCCGTCCAGGCCGTATACCAGGAAGGCCACCGGTCTCCCAGTCCCCCCCCGCACACGCCCCCCTCCAAGCTCCCTGGCGAGAAGCTCCCTGAGCCTCTCTCCCTTCCCACCCTTAGGCACGGTCAGAAGGACCTCGCCCTTCTTGGTTTCCCTGACCGTGCCCACCTTTACCTCTCCCCCCCCGGTCGCGACCACCTGGCGTACCCTTTTCAGGGCATCCAGGTAGGTCGTCCCCGCCTCTCTGGTGACGAAGATGGCCTCCTCCTCCCTTGAGGTGGCCCTCCCCGTTCCGCTCTCCCCAGCCCCTGTCAGGTAGAAGCGGAGCTTAACTCCACCTCCCTCTGCCGCCAGTTCCCCCAACTTCCTCATCTTCAGGGGATCCGTCCCCTGAACATGAGGGACCACTACCCTGGTCCTGCCCTCCTCCCTGGCGGTCTCCACGAGCTCCCTAAGGGCCTCGTAAACCCCCTCCGGGCTCACTTCCCCCTTTAACCTCCGGTAGAAGACGTATCGTGTCTTCTCCTCGGTTCTCCCCCCCTTCCGCAGCCGGCACGATTGTACCAAGAATGGCACCCTTCCTCTCTGGTCCTCCCCCAGCTCTTTCAGTTCGGGGAGCATCCTCAACACCCCGTCCCGTGCCGCGGAAGCTTCCTCCCCCACTATGACCGCCAGGTCGCTCCCATACCCTTCCCCCCATGCATCCCCACTCACCTGCTCCGTTTGAGAGAACAGACCCTCCTCCCAGCGCTCCCGGATCGCCGCACGCAGCTCTCCAGAAGCAACTAGTCGGCGGATCCGCTCTCTCTGCTCCCTGGTCCTCCGCTCCTCTTCCGACTCCGTTTGGGTGGCACAGTCGACCCTCTCCACCGCCGTCCTGCCCACCCTCTCCATCTCCTCGATCCTCCTCCTTAAGGCCCCGTTCTCTTCCCGCAGCCTCTCCGTCTCCTCGCACGTCCTTTCCTCCCGGGCTGCTCTGCGCAGGACGCTCCGCAGCCCGGAGACAGCGTTCACGAAGTCCTGGTTTGGCCTGTAGCTCTTCTTGAGCTGCCTCTCCAGGTCGTCCGCCCTCGCCACGGCCTCCTCCAGTGCCGTTCCCCTCTCCTCAGTGGACTGGGAGAAGCTTTCCTCCGCCTCTCTCCTTCTTTTGCCCCTCTGGCTAGGGGTGCTTGTAGGTGGGGGCATCTCCAAGGAGAAGGCGGAGAAGAACTCCTCCCCCCCCAGGGCGCTCACCGCCCCCTCCGATGCCCTCCTAGTGGGTAGTGCCTCGGACACCGCCAGCGACCTCCACGCCTCGCCCGGAGCAGTCTCCCTGCGAGTGGGCGGGGATCGCCGCATCCTACCACTCCTCGCGAACGGGCTCTCCATATCCCGGTCCTCCACATCTCCAACGACGCCTTCAGCGTCGGAGCGGTTCTGGCCCCCCCCAGAATCCTTGGGGCCAGCATTGGTCACCGGGGCTTTCACCCGGTCGGAACCAATGGCGGGATTATTACCCGCCTGGGGTACACGTTTTGGGTGACCACTCATCATAACTGTAATTTAAACACATATACGGACGCCACACATCCAGGTAAGTATTGGGTAAGTATAGGTTATTTAGGATAGGAATAGGCTAGTAATTTGGATCATTTTCAGGATACTCCGAGGAGGCGGCTCATCACAAGGATAGGGATAAGGATAAGGTAAGTGGATAAATTGCACTTTGGGATTGAAGTACAATTTCAGCTCGAGTACCGCAGATTCGCCACGTCTGTGTTCACTGGATGAAGGTGAACCCCCACGGAGCCGCTAGGAACTGGTCTTCCATCCAGCCACGCATCCCTTCGGCGCGCACCCCACCTTAGGATTTGGGAGGTATTTATAGTGGCCTCACCACGCGATCCCAAAGGATCCCCACGCACCCGATCATCCCGGTTGTTGACCACATCACTGCAGCCCCCACCAAGACCCATCGGCTGTTTGCGGTTTGCTCCTTGGAAGTTGTTGGAAGAACAGGATACTCCGAAGAGTTGGATTTTCTAAGGACGTCAGGTGAGTTGGGAGAAGTTGCACTCTTTGAGGTAAGTACAATTTCAGCTAAGGTACCGCGCGCTCGCCAAGCCCGTATCCACAGTGTGGACCCCTTCGAGGCCGCTGAGGATTGGGCTTCCCCCCATCCTTGCATCTCTTGGGCGCGCGCCATGCCGCGAGAATTGGAAGGTGTTATAGTGGCCTCACCACTCGATCCCCGAAGAGATCCCCGTTCACCTGATCCACCCCGGCCCCGAAGACATCCTTGTCCCCGTTGCCGAAATCCATCAGCTGTTTACGGTTTGTTAAGCTGGTCCACGGCGGAAGTTTTCGTTCCGGACTTGCAGTTTTTAAGCTGAAGCCATCACTTATCACTCCCACTAACCAGTGACCTCGCAAGAAGTCCTGGCCGTTCCCCTATCCGCCACCCGGGGGACGCGCCCGATAGATTGCTCAATCCACGGGAACCTGAACTAACCTGAACTAACCTGAACTAACCTGAACTAACCTGAACTAACCTGAACTAACCTGAACTAACCTGAACTAACCTGAACTAACCTGAACTAACCTGAACTAACCTGAACTAACCTGAACTAACCTGAACTAACCTGAACTAACCTGAACTAACCTGAACTAACCTGAACTAACCTGAACTAACCTGAACTAACCTGAACTAACCTGAACTAACCTGAACTAACCTGAACTAACCTGAACTAACCTGAACTAACCTGAACTAACCTGAACTAACCTGAACTAACCTGAACTAACCTGAACTAACCTGAACTAACCTGAACTAACCTGAACTAACCTGAACTAACCTGAACTAACCTGAACTAACCTGAACTAACCTGAACTAACCTGAACTAACCTGAACTAACCTGAACTAACCTGAACTAACCTGAACTAACCTGAACTAACCTGAACTAACCTGAACTAACCTGAACTAACCTGAACTAACCTGAACTAACCTGAACTAACCTGAACTAACCTGAACTAACCTGAACTAACCTGAACTAACCTGAACTAACCTGAACTAACCTGAACTAACCTGAACTAACCTGAACTAACCTGAACTAACCTGAACTAACCTGAACTAACCTGAACTAACCTGAACTAACCTGAACTAACCTGAACTAACCTGAACTAACCTGAACTAACCTGAACTAACCTGAACTAACCTGAACTAACCTGAACTAACCTGAACTAACCTGAACTAACCTGAACTAACCTGAACTAACCTGAACTAACCTGAACTAACCTGAACTAACCTGAACTAACCTGAACTAACCTGAACTAACCTGAACTAACCTGAACTAACCTGAACTAACCTGAACTAACCTGAACTTTTTTTTTTTTTTTTTTTTTTTTTTTTCGAGGAAAAATCTTCAAAAGACATCCAGCCTGTTGTCGCGGCGGCTGGATAGTGTGGGATTCGCCTACTGCGCCTACCCACTAAAAAACCTCGGACTTCACGTATCCTGCGCCGACCCGGGACCGTCCCGAGGGATATAACATCGATGCCGGCGAAGGTTTCGGTGTCTTTATTTCGCATCCCGACGCGGTAGTTCATCTCGAAATACGATTCGCGGAAAGAAGAATGAAAAAGAAAGCGGTTTCATTTGACTTTCCCCTGCTTATTTTTTGCCAATTCTTCCATCAACCAGCGCCAGATTTTTTTTTTTTTTTTTTTTTTTTTTTTTTTTTTTTTTTTCCCCATCGCCAATCGTATCAATTCACCCACTCCCTGTAATCCCTACTTCCCGCTTGACTTGCCGAGTGCATTCTTCCTCCAAGACGTTTTTCCAGTTTGCCTCGTCGTGCTCAGGAAAGCCTGGGTCCTCTGGTTTTTTTCTGGCCCACTCCAGCTTTTGAGGTCCTGCCTCGCTTTCCTGGATTTTGGGGAGTTTTCTAGTTGCTCAATCTTCGAATTTCGTCGTTCCTGGTTCCAGTTTGACCCCATCTAGGACCTTGCAATTTCGGTTTTCCCTATTACTTGACTATATTCCCGGTTTACGTGGTTTCAGTGAATAAATTCCATCCACCATTTCGTCCAAGAAATGCAAGTTATTCCTGAAAAATCAAAGCTTTTCCTAGGATTTTCGTGAGAAAATCGACCTCGGGGCTTTTCTAAGTCCAGCAGTGTTTTCCTGGAATTTTAGGAAGCTCCTAGTTGCTCGATCTTCGAGTTGCGTCGTTCCTGGTTCCAGTTTGACCCCTTCTAGGACCTCGCAATTTCGGTTTTCCCTGTTACTTGACTATATTCCCGGATTCCGTGGTTTCAGTGAATAAATTCCATTCACCATTTCGTCCAAGAAATGCAAGTTATTCCTGAAAAATCAAAGCTTTTCCTAGGATTTTCGTGAGAAAATCGACCTCGCGGCTTTTCTAAGTCCAGCAGTGTTTTCCTGGAATTTTAGGAAGCTCCTAGTTGCTCAATCTTCGAGTTGCGTCGTTCCTGGTTCCAGTTTGACCCCTTCTAGGACCTTGCAATTTCGGTTTTCCCCTTTACTTGACTGTATTCCCGGATTCCGTGGTTTCAGTGAATAAATTCCATTCACCATTTCGTCCAAGAAATGCAAGTTATTCCTGAAAAATCAAAGCTTTTCCTAGGATTTTCGTGAGAAAATCGACCTCGCGGCTTTTCTAAGTCCAGCATTGTTCCCTGGAATTTTAGGAAGCTCCTAGTTGCTCAATCTTCGAGTTGCGTCGTTCCTGGTTCCAGTTTGACCCCTTCTAGGACCTTGCAGTTTCGGTTTTCCCCTTTACTTGACTGTATTCTCGGATTCCGTGGTTTCAGTGAATAAATTCCATTCACCATTTCGTCCAAGAAATGCAAGTTATTCCTGAAAAATCAAAGCTTTTCCTAGGATTTTCGTGAGAAAATCGACCTCGCGGCTTTTCTAAGTCCAGCAGTGTTTTCCTGGAATTTTAGGAAGCTCCTAGTTGCTCGATCTTCGAGTTGCGTCGTTCCTGGTTCCAGTTTGACCCCTTCTAGGACCTTGCAATTTCGGTTTTCCCTGTTACTTGACTATATTCCCGGATTCCGTGGTTTCAGTGAATAAATTCCATTCACCATTTCGTCCAAGAAATGCAAGTTATTCCTGAAAAATCAAAGCTTTTCCTAGGATTTTCGTGAGAAAATCGACCTCGCGGCTTTTCTAAGTCCAGCAGTGTTTTCCTGGAATTTCAGGAAGCTCCTAGTTGCTCGATCTTCGAGTTGCGTCGTTCCTGGTTCCAGTTTGACCCCTTCTAGGACCTTGCAATTTCGGTTTTCCCTGTTACTTGACTATATTCCCGGATTCCGTGGTTTCAGTGAATAAATTCCATTCACCATTTCGTCCAAGAAATGCAAGTTATTCCTGAAAAATCAAAGCTTTTCCTAGGATTTTCGTGAGAAAATCGACCTCGCGGCTTTTCTAAGTCCAGCAGTGTTTTCCTGGAATTTTAGGAAGCTCCTAGTTGCTCGATCTTCGAGTTGCGTCGTTCCTGGTTCCAGTTTGACCCCTTCTAGGACCTTGCAATTTCGGTTTTCCCTGTTACTTGACTATATTCCCGGATTCCGTGGTTTCAGTGAATAAATTCCATTCACCATTTCGTCCAAGAAATGCAAGTTATTCCTGAAAAATCAAAGCTTTTCCTAGGATTTTCGTGAGAAAATCGACCTCGCGGCTTTTCTAAGTCCAGCAGTGTTTTCCTGGAATTTTAGGAAGCTCCTAGTTGCTTAATCTTCGAATTCCGTCGTTCCTGGTTCCAGTTTGACCCCATCTAGGACCTTGCAATTTCGGTTTTCCCCTTTACTTGACTGTATTCTCGGATTCCGTGGTTTCAGTGAATAAATTCCATTTACCATTTCGTCCAAGAAATGCAAGTTATTCCTGAAAAATCAAAGCTTTTCCTAGGATTTTCGTGAGAAAATCGACCTCGCGGCTTTTCTAAGTCCAGCAGTGTTTTCCT
Organism: Euwallacea similis; assembly: GCF_039881205.1. Classification (NCBI taxonomy): domain Eukaryota; kingdom Metazoa; phylum Arthropoda; class Insecta; order Coleoptera; family Curculionidae; genus Euwallacea; species Euwallacea similis. The sequence goes on from NW_027098680.1 coordinate 15,487, forward strand.
GGAATTTTAGGAAGCTCCTAGTTGCTCGGTCTTCGAGTTGCGTCGTTCCTGGTTCCAGTTTGACCCCTTCTAGGACCTTGCAATTTCGGTTTTCCCTGTTACTTGACTATATTCCCGGATTCCGTGGTTTCAGTGAATAAATTCCATTCACCATTTCGTCCAAGAAATGCAAGTTATTCCTGAAAAATCAAAGCTTTTCCTAGGATTTTCGTGAGAAAATCGACCTCGCGGCTTTTCTAAGTCCAGCAGTGTTTTCCTGGAATTTTAGGAAGCTCCTAGTTGCTTAATCTTCGAATTCCGTCGTTCCTGGTTCCAGTTTGACCCCATCTAGGACCTTGCAATTTCGGTTTTCCCCTTTACTTGACTGTATTCTCGGATTCCGTGGTTTCAGTGAATAAATTCCATTCACCATTTCGTCCAAGAAATGCAAGTTATTCCTGAAAAATCAAAGCTTTTCCTAGGATTTTCGTGAGAAAATCGACCTCGCGGCTTTTCTAAGTCCAGCAGTGTTTTCCTGGAATTTTAGGAAGCTCCTAGTTGCTCGATCTTCGAGTTGCGTCGTTCCTGGTTCCAGTTTGACCCCTTCTAGGACCTTGCAATTTCGGTTTTCCCTGTTACTTGACTTTATTCCCGGATTCCGTGGTTTCAGTGAATAAATTCCATTCACCATTTCGTCCAAGAAATGCAAGTTATTCCTGAAAAATCAAAGCTTTTCCTAGGATTTTCGTGAGAAAATCGACCTCGCGGCTTTTCTAAGTCCAGCAGTGTTTTCCTGGAATTTTAGGAAGCTCCTAGTTGCTTAATCTTCGAATTCCGTCGTTCCTGGTTCCAGTTTGACCCCATCTAGGACCTTGCAATTTCGGTTTTCCCCTTTACTTGACTGTATTCTCGGATTCCGTGGTTTCAGTGAATAAATTCCATTCACCATTTCGTCCAAGAAATGCAAGTTATTCCTGAAAAATCAAAGCTTTTCCTAGGATTTTCGTGAGAAAATCGACCTCGCGGCTTTTCTAAGTCCAGCAGTGTTTTCCTGGAATTTTAGGAAGCTCCTAGTTGCTCGATCTTCGAGTTGCGTCGTTCCTGGTTCCAGTTTGACCCCTTCTAGGACCTCGCAATTTCGACTTTCCCCGTTACTTAGGGATGTTTCCGGATTTCGCGGCTGCAGTGAAGTAGATTCTCCTCGCCGCTTTGTCTGAAAAATACCCAAGTTTTTCCTGAAAATCGAGGCTTTTTTCCCAAGAACTGGAGGAGGGCCCTCGGTTCCTCGGTCCTTGCTTTCCTCGGGCCAGCTTCGGCTACTGTCCCCCATCCGGAGGTTCCCGCATCGGCTCCTCGCGCGGATTTCAGGATTACAGTTCGTTTGTGTCCGATGCCGATCGTGCGATGCCTGGATTAATTTCAAGAAGAATTCGCAAATAAAGAAGACCCTTTTGTCCGAGCAACTAGTGCGCGGAGTTTTTCTGTTACGATTTAGAAAACATACTGCTTTCTTGGAAAACCGTTTTTCGAAATTTTGAAGAAATAACTTCCTTCGGATCAATTGCTTTTCCGACTACTTGTCCGTGGATCATGCTGGACGGGAGGCGCGTTCCGCCCTTTCTTTTTCTTTGACCATGTCGGAAATGACTCGGCTACATCTGTCCCAATTTTCTTTTGATTCGAGCATTTTCTCGATTAAATTACTCGGAGTTAGCGCGTTCACGCATTCGCGCAACTCGTTTCTGCGAGTTTCGAGGATCGAGCACTGGAAAATGCAGTGTTCCGCGGTGTCGTCGACCCCGCAGACCTCGCACTCCGGCTCGGTTTTCCCGATGCGATGCGTGAAAGCCCTAAAGCTTCCGTGCCCGCTCAGGGCCTGGGTTAGGTAGAAATTTAGGCGTCTGTGTTTGCACGATACCCAGACGTCCAGGTCAGGGATTAATTTCTTAGTCCACTGGCCCTTTTCTTCTAGGTTCGTCCATCGTTCCTGCCATTTCCGAATGGTTTCCTTTCTCATTGATTTTCTGTCCGCCCCCGTGACCCTCGGGAGGACGCTGAGAAGCGTCCTTTCTTCCAGTAGGAGGTCGATGGGGGGGACGCCAGCTAGGACTTGTACCGCTTCGAAGGATACAGTTCGATACGCACAGATGACCCTCAGGAGTGCTTTTCTTTGCACGCTCAGCATCATGTGCGCGTACTTTTTGATTCTCCTCATCCATCCCCAAATCGGGGCTGCATAGAGGAGCGTCGATTGTACCACTCCGTAGAGCAGCTGTCTCTTTTGCGTGGACGGACCGTCCATCGTCGGCATGATCCTTTGCAGTAGACCTAATTTCTTTAGGCTTTTGTCGCAGATGTTTTCCACGTGACGCGCGTGGTACAAATTTTCCCCGAAATCGACCCCCAAATATCTTATGGATTTTTGAGGTTCGATTCGGACGCCGCTCGCCAGAAAGAATAAATCCTTTCTGCACCTTTTTCCGCTCAAAATGACCGCTTCGGTCTTTTCGGGGGCTATTCGAAGCGAGTGGTCGGTCAGCCATTGCACGCAACGGTTTATCGCGCCGTCCGCTTCGCCGATTAGTTCCGCCCTATCGGCGCCGCAGACGACGAGCGCAATGTCGTCCGCGTAGCCAATGAGCGTCGTCCTCTCGGATCGCCCCGCCTCCAAGATGGGGTCGTACATTAGGTTCCACAGCAGCGGCCCGAGCACCGAACCTTGCGGTATGCCCATCGCCATGTTGAACTTGGTCTCTTTGTCTATTTTTACGATTCTATTCGTGAAATAATCTTTGATTACGTTTATTAAATAATTCGAGATATTTCTTCTCGTCATTTCGTTTATTATGCACGTCCACGAAGCGCTGTTGAACGCGTTTTTTACGTCTAACGTAATTAACGCGCACCAACGTTCTCCGCGGCGCTGATTTTTTGCGTCGCGGGCCACTTTTATGACTCGCTCCATGGCGTGCATCGCGGACTTTCCTTTTCTGAAGCCGAACTGTACTTCCGACAGCGGATGTTTCGCCGCCAGTTCCTCCTCAAGACGGGTCTTGATGAGGTGTTCGTACAGCTTGGCCGCAGCATCGATCAGACAAATAGGCCTGTACGACCCCAGTTCTTCGCTATTCTTGTTCGGTTTTAGAAGCAAGATTAGCTTGGCTATTTTCCAGGAATCCGGGAATTCCTGGTTTTCCAGCAGTTGATTTAGCACTCGAAGCCACACGTCCGGGTAGGCTTCGAAGCTATATTTGACCGCTTCCGCCCCCAGACCGTCGGGTCCCGGGGCTGCTGCGTTCTTTAATTTGCAAGCAGCCGCTTTTACCTCTTCCTGCGAGAAAGGCGTAAAAACGACTGGCATTATCTTTGCCGGTATGTGGCCGGGGCCTCGCGGAAAAAGGTGTTCCGCGACTTCTAATTTTCTTTTTGCCGTCAATTCGAAAGGATTTCCGGGTTTGAGTTGCCTCATGACGATCTTATAACCGTCACCCCAGATGTCCTCGTCGAGTCGCGTGCACAATTCGGTCCAGCTCGCTTTTTTCCGCGAGCTTATCTCCTTGTGGAGGGACTTTTTCGCGTCTTTGTACCGTTGCCACGACGCCTCCTTTTCGACATCCGCGACATTCGGATTTCCGCGTGCGCGAAGCGCGCGACGTCTGACTACGATGCAGTTCTTTCTCATTTGTTCGACTTGTTCCGTCCACCAGTACGGATTCGACTGTCCCGTTGCGGCGCTGCGGATTTCCGCGCGCGCCGCCCGAGAAGCGTCTTTCATGAGCTTGGAAATCTCTTTTCCGCCGTTCACTTCGGGACGACGTTCCAGTAGATTTCCGAAAGCTTGCACGAACTTCTGCTTGTCCGGTTTGTAAAAGCCAGACAGTCGATTTTTCCGCGCCGTCACGCTGCCAATTTCGAAACATATGTGTTTATGCGGCGAACACGGCTCATTTTCTAGGATTTGCCAATCAGTCGCGTGATTTACAAGTCCCAGACTCGCGAACGTGACATCAATGCACGTTTTTTGGTTTCTTCTGACGAACGTGGGTTCTCCCGTGTTGAGAGCCACCATTTCTAGGGCCCCCACCATCTGAGACAACGCCCCGCCCCTGGCATCTTCGATCGATGCGCCCCAATCCGGGGATTTGGCATTAAAATCGCCCATTAAAATTAATTCGCCGTGTCGGCCGGCAGCCACTTGTTGCAAGTCGTTCAAATATCGATCGAACCGCTCCATTGTGCAGTTAGGCGAAATGTATCCGGCAATTATTGTATACTCTTCTCCGAAGAGTGCAATAAATCCGTCTCCGCGCGTTACTTTCGAGAACCTCGCATTGTTGGTTCTCGCCCAGATGGCTACATCACCCGAGTTGTCGCCCATCCATTTAGGGTTGTTTTTTATTAGATTTTTATTAGGCTCGCTGGCCACAATTAAATCGACATTTCGCTTAGCCGCTTCAAGGAAAGCCATGTCGTGTGCATTTATCGACCGATCAGCATTGATCTGCAAGAATTTCGTTTTGAATTTGATTTTCATTTTATGCAAATATTTATGAACAAAACTAAACCGGAAGGAATAGAGTTGTTGCCGAGAAAAAAGGTTTTAGGAAGTACGCTCTTTTTTTTTTTTTTTTTTAAAGAAAAAGAAAAGTGGAGTCTGTTTTCCCCGATTTTTTATTGGCGATCTTCCGTGATCGTCGTGTCATTTTCCGCGGCCGTTTCGCGCCGCTTCAAGAGGTCCCGACGTTGTTGTTCGGACCTCATGGCCGCCCGCGCGCCGTTGAGAGCTTCCCGAAATTTGGGGCACTTACTGCTCCCCGGCCAGTGCCCCTTTGCTTTGCAGAGGACGCACGTGCAGTCCTCCTCTTTTTTGGGGCAGTTTTTCCCCCGATGGTCCGGTTTTCCGCACCGGAAGCAGCATTTCCTTCGGTCGGGACCGTTGCAGCTGGACGTCGCGTGATCGTACGCCCAACACCTCGTGCACCGATCGATTTTGAGGTGCCGCTCCAGCTTGCACCTCACGAGTCCCACACGTAAGGGACTCCCGAGAATTTTTACTGCGTGCTCCTCCGGGAGCCGCACAGTAACCGCTTGTTCGGACCTCGCGTACGGGCGCATTTCCCCGATCGCGACGTCCGCCTCTTTAAGTTCCGGGACTACCGATCTGAGTCCCTTGAACACCTCTTGTTTAGAGGCCGCGGCATCCATGCCTCTGATGAAAATCGAGGCTTTCTCCTTACGTTCCTTAAGGAGGCGGACGCTTTCTTTGCCCAGGGACTTTTCGATGTCCCTACCGATTTTTTCGAGCGCCGACTCGTCTTTGTCTAGGGTAATCACTAAATTACCCTCGCCGTTGGTCTTGATCGTTTTAATTTTGTCCCTGCTGGTGTTGCCACCCAAGGACGAATTAATTTTTTTGATCGTATCGGCCGCGCTTTCCTTTTGCTTATTGACTACGATCGCGTACGTCGCAAAGTTTTTCCGTTTGGATTGGGAAGGCGTTTTTCCCTCTGACGTCTTCGAGCGGGTCGTGAAAATCCTGATCTCGGGCCCGTCGCGGAAAATGAACTGGATCATTTTCCTAAAGCTCGATAGCGACATCCCTTTGACGTGATGTATCGCCAGCTTTTTTTCCTGGCCGAATTCGCTCTTTAATTTGGCCATTTTCTCAAATATGTCCCTTTCTCCGACCGGGACGTTGACTTTAATAATCCTCTGCCCTGAGGATTTATCCGCTTTTTTGGATTTGATTTTCACGACCTGCTCGAGGACGTCAAAATCATCCAGTTGCGCGAGTTCCGGGTGGCGGCTTTTAAATTGAGACTGAATACTCTCAGTCATTTCGCGGTCGTCTTGTTCGACGAAGACGACTTTTGTTTCCTCTGGGAGATTGTCATCCAGAGGGTTCCCGATGACCACCGACGTGGTCGCGAACACCGTGTTTGACCAGGTCCTGGATTCGCATTGCTTCCAGGCCTGGTACGAACGTTCCGACGGGAGTTGCTCCACCGCCGATTCCTCGCCCGTTTGGACGCTAATCTCTCGCGATTTCGGATTAGCCGTCCCGATCGTTTGAGTCCCGACGGACGCCGTCGAGACCGATTTTTGCGGCACCCCGATGCTTGCCGCATGTTTGAGGAAGATTTTCTCCCCCTCGTAGAGCTTATCCGTAAAGCCCTGGATTTTTCGCGCCGATTGCTTAATCTCGCGCTTCGTATTTCGATTGGCTCTGATAAGAGCCATCAAGTTCCTCCCTTCGAGGAACATGGCGTTAATGAGGAGCTTTAGCTCCTCAATCGCCTGCTGGGATTCCGCTTTTTTCGCGGCTTTCTTCACGGTCCCGCACCGTGTCGTCGCCTCTCCCGACGAGGATTCCCCCGAGCTGGAGGAGGTCCCGCTATTTTTCCGGGAGGACCTCTGCTTCCGCGGCCTTTTCGGGATCCATGCCCCCGCGGCTTCTTCGTCGCTGCTGCTATGCAGCAGATTGACCTCCACAATGGAATCCATTGTGGGGGTTTCGCGAGATTTATTACTTCGAGGCCAAAAGCAGAAATACCCACGAAAGCAATAATAAAAAATAAAAACAGATGGCCACCAGATGTTGGTGTCCGAAAAAGATTTGCGCCCCGAAAGGGACGATTTATGGCCCTTGCGTTCGAGCAAGTACCTTTTTTAGGCAATTAAGAATTTTTATGACTTACTCAGATACTTTGTTATGCACAAAACTCCACGTAACTCACAAAAACAAAACTGCACAAATTGCACAAGTAGTTCCTCGTAAAGAACTCGTTTCGCGCTATCCGTAGACACAAAAAACACAAAATTTGGACTACTTTAGCCGCTTCCACGAGTCGATTTACGCCGGAGCGATTGGCCTACGTCTTTCCTTGACGCTTGTTCGCACCGAACTGAACTAACCTGAACTAACCTGAACTAACCTGAACTAACCTGAACTAACCTGAACTAACCTGAACTAACCTGAACTAACCTGAACTAACCTGAACTAACCTGAACTAACCTGAACTAACCTTTTTTTTTTTTTTTTTTTTTTTTTTTTTTTTTTTTTTTTTTTTTTGCGAGGAGGAGGGAATCTTCTTAAGACACCCAGCTTGGTCCACAGCCGGGTAGTGTGGGACTCGACCGACCATTACGTCGCCCGCCTACCCACTAAAACCACCTCCCCTCTTCTGCCCCGGGACTACCTTTCGGTATTGCTTCAGGGCACGGGCAATCCCAATGGATCACCTTCGAGGGCGGTCTCGAGCTCTCGCCCCCTCCTTCACTCTATCATTCTCATGCTTCACCTTTGCCCTCACTATCGCTTCTACCATGCATTCAAAAGCATCCCATTTCTCCTTACTCTCCAATAATTCGAGCCCTATCGTTCTCCGGTCCATGGCGAGTCCCTTCGCCCTGGCTTCGGCCCGAGAGCCCTCCCACTCCGGGCACTCCCAGATTGTGTGTTCCGGGGTGTCCACCACATCCCTATCTCCATCCCTGCAGAACCAGCAGCGGTCGCTCGCTTCCACACCAATCCTGCGCAGGTATTTCCCAAACACTCCGTGCCCGGTAAACACCTGCGCCAACATATAGCCACTCTTACTCCATTCCGTCATGCACCACTGCTTTACATTAGGGATGAACACTTTAACCCACCCGTCGTACTTCTCCCACTCCCTCTGCCATTCGTCCATAACCCACTCCTTAATCACCCCCCTGTACTCTTGTCCTTCCTCCCACATTCTACTCCTCTCCAACACTCTAATTCTCACCGGAGGTATCTTGGCCAATGCCAACACCGCTGCGGTCGGTGCCGTTCTGTAGGCACCGGCCACCCGAAGCGCGAGCAAACGATTTGCCCTCTCCAGGATGGCCGCGTACTTTCCGCACGTCAGCTCCGTCTGCCAGACAGGAGCCGCGTACAGCAAGACCGACGATGCTGCCATCACCATCAACCTCCGTCTTTCGTACCCCAAACCACCGGCTCTAGGCAGAATGCCTTCGAGCTTCCCAATTACTCTAGATACCTTTTCGGCGGTCCGACGTGCGTGCTCACCGAAGCGAGCATTTCTGCCGAACCACACTCCCAGGTACTTCACGCATTCCTTCGTCTCGTACGAGACGTCATCTACTCTGAGACTCATGCTTCTTATTTTCCTCCGCCCGGCCAGGAGCACCATCTCCGTCTTGTCCGTCGCCGTACGAAGTCCCATGGCACGGAAAGTTTCAGAGACCAGTTCCATAGCCTCCCTGGTCCTCATCTCTAGGATTTCCCCGTTCCGCGCCTCGACCACCAACGCCAGGTCGTCCGCGTACGCCACCGGAGTGACGCCCTTTGGATAACCCACCGTCAGTATCTCGTCGTAGTACAAGTTCCACAAGACGGGGCCCAGAACAGACCCCTGAGGAACCCCACACGACATCTCCCGGACCTCCCCGTTAGGCAACACTAAAAAGCGCTCTTGCAGGTACGACTGGACCACATCGACCAGGTACCTGCTCACCGGGGACCTCCTCAAAACATCCATGATGAGATCCCACGGAGCCGAATTAAAGGCGTTCTTGACATCGATCGTTACCATAACGCAGAAGCCCGCGTGCGTGTAACTTTTCCTCCTGATACCCTCCACGATCCGCATCACGGCCCGCATGGCGTCCATGGTGCTCCTACCTTTGACGAACCCATACTGTCTCTCACTTATCATATCATACTGCTTTGCCTCTTCCAGCAGTCTGGTCTTGACCACCCTCTCCGCCACCTTCCCAAGTCCGTCGACCAGGCAGATGGGCCGGTACGTGGTCTCCGCCCCGGGGTCCCGCTTTGGCTTCTCCACCAGTACGAGCCGAGTTCTCTTCCAGGCCTTAGGGTATTCGCCCGAGGTTAAGATGCGATTAACGCAACCCACCATACCCTGGGGCGCTGCCCCTAGGTACAGCTTCAAAACCTCGCTCGGTATCCCGTCCAGCCCCGGAGCCTTATGGCTCTTGAGACCCCCGACCGCCTGCAGGATCTCCTCCGTCGTGACCTCCGGGACGTCGTTCGACCCCGTCATCGTCCTCTCCCATCTAACTCGCGGCATCTTCGGGAAGAGCTCGTCCACCTGTCGGATCATTTCTGATTCCGGCAGGGGGCCCGTTCTTAGGCGGCCAAGTTTCCCAGCCACGATCTTGTAGCCGAGACCCCAGACGTCCGTCTCCAGCTCCGCGCACAATTCCTTCCACGCTTTCCTCTTGGAGTCCCTAATGGTCTCCTTGAGTACTCTTCTCGCATCCTTACACGCTCTCTCCGCACTTGTCTCTCTCTCATCACCCTCCATTCTGACCCTTTCTCTCGTCCATCTTCTCCTCGCCTTAACACACTCTCTCCGCCTCTCTCCTATCGTATCGTTCCACCAATACACTGCATGCTTCACTCCCCCCTTACCACTTACCTTTCTCCTAAAGCACTCATCACAGGCGTTGCTGATCTCCCGGACAACCCCTTCAGGATCCTCGGCAACTCCCACTACCGAACTCCCCCCAACGTACTCACGCAACTTTTCCATACCACGCTCGGTCAACAACCATCCACCGCATCGTCCCCCACTACCCCTGTCGCTCTCTTGCTCCACCGACCTGCCACCGCCCATAATTATCCGGTAAGTAACGTACCTGTGACCGCTTCCACTCTCCTTTTCCGTCTCCACCCTCCAGTCAGTCACCAAGTCAACCACTTTCGTTCCTGCCATAGTCACGTCGATCAGTGACCTTCCACGTCTGTTCCCGAAAGTCCACTCGCACCCGTTGTTGATGGGTGCAAGTTCCGTCGCGTCCAAGAACTCCTCCAGGACCCGTCCGTAGGCATTCGTCACCCCAGAGCCGAACCGCCCACTCTTAGCGTTCAGGTCCCCAGCAATGAGAACCCTCCTGCCGTCACGCCCCCTAACGTACCCCTCCATCCGCCCAAGCCAGGCCGTGAATTCGGCCGTGCTCCTGTTCGGCGAGAAATACGCGGAGACGAGAGTGACGCCGTCCAGCTCCGCAGCAACGAACCCCCGGCCCCGGTGAAGGGACCGTACCTCCACGCCAGGCGCGATCCAGAGGAAGGCGCAGTCCCCCCTGTCCCGGACCAAGCCCCCAGTCGCCTTATTCGGCTCTTGGCCGATCACTACATCGATCCCCGATTCCCTGATCACCTGGAGCATGAGATCCGTCGCGAGACGACCTCGGTCCAGGTTGATCTGGAGACACCGAATCTGCCTGCTCGACGCCGCCATGACCCCTAACATTCACTCGTGTACACACACACACACACAACACACCTCTACTCACCGTTCGTGCCCCCACGGGCACCCGTATCCTCCTCCCTCCTCGAGGTCCCCAAGGTCCGCGGGAGGCTCTCGCCACTGCTGTCCCCTCCCTCCTCCATCGGCACCTCCTTCGGCGTGGAAGTTGCATCCGGCTCCGCCCTCCTGTCCTTAGGGGTGGGAGGCTCTTTAAAGGCCGACGCCTTCTCTTCCACTGGAGCCGGTATCACTGCCTCCTTTTTTCTCACCATCTTCTTTCGGGGTCCTGGTGCGGACGCCGTGAGTCCCGCCTCCGGCTCCCCCGGTTTCTCAGGTCTTGCCTTCGTCACCTGAGGTTCCTTCGGCGCAGGCCCCCGGCCCCCACAACCAGGCCCCCCGACGCTGTGTCCCCCAGTGCCGCACAGAGGACAGAACCTCTCCCCCCTACATTCACTCGCCCGATGACCCTCTTTTCCGCACCGTGTGCAGAGCCGGGATCGATCTTCCTCCCTGCAATCCCGCGCCCTGTGGCCCATCCCCCAACATCTGAAGCAGCGGCCGCTGTCCCGTCGTTCCCGCAGTCGGCACCTGGATATGCCTATACGTACCTCAGCGAGGCGCCGCAGCCCCTCCGCAGCCGCCCCTTCCTCCACTCGGAGAGTGGCAGACTGACAGCTTCCGAAGCTGGGCCTGAGCCCCACCAGACGAATCTGATGCCGACCCAAACCCGCCGCGGTCGCCACCGTCCCCACTACCTCCTCCGCCGTAGTGACCCCATCCAGCCCGTGCATGATGAAGGTGACCGGTCTCCCAATCCCCCCCCTCACCCTCTCCGCTCCCAGCTCCTTGGATAGGAGCTCCCTGAGCCTCTCCACCCTCCCTGTACCCCTTGGCATCGCCAGTAAGACCTCCCCTTGCCTCGTCTCCCTAACGGTGTGCACGTCCCCTCCTGCGCCCCCCCGTGCCACCACCTGACGCACCCGCTTGAGCGCGTCCAAGTAGGAGCCCCCCTGCTCCTTGGAGATGAAGATAAGGTCCTCACCCCCCCGCCCCGCGTTATCCCCCTTACCGGGCCCCTTGCCCGGCAAGTAGAACCTCATCCTCACCTGCGTATCGGTCGCTGCCAATTCGCCCAGCTTGCGGACAACCCCAGGGTCGGTTCCTTGGATTAACGGTATCACTACCTTCGTCCTCCCCTCCCCTGACATTGTCCTGACCAAACTCCTCAGAGCGCCAAGTACCCCCTCTAGTTCCGTATTCTCCAGTCGCCTGAAGAACACGTACCGTTCTCTCACCTCAGTCTTTCCCCCCTTACGCATTCGACACGACTGCGTGAGGAAGGGGATCTCACCCTCCTCAGCTTCCTCCAGTTCCCGCAGCTCCGGAAGCTGAGCCATGACCCTCTCCATCAGTGGGCTTGTCTGCGCCCCAGCCAGCACCCCCAAATCCGATCCATAGCCCTCCGCCAGCGGATCCCCATAGGCGACCTCCGTCAGCGAGAACATGCCCGGCTCCCAGCGTTCCCGCACGGCCGCAAGCAGCTCGCCCGAGTCCACCAAGCACCGAACACGCTCCCTCTGCTCGGCCACCGTACGCTCCTCCTCTGTAGCGGTCTGAGTCCCACACGTAGCAGTCTCCACCGCACACCCCCTACGCCTCTCTAGAACCTTGACCCGCTCTCTCAGTTCCTGTCTCTCCCCCACGGCTTCTTCCAGGTCCAGCACGGCCCTCCTGAGCGCCCTCTTCAGATCTGCCACCGAGTCCCGCAGATCTTCCTTCGGCCTGTAACCCGCTCGTAGAACCCTCTCAAGGTCCTCGACCCGTTGACAGGCCTCCTCCATCGCTCCCATGGTGTTAGGAGGAGGGGTTTCTTCCTCCCGACGCTTCCTCTTCTCCTGCACCGCCGGGGTGCATGCGTGGGGGAGTCCATCCATCGATAGGTCCGAGTGAAACTCTTCCCTCTCACATCTGTTTACCGCCTCCTCCGACATTCTTCGCTCCGGCAGTCCCTCGAGCCCTGCAAAAGACCTCCAAACACTTACCTCTCCCATGGTCTCCTCTTCATTCACTTCTCGCTCGTCCTTCTCTATCTCCCTCGCTGCTTTGGGTGGTGTTCGCTGGACCTTTCGGCTTCTCGCGAACACCTCCTCCCCTTCAGATCCTCCCGAATCCTGCCTCTCCCTCAAGCTACCCCTACGGGTCTCGGTGACCGTCGTCAGCTTCTTCTTCTTCTTCCCAGTAGTAGTTACCGGGGTGGCGACCTTGGGGTCCATCGCGCACCCTTCCTTTGAAGGCAGTCGTTGTATTTCGACAGTCAGCGAGGCCTGCTTCGGCACCTCGCCCGCCGTCCCCTGGGGGTCCGAAGTCCCCTGAGGAAGTAACCTTTTTTCCATTTCCTTGCGTTCCATCATATTTCTGAAAAAGTGTGCCCCTCTTAGTCCGCTCCCGGTCCCGGTGTCACCAGTATCCCCAGTGACACCGCGACCCGGAACGTTCAGCCCTCCCACCACGGCAAGGTGGGGACACGTTGGGAGGGAACCTGAACTAACCTGAACTAACCTGAACTAACCTGAACTAACCTGAACTAATCCTTTATAAAAGATCGTTAAATGCGATTGGCCTCCGACCCTGGAAACGCGGAAAAGCACCGTAAGAATCTGGAGGAAACCCGAAAAGTATCTACGAAATCCTAGCGAACCCGAGAGAGTTATAAGAATCGTAAGAAACACGAAAGAATCTTGGAAATTTCTATGAAACGCGAGAAAGTTACAAAATTATCTAAAGTTACTAAATTTCTAAGAAACTTCGAAAAGTAGTTCTACTCGGTTAGTTCGGATCTCCCTTGTCTTTTTTTAAATTACACGAAAAGTTACAAAATTCGAAGAATCTTATAAATTTCTATGAAACGCGAGAAAGTTACAAATTTCGAAGAATCCTAGAAAACACGAAAAGTTACAAAATGTACGAAACTTGTAAAATTCCGAAGAAATCCTAAAAATGCTAAGAAACGTGAAAATGTCGAAAATTCTCTAAAATCGTCGTTTGTAGTCAGTCTCGAACGATACGATCCTACCTCGGAATTTCGATGAAAATACAAAAAGTTTCAAAATTACCATGAAACGCTAAAAAGTATGTTTTTTAGTCGGTTAGTGCAGATTTCCTTGTTTTGTTAAGAAACTTCGAAAATTGCAAAAAGTATCTTTTTTAGTTGATTTGTTAAGAAACTTCGAAAATCATAAAATGTTAAGAATCATAGAAAAGTATGAAAATTGCAAAAAGTATTGTTTTCTTAAGAATCACGGAAAAATGTCGAAAATTACAAAATACATCGTTTTATTAGGAAACGTAGAAAATCGTCGAAATTGTAAAAAAGTAAAAAAATATCGTTTTAGTTGATTTCTTCGAAAAGTACGAAGAATCGTGAAAAATGTCGTTTTATCCAATTTTCGTCGAGTTACTCCAAAATGTGGTTTTAGTCGGTTAGTGCAGATTTCCTTGTTTTGTTAAGAATCTTAGAAAAAGTGTGAAAATTACAAAAAGTATTGATTTGTTAAGAAACCTCGAAAATTACAAAATCGTAAAGAATCACGAAGTAGTGTGTTTTGTTCGGTTAGTTTAGATTTCCTTTGTTCTTTTAAGAAACTTCGAAAAGTATGAAAATTGCAAAAAGTATTGTAATCGTAGAAATATCGAGATTTACCGTGAAACGCGAAAAAAGTCTTGTTTCGTTAAAAAAAATGTGCAAAATGCGAAGAATCCTAGAAGACACGAGAAATCGTACGAAATTCGAAATTACTATGAAAAGTGTAAAATGTCGAAAAATCACGAAAGTTAGGATTTGTTCGATTTTCTATGTTTTGTTAGGAAACCTCGAAAATTGCAAAAAGTATCGTTTTGTTAAGAATCACGGAAAAGTATGAAAATTACGAAGAATCGAGAAAAATGTCGAAAAGTGTCTAAAGTTACAAAGTTACTAGAAATAGTAGTTCTAGTCGGTTAGTTCGGATTTCCTTATTTTGATAAGAATCACGGAAAAGTATGAAAATTGTAAAAAGTATTGTTTTGTTTGATTTTCTATGATTTGTTAAGAAACCTCGAAAATCACGAAAATTGCAAAAAGTATCGTTTTAGTAGGTTAGTTCGGATCTCCCTTGTCTTTTTTTAAATTACGCGAAAAGTTGAAAATTACAAAATTTCTATGAAACACGCAAAAGTATCTAAAGTTACTAAAATTTCCAAGAAATGCGAAAAGTTACAAAAAGTACAAATCTCGTAAAGTTTCGTAGAAACGCAGAAAAGTAGAAAAATGATTAAGTTACTCGAAAGTTGTTTTATTTGTCGATGTAGAACGATACTATCCTATTTCATAATTTCGATGAAAATGCGAAAAGTCTCTTAAATTACGAAGAAACGTAAATATATCGAGATTTACTAGAAAACGCGATAAATCGTACAAAATTCAAAATTACTATGAATCGTAAGAATTGTCTAAAATCGTAAAGAATCACGAAGTACTGTGTTTTAGTCGGTTAGTTAGGATTTCCTTTGTTCTTTTAAGAAACTTCGAAAATTACGAAGAATCTTAGAAATATCGAGATTTACCGTGAAACGCGAAAAAAGTCTTGTTTCGTTAAAAAATGTGCAAAATGCGAAGAATCCTAGAAGACACGAGAAATCGTACGAAATTCGAAATTACTATGAAAAGTGTAAAATGTCGAAAAATCACGAAAGTTAGGATTTGTTCGATTTTCTATGTTTTGTTAAGAAACCTTGAAAATCGTCGAAAATTACGAAATATTTAAGATTCACGAAAATCGTAAAAAGTATCATTTTAGTAGATTCGTTCGATATTCTATGTTTTGTTAAGAAACCTCGAAAAGTATGAAAATTACGAAGAATCGTGAAAAAGTATGTTTCCTTCGGTTAGTTAAGATTTCTTCGATTTTGTAAAATTCACGAAAAAGTGTTGTTTTGTTTGTTTCCATTTAAATTTGTAGAAAAGTCGAAAAATGTTCTTTTAGTTCAGGTTAGTTCGGATTTCCTTATTTTGTTATGAATCATAGAAAAGTATCGAAAATTACGATAAGTATTGTTTTTAATTGATTTGTTAAGAAACCTCGAAAATCACGAAATTGTAAAAAAGTATTGTTTTAGTAGATTAGTTCGGATTTCCTTATTTTGTTAGGAAACTTTGAAAATCGTCGAAAGTTACTGAAAGTGTAATTCTAGTAGGTTAGTTAGGATTTCCTTGTTTTGTTAGGAAACTTCCGAAAAAGGTAGAAAATTACGAAGTACTGTGAAAATATCTAAGTTACTAAGAAATCTCCGAAAAGTGTGTTTTAGTAGGTTAGTTCCGATTTCCCTTGTCTTTTCAAAATTACACGAAATCTCAGTAAAGAGTACGAAGTTCCTAAGAAGCATAGAAAATGTCGAAAAGTACGAAAATTGCAAAGAGTATTGTTTCAGTCGATTTGTTCGATGTTCTACGTTTTCCTTAAGAAAATACAAAAATCATCGAAGTTACTAGAAATCGTGATCGTGAAAAAGTGTCGATTAGTCCAGTTTTGTTTACTTCCTCTCGAGTTTCTAAAATAGTCGAGAATCCTAGAAATCGTGTAAATACGTTGTTTTAGTAGGTTAGTTCCGATCTCCTTTGTCTCTTTAAAGTCACGAGAAAGTGTGTTTTAGTTCATTAATTAGGATTTGTTACGAAATCTCAAAATGTGCCGATTTAGTCGATTAGTTCAAGTTTCTTTGTTTCGTTAAAAAATCTCAAAATATACTGATTTAGTCGATTAGTTCGAAATTGTTAAGAAATCTCTAAATCCCTCTAAAGTTACGAAGTACGAAGAATCGTAGCAAATCTCGAAAAGTGTCGTTTTCGTCGATTCGTTCCTCTCTCTCTCTCTTGTATATTTCAGAAACTACCAAAAGATATCCGAGCTAACCGATAATATACCGAAATACTAAGAATCGTAAAAATACCCAGAAAGTCTAAAAATACAAAGAATCCTAGGAAATACGAAAAGGAATCGAAAAGCACTATGTCGTTCGATTCGTTCCTCTCTTAATCATAAATTGTCACAAGATATCCGAAATGTTCAAAATCGAAAAATACGAATAATCCTAGAAAAGTGTTAAAATGTTGTTTTAGTCGATTCGTCTCTTTTCTCTCTCTCTCCCTCTCTCAAATATATTCAAAAAAGTACCGTAAAATTAAAGAATCCATAAAAATGCCTAAAAGTCGAGTAATTACTAAGAATCTTTCGAAATCCCTAAAAGTATGAATAATCAGATTCAGTCGATTAGTTAAGATTAATTCGCTTTGCCTCAAAATTATAGAAAATGCTATAATTCTCTCTTGTTACGAAGAATCACGAAATGTCCTCTTTTAATCGCTTGGTAGTTGTTTTCTTTCGTATCGTAAAATTACGAAGAAATAGTGTGTTTTTATGAGAATCCTAGAATGTGCGAAAAATGTCAAAATAATCACGAGTTCCTAAAAAGACGAGAAATAAGCGAAAAGTAGTTTCTTTCGAAGAATCCTAGATATTCCCAAGAAGTACTGTTTTAGTCCGTTACTTCAAATTTCCTTGTTTTCGTTAAAAAATCTCAAAATGTAAAGAATCGTAAGAAGTGCCGTTAAATATGTACCCATTCGAAATATCTCCCAATTCCTGCGAATCGTAAAAAGTCGGAAATTATCTAATTGCATAGAATCCTAAGAAATCTCTCAAAATCTCACAAGTTCCAAAAATGCCGTGATACTATGAAATGTTCGAAAAGTATCCGTACTTCCCAATTCGTCTCTTTCCACGTTTTAAGTCGGTCAGTTCGGATTTGTTTACTTCCTTTTGTTACTAGAAGAATCGTAGAAATATCTACGAGTACCGTTAAATTCCCAAATCATTAAAATCATGAAGAATCCTAGCGAAAGTAGAATAATTCCTAATTCCTCTGAATTGTCGAAAATCCGTACGATCCTTAAAAATCTTCGAAAAGTATCCAAAGTTCCAAATTCGTCTCGTTCTGTATTTTTTAAAGAAATTCAAGAAATAGTCTGAAAGTATCGTTTCCCATAAAATCACGAAGTATCTGTTCTATTCTGTTAATTCAGTTTTCTTTCCTTTTATGTAGTTACTCGAAAAGTATCGTTTCTTGTGGAAATTCTAGAAAATACGAAGTCTCTCAAATCCTTTCAAAGTATTCTTTTTTTCTTGTTCTAGTCGATTAGTCCGAGTTACTCTTGTTTCTTCTCTCTCCCTTTAAAAGTTACAAATATAGGAAGAATCATAAAAATGTCAGAAAGCTATGAAATGCTCAAAATCACTAAATTCTTCCCAGTTACTGTAAATTACAAGAATCACGAAGTTACTCTCTCTTCTTGTTTTAGTCGATTAGTTCGGTTCTCTTCCTTTTTCTTCAATTCACTACAAATCCCACATACCTCCAGAAATAGCGAAGTTAGTTACTTTTATCCTTTTTCACTAAATCATTCAAATAGACACGATTGGTCTCTTTTCATCAAGTACCTCGAAATGTTCAAAAAGTACAAAATTCTCTTATATCCTAGTTTACTCACTTTTCTAATTCCGATCTATCTTGTCTCTTTTAAAATCCAAATCTGTTCTAGTCGGTTAGTACGGGTTAGCTTCGTTCCTTTTCTTTTCCTTTCTAATTCATGACAAAATCCTATAAAATGTAATGTTTCTTAAATAGTATCTAAAGTATCGTAAATCTCCACATAATCCAAATTATCATGAATAATTGCTAAATCACTCTTTTCTTCTAATTTTCTAATATCAGTCGATATTGTCTCTTTTCCTTTTTAATCCAAATGGCAAGTTCTCTCAAATTACGTAGAAATGTTGCAAATTATCTTGAAGTATTTCGAGTCACTCGAGCACACGTTTTTAGTTGGTTAGTTTCGATTAGTCTTGTTTCTTTTCCTCTCTCTTAAATCCTCAGTACATCTCAAAAGTAGCAATAATCCTCCAATTCTAGAAAATCACCGAGTTACTGTCTTTTCACACTTCTATTCAGTTTTCCTTCCTTCCTCGAAATAATCGAAAATTCATAAGAATCCTCAATTCTTCCCTTTTCTTGTTTTTATCAGTTAGTTAAGGTCAGTCTAGTTTTCCGTGTTTTGTAAAGTAATTCGAATAATCTAAGAAAGTTCTCAAATCGTCCCTTTTCTCATTTTAGTAGGTTAGTTTAGTTTCCTTTGTTTTTCTCTAATTCACTCCAAAAGTACGTAGAAATGTCCGAATCTGTAAAATCTAGTAAGTTCCTAAAACTATCTAAAAATCCTAGCTCACACAAAGTTACTGTAAATCCTCAAAATCACTAATTCGTCTCTGTATCCTAATATCCTTCTTTAAATCATAATCATCATAAGATATCCTAGCTAACCGATAAAATACCCATTTCTATCCATACCTTCTATACAGCCACATAAGTACTCCTAAATCCATCCTTCCTTATGTTTTAGTAATGTCTAGTATCTTTACCACAATACTCTTCTTAAAATCGTAATCTAAATATACTATCCTATCCATTACACTTTTCCCATATAATCACGCTTTTTCACAAATATTAATACTTCCCTCTAAATCCAAATAAATGCCTGTATATCTGTCGTTCCTATAATCAATTCAGCTTTCTTAAGTTCTACGTCTCCTAATTTCCAAGAATCGTACAATCGTCAAATGTATCCTAGCTAATCGAAGACGTCGCTCGTCCTCAAATACTTTTCTCACAATTTCCTAAGAATCTTCAATATCTCTCTTTACCGTCTTCTAAATGAATTTACTTATTATCCTTCGATACTTATCTTCTGTCCTAATCGTCTCTTCTAAATCCTTCCCTATTTTTAAAATATAATAAGTATTAATCTAGTTATCCGTATTCCTTAATACTTCCCCTAAAATACTCTATTCTCCCTATTTCACACCGTACAATATACTTTCTTATCCATTACACTTCCACAAATATCAATACTTCCCTGTTTTAGTTAGTTTAGTCATCCTCATCTTCTAATTCCCTTAATATCACATATGTCCTAGCTAATCAAAAAGACATCCGTAAGTTACAATAGCTAATATTCTTCTAAAAATCCGAAAATAGTAACAAATCTTTTCACCTTCCAAATAATCCATTTTGCACCTATCGTCTTAAATACTAGTACTTCTCCATAATCGTGTCTTTTCTATACTTCCCCTAAAATACAAAGAAATAATCATATATGTCCTACTTTCTTATGAAATCATCTTTTCTTTCTAAGCTCCTTTTCTTATGTTCTCAGTTAGTTTCGTTATCCTTATCTCCTAATTTTCTTAATAAAGCATCTCTCTTAATATCACATAATCGTCGAGAATCCTATGTAATAATACAAATTCCTGTCATTATTTACATCATACTCTCCGATATCCATACCTATCAATATTGTTATACTGTACCTTTATATATTTTCCAAGTAATCAATTCGTTTAAAATGATGAAATACTCATCTATTCTAATACTTCCCTAAGATTTAGTAGGTTAGTTTAGTTATCCCTATCTCCTAATACTTCCCTTCATATCATATATCCTTTCCGTCTAATTTGTACTTCTCACCTATTCACACATAAATGACTAAATTGTCTAGTCATCTTCTCCGTGTTCCAAGTAGTAATAGTAAAAATATCTCATCTTCAAGACATCCACAAATATCTGTCGTCTTTCCTAATACCTCCCATTTTTTAAAGTAATGTTATATCCCTCTAATTATCTAATTTCCTTAATACTCTCCAATTCACACCATTTTCATAATAATCTAGTCTATACTTATCCCTACTATCCTCTATATTACTTTGTATCCTTTAAAATACTCCCTTTTCTATTCCCTATGTATAGTTCCAATTAATTAAGTTTCTTTATCCCCCAATACTTCCCTCTAATTATCGTCAAATCCAATAAAATACTCACATCCACATAATTTTCTTAATCTAATTTATACATATCCCTACGTTCCTCAAAATACTCACATATCTATCCTTATAGTTATATATCATCACTTTTCTATAATCAGTACTTTCCTTCAAATCAATAAAAGTACTTTAATATCTCTTTCCTATCCATCTCGTGTTATAGTTCCGGTTAGTCTAGTTATCCCTATCTCATTTACACCACTCTCTCAAATACAGCATCTAATCCACATATATATCAATACACATCTTCCGTACTTTCAAATAATATTCTTCCATCTAATAATCCATATTCCTCTCGTTATCCACACATACTTCTCTATAGTCATCATATAATCCCATATAAATATCAATACTTCCTTTCTAGTCACTTATACTTCTCTCAAAATCAAATGAAATACTTACTTCCACTGTTTTCCTCATAATCTATCTAATCATCTATAATTCCTAATACTTGTCTTTTCTATCTGAAATATCCATACCTCTATAAATATCAATAGTAATCCAAAGAATAGCTAGAAGTTGGTCCCTTTCAAAGTTCTAATAAATCAAATTTCTTTCGTTCCTTCACAATTCATTAAATGTCTATAATAATCCATGCCTTCCAATATTCTCCTCGTAATCCATCATATATTCAAATCCTCTCTATTCCCTTTAATTCTCCATCAATACTTCCAATACTTCTCTGTCCTTTCCTCTAAATTATGTGGAAATATCTAAAATCATCTTATATTCACCCTAGTTAATCTCTTCTAATAGTCCTTCTTATTCAATATGAAGTTAGTTTAGTTTCCTTCTCTCATAAATATAGTTATACTTCTCTATAATCATCCTTTCTTATCCCTACGTTCCTTTAAAATCAATGAAAATATAATACACCGTCCTATAAATGTCAGTTCTTCTCACATCAGTATATCCTCACAATTCTCTTAATAATCCATCTTCTACTTATCTATAGTCACCTTCAAAATATAGTAAAATACTCCATATCCCTCACTTCTATCTAATAATTCACATATCCCCACTGTCTTCTCTATACCACATAGTTCCCTTAATAATCTATCCCCTTCTCTATAAATTCCTAAATCATGTCTCTTTCAATAGTTCCTTATCCGTCAGAAATATAATCTCATAGTAATATATCTATAATATCTTATCAATGTCTCTTCTAATAGTTCTCTTTTTATAATTCATAGTTTCTTACTAAATCATCTCTTTCCATATAATTCTAATAGTTCTCTTTAATAAATCCTTAATACACTCCTAATATAGTCTAATCACTTCTAAATAGTTACTCTAATAAGCTCTCCTTTAAATCACTCATAAATAGCTCTCTTACCTTCTATCGTCCTCTATAATTCAGTTACTTCCATCCTTTATCCTCTCCCTTTAATGTACCATCTCTTATCCCTATAATAATAGTTCCCTCAGTATCTCTCTCACATGCTAAAATGTCTCTAAATTCTTCCTAGTTCTCTTTATCCTCTCTCTATAGTAATATCAATACTTCTTTCCCTTATCCCCATGTAATACACATCCCTTCTCTGTCCGTTCCTTCATCTCTATCTAATAATATCCATACAATCCTATCCCTCTCCCTTCTTTCTAATTCTTCCCTCTATCCCCCGTTAGAATACTCTTATCCCTCATCCTTTGCTCAAATGTTCGAATACTCCCGTCCCTCATCCCGGCTCTAAAATGTTTCAATACTCCCATCCTTCATCCCTTTTCTTTCATTATTTCAAAATTCCTGTCCCTCATCTCTTTTCTCTAATAAATTCAAATACTCCTTTCCCTTATCCCTATAATCCCAGTTTCCCCTCTCTAGTCCCCCCTATCCTCGTTCAGTCTTCTATCCTCTCCTATATCCCTTCCTCGTTCCTTTTCCATCCCTTTCACAATACCCACCTTAGTTCTATTCTCCTTTATCCTCCCTTTTCCTAAGCACTTCTTATCATCCTTCTTCCCTTTTATCACGTACTCACCGTATAGCCTTAATTCCCTTTCCTTTAAAATCCCCCTTATTTCTTCCCTTTCTATCCTCCCTTCCTTCGTCCGTCCCTCATAAATGCCCCCAATTTATCCTCCTTCTCAAAATATATATATCCTCCCTAGTCTCTCCTTTCCGCTTCAATCGTCGTCGTCGTCTTCTTCTCTGCTCCTTTCCTCCATCTCCTTCAAAATACTCACCTTATTTCTCATCCCTTTCTAGTCCCCCCTTTTTCCTCCCTCTAAATCCCTTCCTTCTATCCATCCTTTTTCCACGTACTCCCATCCCTCATCCCCTTTTAGTAATAAACCCCTCATAATGTCCCTTAATCCCCCCATCTTCTCCTCTATTCCCTCATCCCCCTTTATTAGTAAAATCCATAGTTTCCCCTCCTCCTAAATCTTATCTTCCCTAAGAATGTCCCTTTTTTAAAATACTTTCCATCATCTAATCCATTTCCCCGCAGTATCAGACACAAAAATAAATAATACATCATCTCAAAAATAAAGAAATCTCAATAATTCTATCTAAATGACTAAAAATCACAAAATTACACTGAAAATATCCCCCTAAATGTACTACACACTTTAAGTCAAAAAATTAAAATCACTTGTTCCCCTTTAGTTCAAAATTCAAAGTTATTAAATTTCCCAAGACAGTCAAATCATAAAAAAATCGAAAATTACTCTAATTTCTTCATCTTATCCAATAATGCTGTCTTCCCTGTATCCCCAAATTTCCACGATGCACCCTGACCCTCAGAATCCAATTTAATAATAAAAACTATCCTCTAATTACAAATAAATAAGAGTACATGTCTTTATTCACACTTTACTCATCTCTCAATATAATGCGGACCATGTATCTCTTCTTTATTCATAAAAAAAAGCAATAATATCCAATGAATAAGTACAAAATGTCAAAGTACAAGCTCTAAATCATCCTATCAAAATCCTAATGCTGCGGGGAATGTTTCCAAAAATATAGACGACACCTATAAAAAGTTAATACGTAAACCCAATCCTCTCACAAATCCCGGAAGAAGACCACAAGACCACTTTCCTATTCCTCGGGTAGTTTAGTAGGTTTAGAAATAATCTCACACAAAATGCTTCGATTCTGCTTTTATTATTTGCAGTCAGGAGAAACACCCCTCTGAAACTTCTAAAACCTTCTTAAAAAATAATAAATACACAAAAAGTTACTAAATTTACTACCACTCTAATGTATCACCTCGACAAATACTCCTTCGAGTCATCAAAAGTAATGCAAAAAGAGTCACAAATTTAATAAATATAATATCCAGTTAGTAAAATACAAACAAAAATGTTATCAAAAATCAGTTAAATAATACATAATCCTTGAAAAATTAGTTTCTTTACAATTTTAAGTTCAATTCTTATCGAAAAAAGTAAAAATGTTAATAAATGAAAATATCCAAACACTATTTCTAATCCTAAAATCGAAAACAAACTCGTTTCCTATCTAGGAACGAAAAGTTTCCTTGCACTTTTACCAAATTCATATGTTTCTCTCAAAAATTCATTAAGAAGCTACTACCTTTCGATGTAGTTTCAAATGTTTCATTTTATTTATCCCTTAATTCCTTTCTCAATTCAAAAGAATCCACCATTTCGTGTTACCAGAGACATAAGCAATGCTAGAGAACCACACAGTATCATAAACTGTACTGTACGAGTACCAATTCCACATCTACTCGACTCTCAAATTTCTTGGAAAAAGTACAAGTCACTTTTCGTTCCTTCATTTTGGGTTATCCCAGTTAGTCACAAAATACTCTTCCTAAATCCCTCGACCTATCGCTACTTCTTATTTTTATCCCTTACCATTGGGCCTTTCCATTTCTCCATTTTCCTTTCTCAATTCTCGGTTACTTTATCCATTTCGTCTCTTTTCTAACAAAATTAATCAAGCAGCTTGAAACCTCCAATGCTTTCTTGAAGAAATTGTCCCATCCACTTATCTCGTGGCACCTATCACACAATGCAAGTGTTCCGAGAACTTCATCCTTCGGAATCTGAAACAATGACAATTCGTAGCACCCAGCAGTTCGATGAGACACCACATAATACGTATAATACACGTAATAATCTTCTAAATCCATCATTCTTTACCCACAAAGCCTCTTTTCATTTCCCGAAAAGTACAAATTCTCAAAATGTGCAAATCTAAAATACAAATAATCCTCGAATACTTCAAAAAGTACCATTACCTGTTCCACAAATACCTTAATCTACACACCTTAACGCAGTACAATAGGATTATGTCCGACTTGATAGAGCCACAAAGCCACAGCTCTTATAACCCCAATTTGTCTTCGAGAATGTAGTCGGTCCTTTAACAAGTTTGAGTACCAAACCTATCTACCCATCTAGGCCCCCACGTCTTACACCCACGAGTTACTTCTTGTCCCCACTTTTAAAAAATTACTTTTGAGGCAATCGGCACACGTAATCAAAGCCCCAAGTAACGAATTGGGACGGTGTGTAGTCGTCGCCCCAAAAGTTCTCGATGATGTTTTCAAAAGCATCAAAGTTCTGGTAAATTCGAACTTTCAAATGAGTGAATGAATGGACCGCATTTTCCACGATTATTATCAATTTTTTAAACGATTACACTTCTTTTCTTAAAAAATAGCCTAAATGTTTAACAAAATCTTCAAAGTTGAAAACGGTAATAAATAATGCGATATAACCTCACTCCACTCTGTCATTCCAAATCGTACGATCGAATTGCGACTTACTTCTCATCTTCTATTTCCCTCGTGTACGATTCCACGGCTGACTACTAATGCTAACCTAAAATTCGTCGGTCGGAACCCGCCAAGAATTAAATACCCGCCGTAAATATACAGTGTTAGGGAAATAACTTTGTTACTTTCGTACGTCCTATTTTAATCCTGGTTAGTTCGGATTAGCCATTCTAATTTTTTATTTCTAAATAATAATTTACCAATTTACGACCGTTTCTCTTTCCTGCTCAAAGGAATTTTTTTAAATTCAAATAAAGTTCTCGATCACCGGTTAAATCTGACAAAGTTATTTCCCTATACCCTGTACAATTAAAATGGGACATACGTCCGAATAGTCTATCTCACACGAGACTAAAGCACTAATAAAATTCTGAAATAATACAAGTTATATCTCACCCGCACAATATAAAATACTAATCCGTCATGAAATGTAGTAAAACAGACTAGCAAATTTCCAGTTCTAATAAATCCTTTAGAACCGTAAAAGTACCCCAATAATTTGCACACGTGGCCCACTCGTATACAAATTATTTGGAGTATCTTAAAAAGACCCCTTCGGCCTACCCTCTTTTGTCCCTCTTACTATCTCTTTCAATGTTACGTTCACAAAAGTTAAAAACTAATAAATGTCCTATTTACACCTAAATGGTATTCTAATTTAGAAATAATTAAAACAATTGCTTTAAAAATCATAAAAATCTCTAATGTTCCATAATTCATCCATCTTCCTTTTAATATCTTCTTAAGACCTTATTCGCCCCGTTACTTCACACGCTATTCCACACACTCAAATTCTCCAATCTCTAGTTCTCACTTGACTCGTTCGATGCTTTTTTTCCTCCAAGTCTTTTTCAGTTTTCATCTTTCGGAAAAAAATCTTATCTCCACTGACCAGTTCCGACCCTTCTTAAGTCTCTTTAAAATTCTCCTCTTTGGTAAATCTCCCAAGTTCGTGGTCCCTAGTTCCAGTTAAATCCCTTCTAAGACCTCACAATTTCGGTAAATAAATCCTGTTCACCATTTTGTCCAAGCATCCCCAAATTATCCTTAAAAACAAACTTTTTCCAAAAATCCTCCAGGAAAAATTCCTCAAATAGCTCTTCTAGGCCCTAAAGTTCCTCTACAATTTTAGGAAGCTCCTAGTTCACAATTACTACATACTAACACTAATAAAATATAATAACGTCCCTTATTCTACTATCCCTAACGT
The DNA here is from genome assembly GCF_039881205.1 of Euwallacea similis. NCBI lineage: Eukaryota > Metazoa > Arthropoda > Insecta > Coleoptera > Curculionidae > Euwallacea > Euwallacea similis. The sequence continues at coordinate 41,666 of NW_027098680.1, forward strand.
ATTTCTCGTAAGTTACCTAATACCCTTATAAATATCACTAATTTTAATTTCTCCCTTCTAAAAGCTCCTCTTATTTACCTCCAAAATATACAAATGTTCTTCCTCACCTCTACTGTTAAAATTCAAAAGTAATTAATCTTTCCTTTCTTATTAACATGAATACAAAAATGACCTACTGGCAAATTCTACTTTTCTAATATACGTTCCTTCCCATTTTTCTCACAAATACTCATATTATCTTTCAATGTAATAAATAAAGACCTATTCTTATGTTTAAATCCCTACGCTTCTTCCGCATCCACCATTTACTCTTAATTGCCATCTTTTTCGGTTTCTCTCAAACTTTACATCTTATATACATGTTTCTGTTACGTTTATCCACCTATCTCTCCTCCCTATCTTATATAAGCTCCTCACAAGAAAAATACCCTAAAAAATCCTTTCCTATATCACTACTTTTACTCAATATCTTAACACACCTACTTCACATAGCATATGCATCGACAATTTCAAATTTACAATTCTATTCTATACACATAATTCCTAAATCGTAACAAAAATTTTCAGTACTTTTGCACTACTTCTTCACATCTTATATACTTATTAACATCACCTAAACAATTACAAATCAATACTTACAAAAATGTACCTATAAAATATATCAAATTTACTTTCTATCCTAAATTACTACATCATTATCCGTAACACTTAAATAATAATCATAATATAATTCACAATTCTTATAATATCTACTAATTTAAAAATAATATACTCTCACTATGTGTATAATCTTCAATTTCTAATACCCCCTATTATCTTACCTTTTAAATAAATTATTTCAAATAAGCCAAATAATACTTATAATGGTGAATTTTCCAAATATCAATAAAACACCCTACCTACTGTACTAAGTTACAAATTCAAAATATAATCCCCCTTTATAGTAATACAATCCTCTAATTAAATACTCTACTTTCTCAAATTTCAATTCCAAAATAATCCATAAGTTATGGCACAATTTTTCTCACCTTTCCTTTTAAATTAATCAAATATCCTTCTCGTACATCAAAATAACTGGGAAATTCTTAGTTCAATTTCACAATAATCCATCCACTTACTTGTAGCAATTCTCCAAATCTGAGCAACTCCTTCCTTGTAAAAAAATTCTTTTGCTGCCTCTTTTTTCCTTTGCTCTCTATCAGCTTCTTCGATCATTTTCACCTTTGCTGTTCTTGTAATTTCCTACTTCTGTCTTGCCGTAGTTTCTGATATCTATCTGACTAAGCGTCCTCTTTCCTTCCCTTATAAATCTTATCCTTTTCGCTAAGAAGAAATAAATAAAGCATTGCCCTTCGATAAAACTACAAAGTACTACCTTGCTATCTTTTTGCTCTTAACTTAGCTTCTTTTCGGTCCTCCGCTGAAAAATGTGTCTTTTCTATCCGTAATTGTGGGCAATAATCCGACTTTCGATAAAAGTTTTGGACAAAGTTACTTGTCTCTACTTCTGGCCCCTTGGCCATTGTTGGTCTGTCGAGGGAATCCACTACGATCTTAATGGTTTAATCTTTTTATGTCAAATCTGTGGAGTAACCCACCTTCTTTCTTCCCAATATTTAGGTTAAACGTTCGATCCGTCCTTTTAGGTTTTCCTTTGAAGACCCACACTACCAATCTGGTGCTCGTAAACCTAACCCAAAAGGTACTTGCTCCGGACCCTTGCCCCGTTCTTTCTGTGTTTTGTTTTTTAATAAGCCCCTCCGTTCGTTTCCTGTAAATGATTGTTTTTAGGTCCTTAATTTACCTCTTTTTTGTAATATCTCCCCATCCACGGTCCCATTTCCCAACTCCACCGTCACTTCTTCCAAACAAACTTACCTGCCAAAATGATAACTACGTACGTGCAAGTAAATTCAAGTAAAAGCTTCTAGAAATATCAAAGTTTAAAAATAATTCACTTTATTCTTATTCAACAAAAAATAATAAAGGCCCTTTCGAATAATTGACATCTTAATGAACAATTTTTCTTCGATACCGTTAATAATGAAACTTCGTTTTTCCCAAAACCTTTTAATAAAAATTAAAAAATTAGGTATCCCTCGACTTAATTCAAATCTTATCGATTGTTCCCATCCCTGCTAGAAAGTACTTGCGATTTAATACAAAACCCCAAAAGAAAGTCCCCCTTCAAAATAAAATCCACTTATTTTTGTGTAGTTACACTTTTTCTATAATCCCAGAAATATCAAAGATGATTTGTTTTCGAATTGACACACTGTTAAAATACTCCTTCGATTCATTTTCAATATTTTCTTCGATTCCCTAACTCTCTCAAATCTGGTAAAATAAAAATTTTAAATTCCTACCTTTTTCTGTCGCCGTCAGCAATACTTCCACCAGCAAACAATTTCCACTTTCCGAGATGGCACAATCATTTCACTGCATTCGAGATGGACACACACACACTTTCACATCCTTTGGCTGTAGTTCTTGTCCTGAAAAGAAAAGAGAGGCAACTGTAGTACATACGTTTCCACGAAAAATATAATATTCAGTATCATTAATTAAACACCAGAACATTGAAATCTCACTAATCTTACAACTCACACTAGATAACCTCAAAATACAACTTGAATCAAAACAATTAGATCTTTATGCTTAAGCTGCTTTACGACGGTACCCAAAATAAGTTTTCATTGTGTTAGAAAAAAGACAAATTTATTTAATCTGCGAATACTACAATAGTTATTGAAATTCGAGAATTACTAAAAACTCCTTCGACAATGAGTTTCTTTTCTTTCTTACCTCCCAATTTCTAATTCCACAGATATTCTATCGATCGACTAAAATGACACTTCACTTTTTTTTTTGGCTTGTCAAGTTTAAATTCCACATTCGTTTCAAAATGCGCACTTTTAAGTTAATTTGTTAATTTTCATATTTCAATATAACTAAACAAACGAAAAACTCTCACAGTACAATTACTAAAAAAATGTCCTTATTTTCATGCACGATGTACAGAAAATTACCACGAACAAGAAATCTACAAGTGCACACGAAGAAGAAATCTGCAAAGACACACCAAAAAGAATTCTGTAAAACCACACAAAGAAGAAACTTGCAACCCAAATTCCCAGATGGCGCCACACAAAAATTCTTTCGCATCCACCATTTAATTCTAATTGATCCTACTATAAATACCTAATGTCCTAATAAAATTATTTCACATAACATATCCATTAATTCTAAATTTACAATTCTACTTTATACACATAACTCATGTATCATGTCAAAAATCGTTAGTATAATTATATTTCTGATCGTGAAATGAACGTTTTAAAAAATATTAAAACTTTATTCATTAGAACGATACAAGATTCTTTTAGATAACTACGTCTAGTTTAAATGCCAACTTATAACTAACTCTTGGTTTACATGGTTTCGCCTTTTATATTAATTAGTTGCTGATACGGCCAAACTTAGTATTCGTCATTTTGGCACGTACAATAGATGATGAATCATAGCTAAATCTTACAATGTAAGGTGAAATAGTCATATAACTCCTCCCTCCTTAAGACTGAGAAAAGATGGTTAACTTTTCGAGGGGTTGTAGTTCTATGCCTATTTGTACAGGTTTTTTAGTTACTTTAGACTTACGGTAATAATTATAACCATAATAAAGAATGATGCAAATAATTACTAGAACAACAATAATTATTAGTGTTGTAGAAATGCTTGTGTTGATAACATCGAATTTCTTTAAAGAGTTTGTTTTAAGATTTTGAACGATTTCTAAATCATTGCGAATGTCATCTAGGTGTAAACTTTCTAGTACCAAAGGTTTAATATCATGTATTAAAGTTGTATTCAGTGTAAGTGCTGGCAACTTTAATCGTAGATTTACTGTTTGTGGTTTCTGCGATTCATACAATCGATTATTTGTTTCAACAGTACATTCTGATGGTAAGACGAGGGATGGTTTTGTTATTGTTTCAACCGTCGTCTGTTGTGGACATTTAAATTGAAGAATTTGTTGTTCTTGTGGGATTATTATTAAAGAATTGTCTTCTAATTGTGTGACTGAAATCTTACTTATGTTGACAGGAATTAGTGGACAATGATTAGTTAAATTTATTGTCTCAAATATACAGGGTTCATTTGAGTTTAATAAATTTTCTGAACATAAATAGAAATTTTCTGTCTTGGGGCATCTTTCTTTTAGATTATATGATTTATCATTGGATTGTAGTAAATATGTGTTAATAGGCATTATCATTTGATTATTTATTGGTATAGGGTAAATATGATATAGTTTATATTGCTGATTCTTTATTAGTGGTATAGCAATATAAAAGATTATTAAGTTGTTTTGGATGGTTACATCTGTATGAGCTGCTTCGTAGTAAGATATAAGATGTTTGAATGGAATTCTTTTATCTATAGGGATATTTTGTATTATGTGATGAAGGTCCCTATAATTTAAAATACTATGATGAAGAATATTTATTTCAGCAAAGTTTATTGCGGTCTGTAAAGTTATTTTTAATTCATTTATTGTTTGGATATTATGCTCTAAATTGTCAAGTAAGAGGATTAAGTAAACAGTTGTGGATGTTGATTGTGTCATTTTAGATAAATCGTTAACTTGTATTTGGATTTGTTGTTGATTTGTTTTAACAGTGTTAAATTGAGCATCAATATCTTTAGTTAATTTTTTCACAATTGTTTGTGTGTTACTAATGTCTTGATTTAGTGTATCTTGATTTTCTCTTAGGATTTTGATATAATTATCATATCGTTCACCATCATCAGCATCAAGAGTACCAAATAAGTATTTATGAGCTTTTCCGACAATATTAAGTAAACCGCGTCTAACTCTCATAGGGGTAGTGTAGTGTTGTATAAAAGTCTTGATAGAATCTGTTTGTCTTAATAAGTTAGTTGTTCTAACGAGTAATTGTTGATATGATGGGATATTAAGATTTTGTATTGTTGTGTTGACTTGTAATAAGGTTTTTTCTATCGTTTGAATACAATTACGCATGTTTGTAAGGTTTACGTGATAATAAACATGATGATAATTTGTTATCGCGTAACTCTGACCTTGATATATTGGTAATAATGGGTTTTTGAGTTCTTCTATCGTATACTGGGCTTTGACCAGCAGAGGAATTAGGAATATGAGGAACATCTGAAAACAAAACACAGGTCTTAATATCTTTTGGATGTCTTTGGTTGACAAAAGTAGTTTGTTTATATTTTGGTTCTATTTTCTGTGTTAATTTTTTAGGTGTTTTTAGTAATTGTTGTGTTCCTTCTGGTATTTCAGGGTCATCTTTAGGAGTTCTATTTAATTGTGATAATTTCATAGCTTTTTTAATGTTTAATTTAGTATTGATATGATTGTTTAATTCCTGCAATACTTCATTTATTTCATGTATATAATTTGTTTGTAATTGGTTCAAATCTTTTTCAAAATTTAACTGATAATTTAAGTTTCCTTTAAGAACTTGGAATGGGGTATATTCGTGAGACGTATGAATACTGTTATTATAATTTAATACAGCTAAGTCAACTAATTCTTGAATCGTTTTTGACTTATGATATTGTTTTAATGCTGCTAAGCTTTCTTGTAAGGTTGAATGAAATCTTTCGATGGGAGAGTTTGAATTTGGGTTGTACGGCGTGGTAAAATGTAATTCTATTTGGTAAGTTTGACATAGTTCTTGTACCATTGCATTTTTAAAAGAAGGTGCATTATCCGTTGTAATTTTACTTGGCGTTCCATGATGTGCAAATAATTTTATCAAACTTTGACATACTTCAACAGCATTTTCATTAATTGGGTATACTGCTGCGAACTTGGAAAAATTATCAAGAATTGTGAGAAACTTCTGTTTTGCAATTGAGTATGTATCCATGTAAATATGTTCAAACGGTTTTGTTCCTGTTGGTGTTGGTTTAAATATTATTTTATGGGGATGTCTTTCATATTTTACCTTTTGACATATTTCACATGTACTGATATAATTTATCACATCTTTTTCTAGACTCGGCCAATAATATCTTTGTTTGATGTTGGCAATATTTTCGGTTATTCCTCTATGGGATGTTTTTGTTGTATGATATTTCTCTATGATTTCTTTTTGTTCATCTAATTCTATTATATCCTCTAGTAATAAATTTGAAATGAATAGTTGGTATGTGTTATTTTTAAATGTCATTTGGAAAATTCGTAATATTAAGGGTTCTAGTTCTTTATCAGGGAAATGCATACAATACAGGTTGGGTGGCAAGTACTCTGTTATTAATGTTTGGATTTCTTCCGTTATAGGTTCTTTGTTGATAAACATGAATATTCTTCTCTTTGTATTAAATAATTGTTTGGTTTGTACGTAAGGATGGTCTTTATTTGTCCATTTAAAGATTATCTGGTTTTTATAAGAATTAACACTTTTATTAACATAGGGTGCTCCTAATATAGAGTTTTCATTTGCTGAATGTATCGTAATTGTCTCGGAGTCTTTTGTTGATACTTTTCGTTCTTTTAATTGCTTACTTGTTGATGGTTGATTATCTTTAATTTCTTCTTTCTCTTTTGGTGGTTTAATTTGAATATCGGATATTACGTTAATTTTTTGTTTTGGGAAGACTTTCTTTGGTTTATCAAATAATTCTTCTTGTGAATCAAAGAAATACTTGATTTTGTCAAGCCATAAATATTGGTCTTCAGAATTATTTTCTTTTTCTTTTTCGCACATTGCTGACATGTGAGTTAATGGTGGTTGAACTTCAATAGGGTTTATTTCTTGATCAATTTCTCTTGGAGGTCTTGATAATGCATCAGCATTAGCATTTTGGGTTCCCTTTTTATAATGCATTGTATAATCATATTCTTGAATTTTTAATCTCCATCGTACTAATTTTGAATTTGGTTCTTTAATTGAGAAGAGCCATTGTAATGGTTTGTGATCGGTTACGATAATAAATTTTCTTCCGAATAGGTATGGTCGAAAATATTTCGTTGCCCATACTATTGCTAATAATTCTTTTTCTATTGTGGAATAATTACTTTCTGTAGTACTTAAAGTTCTGCTTCCATAGGCAATTGGTAAATCACTTCCTACTGTTCCTTGTGATAGTACTGCACCTATTGCATAGTTTGATGCGTCTGTTGTCAATATAAATGGTTTTGAAAAGTCTGGGTATTGTAGCAAAGGACTGTTTGTTAGAATATTTTTACATAGGTTAAAGGATTCGATAAATGCTTTATCATGAATTATTTTTGTATTTTTCTTTAGACAATTGGTCATTGGCTTTGTTATTTTTGCAAGATTTTTTATAAACTTTCGATAGTAACCAATTAATCCAAGGAATTATTTTATTTCTTTTTGTGTACTTGGTAATTTGAAATTTTTTATTGCTTCTATTTTCTTTTTATTTGGTTTGATACCTTCGGGTGTTATTATGTGTCCAAGAAATTCAACATCTTTTTTTAAGAATTCACATTTATCTAACTGAATTTTCATGTTGTACTCAATTAAACGGTTGAGAACTGTTTTTAGTGAATTTAAATGTTCTTGAAGACTTGTTGAATATATTACAATATCATCCATATAAACAAGACATATTTTTCCTTGCAAACCACGGAGAATATTATCCATTGCTCTTTGAAAAGTCGCTGGTGCGTTCTTTAAACCAAAGGGCATACGATTAAATTCATAATATCCATTTTCAACATTAAAAGCTGTTTTTGCTTTACTTTTAGGATCCATTTCAATTTGATGAAAGCCGCTGGCTAAATCTAATGTCGTAAAATATTGACTTCTTCCTAATTTGTCTAATATATCTGTAATATTTGGTAATGGGTATTTATCGTCGATAGTTTTTTCATTAAGTTTCCTATAGTCTACTACTAGTCTCCATTTTTGTTTTCCTGAAGCATCTAGTTTTTTTGATACTATCCAAATTGGAGAACTCCACGGGGAGTTTGATGGTACTATTATTTTGTCATTCAACATTTGTGTGATCTGTTTCTGTACTTCTTCTTTATGAACATAGGGATATCTATAACTTTTAGTATGGACGGGAATTTCATCTGTGGTTGAAATTACATGTTTAACATTATTTGAGAAGGTTAGAGGATCTTTAGGTTTGTGCAACACCTTTTGGCATGATTTAATTACTTGAAATAAACCTTTTATTTCTTCTTTATTTAAATGATCGTATCTGATTAGTTGTGATATTTCTATATCATTAATTTTATCTTCTTCCTTTAATATTAAATTCTGTTTATTTTTGTTTTCTTCAAAATCAATTATTTCATAATTATTGATTTCAATCGGTTCCATTGGTAGATGATCTTGTGAGTTACATTGTAATGCAATGCTTTTTTCAGAGTGATTAGTGATATCAATGTTGTAGCGATTATTTTTTATTTGTACTAGAGTTGTTGGATATTCAATTGTTTCGTCTTGAAATTGAGGTATTATCCAATTGGTATTATTAGGTAAACTTGTTTTGAATGAAACTTGTTTAATTGTTTTGCTTGGGATCTCTATTCGAAATTCATCAAAGTTAGTTCTAAATTTGAAAGGTATTTTTAAATATTCATTTTTTAATTGTTTATTTTTCAAATCGATAGTTAATTTCAAATTTCTCATGTCTTTTATTCCTAATATGCCATCGTAATAGTCATGAAAGGGATAAAGTATGAACTCTATTGGGTTAGATATTCCATAACAAGATAGTATTGGGATTTTTGCTTTTGCGTTTGTTTTTCTTGATCCTGTGCAAGTGTATAATGTACTAGTATAAGGAATTATAGTTTCAGGGTAGAATGTTTCAACAATTGAAGGGCGTAATATTGATGAGTGTGAACCAGTGTCAATTAATAGGCGTATTTGGTGTGGTAATTCAATATATGGTAATTGATTTGCCGGTTTTGTTTTTAAGTGTGAGGTTTTGACTGAGAGGCTATCATATAAAAATTTTCATCTTCTTGTATTTGAAAGTTTTCATTCTGATTTCCTGCGATTTCTATATTTTCTTCAAATCCTGCGTCATCATCTGGTAAAAAATCTATCTCATCGGGATAAGAATTGCTTTCTTGATTATCTTCTATATGGGTCAATTCTTGAAAAGTAAATTTGGGGTTTCGAGATTGATTTTGAAAAGTTTGTTTTTGGAATTGTTTGTTTTGTGGTCTATTTAATGGAATATTTTGCGTTGGAGGTATAGTGCTTACTCCAGACATAGGTTGAGGTTGTGAGTTTCTTATTTGTGTTGGAAATATTTTTTGGAAGTATGGTTTGTTGAGTGGATTAGGCAATTGATACTGAGATCGAAATTGTGGGGTTTGATACTGAGGTTTAAATTGTGGTTTTACATTGTGTGACAATGTAAATGGAGGAGGTTTAGGTCTTTGTCTTACGTATGATTGTTCAGATTGTACAGTTTTAAACTTATTCTGTGTATTTTGTAGATAATGATTTTTGAAATTGTTTTGACTTGTTAATATTTCATAATTATTAATTATGTCGATTGCATGATCCAAATCTTGAGGATTTTGAACGATTAACAATGTTCGCAATTCATTTGAAATGTTTGATAATAGGTTTTGAGTAGCAGTTAACTCATTTTGTGAAATTAATATTGCACGGGCTTCGATGTTATTAACCTCTGTACATATTTTTGTGTTAATCTGAGTTACTAACGCTTTTAACTTCAAAATGTAGTCTTGTGTCGACTCATTCTTTCTAGTTAAAAATATTAGTTGTTGTTGGAGATTTGCTCTTGTGAGTGGGTCATTGAATTTTTGTTTGAGAGCTATTTTAATTTCATTCCAATGTATTAAATCTGGTCTCGTTAAGAGGAAATCTTCAGCTTCTCCAATTATTTTTGATTTAATAGCTAAGTTTATATATTCTTGTTGCGAAGGGTCTGCATTATAGTATCTAGCATGAAAAATATTTATTTGATTTATAAACGTTTTTAACTTTGCGGGTGTTCCGTCGAAAGTTTTTAATAGACTAACTGTTGACCTTAATGCATCAGCCATTTTTCTTCTATTATCTAAGTTTATTTGAAGTTCTTCTTGATCTTCGTTATTTATTTCACTCTTTTTAAGTGTTATTGATTTGGGATATGTAATATCACCTAATAGTTCCTTTTTGAACTTTTTCATAAACAATGTTATTTTTACTTAACTAACAGGTTATCCAACTATAAGAGAATAGATCGAAACTTACAGTAAATTCTATCTCTAGTCTCGTGCCTGTATCAAGTAACTGTGATGAAGGAGAGATAAACTATCCAAAGCACCAATAGCTGCTTGTAGTGGACGCTAGCTATGCCAATTCGTCCGATACTGGAACTCAGCGATTGAATCCAGGAGGTTACAAGTTGCTGTAGTTATCACTTCTTTCTTAACTGTTAACACAGAAGAAGGTCGTCACAGTGTCGTAGAGTGGAAGAATGAACGATTCAACTTCACTATCTCAAATGATCACTTAATGAAAACACTTCCGAAAGAATCCGAACGACTGCGCCAATTATATTTCTGATCGTGAAATGAACGTTTTAAAAAATATTAAAACTTTATTCATTAGAACGATACAAGATTCTTTTAGATAACTACGTCTAGTTTAAATGCCAACTTATAACTAACTCTTGGTTTACATGGTTTCGCCTTTTATATTAATTAGTTGCTGATACGGCCAAACTTAGTATTCGTCATTTTGGCACGTACAATAGATGATGAATCATAGCTAAATCTTACAATGTAAGGTGAAATAGTCATATAACTGTATCTTTGTACTATGCGTTCTTATCTTATATAAATATTAAAATCATCTAAAAACTTAAATATCAATACATACAGAAATGTATCTAGTTTTTCCCCTTAAAAAATAATATATCATCGGTATCTTTAAAACGACACGTTTATGGGCCTATATTATTTTATAATTATTCTATCCACTGTTAAAGTCCTACTACAAAAAAGTAAAAGAACAAATGAACGTGAAATCTGTGTAATAATTCACGTTAAGCCCTAACTGAATGTGCATGAAAGAATTACAGCTGCGTGTAAGGAGATTCAAGTAAAAGCATCTATAAATATTAGAGTTTAAAAGCGATTGACTTCATCCTTATTTAACAAATGATAAACGCCATTTAGAATAATTAAGATTTTAATAAACAATTTTTCTCCAATACAATTGATAATAAAGCTTGTTTATACTTTGGACGTGATTTTTTTAAAATCTTTTGATGAAAGAAAAGATATGTCTGGAAAGGTAAATGAAACACCTTTCAAGTGGGGTATAACTCAAACTCCCTAGAGGATGCATGCAATTTATTAAAGAACCCTAAAAAAATATTCCCCTTGAAAATAAAATCGAAGTATTTTGGTATATTTACGTCTTTTCTGTAATCGCCGAAGATTCGTTTTCAAATTGATATACTATATTGTAATAGTGGCTCAATTCATTTTATATATAAATTGTTTGTTCAATAACAAGTTTCTTCAATTGCATAGCTTTAACTGAAGTCTAGCACTGTAAAAATTCAAATTCCTACCTTTTTGTATCAGCGTCAGGAATGCTTCCACTATTGAGGTTGGTAGAATCTTTTTCGCCGCGTTCTGATGGGAACGACAATTTCATATGTTTTGGCTGCAGTTTTTGTGTCAAAAAGACAGGCAGCTATAATACGTACTATTCCACGAAGAATGTAATATTTAATATCATTAATTATATACAAAAGTATTGGAATCTTACCAATCTTGTAACTTACACCGGATAATTTTGAATTACAAGTCTAAGATGAGTCATAACCTTAAAAATAATGTGATAATTTATAAAAATCTGCTTAACGACGGTACCAAAAATAAGTTTTGATTGCGTTAGAAAAGAGAAATTTACTACTAGTTTGTATGGTCTGTAAATATTAGCATAGGTATTGGAAATGGAGAATTATTGAAAACTCCTTCGACAATGGGTTTCTTTTCTTTTTTTATCTTTTAGTTGTTAGTTCTATAGATATTCTATCGATATACTGAGATGACGACCTTCTTGTTTTTTCCTTCTCAATTTTAAATAACATAATATTTTCATTTCAAAAGTAAAATTTTAAGCTAATTTACACATTTCAATTAATATAAATAAACAAATGAAGAACTTTCACAGTCCAATTACTGAAGAATGTCATTATTGTCATGCACGATATACAGAAAATTGGTACAAAGAAAAAATCTGTAAGTGCTTACTAATCGGGTTCCCAGATGGCGCCACAACTAAAATATCGATAATTAAATTATTTAACAATAAAATATATTTGTAACTACGATTTCTTGTTTCAAAGAGAAATTCATCGAGAACAAAGTCAAAATTTAGAAATTTAGAATTCAATACTCTATGTTCATGATTAATATGATTATATATACAGGGTGTCCCAAATAAAGTGAGTTCCATGGGGATTATGGAACCAGTAAGAGATACAAGGTGACTCAAATTAGAAAAAAGAAGCGCATTTTTGTGCCCATTCAGAAAATGTTCTAAATTTAAAAATATGCACAGGGGTTGTCAAAATATGAGCAAAAAACTGAAAATTGCGATTTTCGAAAATCATAAATTATGAGCACACTGTTTGAGTAGATTGTACCAAATTTGGCAGTTCTTTATTATCGACAACTGCCAATTGAATGGCGTTTTCAGAATTTTTCCAGACCTTCTAGATTTCGAGAAATTATATCCAACTTTGTCATTTCTTATGGCGGTCATATTGGATTTTGGTGCCATCGAATAGACAATAAAAAAAAGTTTTTTAACCATGTATCACAAAGGTGCCCTTGGACCTACCAAAGTAAGAAAAGTAAATAAAAACATTTTTCACCTTAGTAGGCTTAGAAACAAATGCTTTAGTGTTGCTATGGATACTTTCGTTACATGCAACGAATGTCAACAAAAAGTCTTCACTATTGTTGTATTTGAGGTCAATTTTTATTTTTTCTATTTCATTTCATTTATCAATTTTACGCTTTCATTCGGCAGAACGTTTAAATTTATTTTTCTTTAGAACCCGATAAGCAGTTGATCTAGGTATACCAATATTATATTCTATTTGACGCAGTGAGATGCGAGGGTTTTCAACAACACTTCCAACAACATAATTTTCAACTTCTTCATTAATCCTGCGTGTTCTGGTTTTTTTTTCAAATGATCCATACTTAAGTAGATTCACTCTAAGCCTATTAAATATTGCGTGCCCAGGTAAACGCCTCTCTGGATACCTCTGGAGATACATATTTTGAGCTCTACCTGCATTTCTTCCACTTAAAATGTAGCAGTCATTAATCTCCAGATTTTCTTGATTTGAAAACCGTTCCATAATTTTATTACTTGAAAATTTCTGCCAAACGAAAGCATAAAATTGATAAATGAAATGAAATAGAAAAAATAAAAATTGACCTCAAATACAACAATAGTGAAGACTTTTTGTTGACATTCGTTGCATGTAACGAAAGTATCCATAGCAACACTAAAGCATTTGTTTCTAAGCCTACTAAGGTGAAAAATGTTTTTATTTATTTTTCTTACTTTGGTAGGTCCAAGGGCACCTTTGTGATACATGGTTAAAAAACTTTTTTTATTGTCTATTCGATGGCACCAAAATCCAATATTGCGACCATAAGAAATAACAAAGTTGGATATAATTTCTTGAAATCTAGAAGGTCTGGAAAAATTCTGAAAACGCCATTCAATTGGCAGTTATCGATAATAAAGAATTACCAAATTTGGTACAATTTACTTAAACAGTGTGCTCACAATTTATGATTTTCGAAAATCGCAGTTTTCAGTTTTTTGCTCATATTTTGACAACCCCTGTGCATATTTTTAAATTTAGAACATTTTCTGAATGGGCACAAAAATGCGCTTCTTTTTTCTAATTTGAGTCACCTTGTATCTCTTACCGCTTCCATAATCCCCATGGAACTCACTTTATTTGGGACACCCTGTATATGTGTGTTTCTCGATTTGTTAAAACTTAAAAGACCGAACAAACTTCTAGGATTGAATAGTATAGTTAAGTTAACTCACTAGTGACTTCACTTTTTAAAAAAACACAAATTAATAAAATAGATTATATTTGAGGTAAATGATATTGCGGTTCTAAAACAACGACACGGATGAGCTTCTGAATTAGAATTAATTATGATGCCAATGGAATGTGCTTTTATATAATAAAAATGCTGAAGATGCTGAATCTGGAACGTGTTATGATACACACGCGCGGCATGTGTTATTACCTATGGAAATGGTCATATAATTCCTCCCTCTTTAGGTTTGAGAAAATAAGGGTTTATTTTCGAGAGTTGCTAATTCTATGGCCATTTTTACAGTTTTTTTAGGTTTATAATAGTAATAATAACAAATGATTCCTAAAATAGCGAATACAATAATTACAATAATTACAGAACTAATAGATATGCTGGTATTTATTACATCAAAATCCTTAAGTTGGTGCATTGTTAATTGTTCCGCAGTTTCTAGGTCTTTATGCAGACTGTCCAGATTAACTTCTTTGAGATTCAGAGGTTCAATTTTTTTCTTTAAATCTTCATTAATATGAATTGCTGGTAATTTCAAACGCAAAGTAATTATCTCAGGTTTTTGAATTGCATAGGTTTTGTTCATAATTTTGGTTTGGCATTCTGCAGGGATTATAAGGGATGCTTGTCTAAGGGTTTCTATAGTTTGCTGATTCGGACAGTGGAATTCCACAATTTCATGAGAAGCTGGAATTACAAGAATCGAGTTGTCCGACAGTTGGGTGACAGATGATTTGTTATAGACTATTGGGGTCATAGGGCAATGATTTGTGAGCTTGATCGTTTCTATAATGCATTGTTCATCCGTATGCAGGATATTTTGATTGCAAAGGAATAAGCCTTCTATCTTAGGACATTTATTTTTTAGATTGAAGGAGTTATTTTTAGAACGTACAAGATAAGGATTTGATATTGCCATTATGTGGTTGTTGAGGGGTATCGAATAAAGTTGGTAAAGAACATAGGGTTCGCCTGTTACTAGAGGAATTGATATATGAAATATAACCAGATCGTGTTTTATAGTCACGTCTGCATGAGCTATTTCATAATAACTAATAAAGTTATCAAAGGGAATCTTAGTTTCAGGCTTGAAATGTTTTAAAAGTGATTTCAATTCTCTGTATTTAAAAATACTGTGATGTAGGACATTTACTTTTGCAAAATCTATTGCAGTTTGTACGTTCTCGCAGATATTATTAATAATTTGAAGATTACTGTCTAAATTGTCGAGAAGTATAATAAAATGAATGGCTACTGACGATGCTTGTGCTAATTGAGTAAGGTTAGTGACGCGTTCCTGCAAGGTATGCTGGTTTTCCAGGATAGTAGTCAGCTGTATATCAACGTCCTTGCTTAATCGTTTAAGTATAGTTTGCGTTGATGCGATATCTTGTTGCACAATCTTTTGATTTGTTTGAAGTGTCTTGATGTAAGCATCATAACGTTCTCCATCGTCAGAATCAAGGGTTCCATACAGATATTTTTGGATTTTCCCTACTAAATTGACGAGTCCTCTTTTAGTTCTATTTAATGGCATTGAATAATGTTTAATAAACATTTCAATTAAGTTAACTTGAATTAACAAATTATTGAGTCTTGTTTCTAACGGTGCATTATGATTTGTTTCTGTTACGTGCAGGGTTGTGTTTAGTAAAAGAAGGGTTTGCTTAGTTGATTTTAGACAATTACGAATGTTTGTCAGATTCACGTGATAGTATACATGATGTAAGTTGTCAATGATATAAGTCGGTCCTATGTCCAGTGGTAGGAGGGGGTTGGTGATCTCCTCAATTTGGTACTGGGTCCTAGCGAATACCGGTAGAAGTGCTAGGATAATTTTCATCTTCGTTTTTCTGAAAACATTTTCGTTTAATGTCTTTTGGATGTCTTTGATTTTGAAAAGTGACTACTGCGTATTTGGGTCGTAATTTATCTGGTAATTTTTTAGGGGTATTTATTAATTGTTTAGTTCCTACTGCTATTTCAGGGTCGTCTTCCCGATTTTTATTAAGCTTAGCTAACACATTGGCTTTTTTTGCATTAAGTTTTAGGTTAATTGAGTTGTTTAGTTCTTTGAAAATATCGGATAATTCAAATATATAATCTGTTTGTAATTGGTTAAGGTCCTTTTCAAAATTAAGTTGATAATTGAGATTGCCTTTCATGATTTGAAAAGGGGTATAATCGTGGGACGAGTGAATGCTGTTATTGTAGTTCAGTACGGCAAGATTTACTAATTCTGAGATGGTTTTAGATCGATGAGTATCACGGAGGGCAATGAGACTTTCCTTGAGAGTCGAATGGAATCTTTCTATTGGGGAATTTGAATTTGGGTTATATGGTGTGGTGTAGTGCAGTTCGATTTTATATGTTTTACAAAGGTCTTGAATCAGAAAACTCTTGAATATCTTCGCATTATCCATCGTTATTTTAGAGGGTGTACCGTGATGCGCAAAGAAGTTAATCAGATTTTGACAAACTTCGATAGATGTCTCACTTGTGGGGTAGACTGCTGCGAACTTAGAAAAATTATCTATTATAGTTAAATATTTCTGATGTGAAACCGAATATGTGTCCATATAAAGATGTTCGAATGGTTTATTGCCAGTTGGTGTGGGTTTATATATGATCTTGTGAGGATGTCTATCGTACTTGGTTTTTTGGCAGGTCTCACATGTGTTAATGTAGTTTATAACGTCTTTTTCTAGGTTCGGCCAATAATACCGTTGCTTGATGTTCGTGATGTTTTCGCTTATACCTCGATGTGACGTCTTTGTCGTATGGTATCTCTCGATTATTTCTCTCTGTTCATCGGGATCCGTTACATCTTCCAATAAGGTATTGGATATGACTAGTGTATGAGCGTTATTTGTAAAAGTTTCCTGAAAAATTTTAATTATCAAGGGTTCTAATTCCTTTTGAGGAAAATGTAGACAATAGGTATTTGGCGGCAATTGTTCTATGAGAATTCTTTGAATTTCTTCCGTTACTGGAGTTTCATTAATAAAGATTATTTTTCTTTGTTTTGTGTTGAATAATTTTTGGGTAGTAGTGTATGGGGTTTCTTTTGCAGTCCATTTAAATATAATCTGATTTTTGTATGCATTGACGCACTTATATACGTAAGGGGCTCCTAGAATGGGATTTTCAAGTGATGTGTGAATGGTCTCTGTTTCACTACTTTTGGATTCCTTGGCTGTCAATGTGCTTGAATTGTTTGAAATATTTTTCTCAATAGGTTGTTGCATTGTAGGGTTTTCTTTTGGGGGTTTAACTTGTATATCTGATAAAATTTTAATTTTAGGTTTATCTAGGCTCTGAGGGCTTGCTATTTTCTTGCGTGGATTATCAAACAGGGGTCTTTCAGGTAAATTTTCTTGAGATTCAAAGAAGTGTTTGATTTTTTCGTGCCATAAGTACTGATCCTCAGGGTTTTTCTTTGTTTCTGCTACTCCTGAAGCATGTGTCAATGGAGGTTCTATTTCTTCTATTGGGTTTACTTCTCTAGGGGGACGAGAAAGAGCATCTGCATTTAAGTTTTGTTTTACTTTTTTGTAATGGATTTCGTAATCATATTCTTGTAACTTTAGTCGCCAACGTACTAACTTTGAATTAGGTTCTTTTAGTGAGAATAACCACTGAAGAGGTTTATGATCAGTTACAATCGTGAATTTCCTACCAAAGAGATATGGCCTGAAATATTTCGTAGCCCAGACGATGGCTAAAAGCTCCTTTTCAATTGTGGAATAGTTACATTCCGCCGGATTAAGTGTTCGACTTGCGAATGAAATAGGTAGGTCTTTCCCTATAGATCCTTGCGACAATACGGCTCCTATGGCATAGTCAGAGGCATCCGTTGTCAAAACAAAGGGTTTTTTGAAGTCAGGGTATTGAAGTATGAGGTCATTGGTTAGGAGATCTTTACAAAGGTTAAATGAGTCTAAGAATGGTTTATCATGAATAATTTTTGCGCCCTTCTTTAAACATTGAGTTAGGGGTTTAGTTAATTTGGCGAAATTTTTGATGAATTTTCGGTAATAACCTACAAGTCCAAGGAATGATTTTATTTCTCTAGATGTACTTGGGGTTTTAAAGTTTTTTATTGCACTGATTTTCTTGGGATTGGGTTTTATACCATCGGGAGTGATTATATGGCCTAGAAATTCTACCGTTTTTTGGAGAAATTCGGATTTGTCCAGTTGTATTTTCATATTATAATTATTGAGCCGATCAAAAACTGTTTTTAATGAAGTTATGTGCTCTTGAAGACTAGTAGAATAGATGATTATGTCATCCATATACACTAGGCAAATCTTTCCTTGTAAACCGCGGAGGACGTTGTCCATTGCGCGTTGAAACGTCGACGGGGCATTTTTTAGTCCAAATGGCATACGTGTAAACTCATAGTGCCCGTTTTCTACATTAAAAGCTGTTTTGGGTATGCTCTTTGGGTCCATTTCTATTTGATGGAACCCGCTAGCAAGATCTAACGTAGAGAAATATTGGCTTCTTCCTAGTTTGTCTAAAATTTCGGTGATGTTAGGCAACGGATATCTATCATCTATGGTTTTCTCGTTCAACTTTCGGTCATCGATAACTATTCTCCATTTTCTTTTGCCTGAAGCGTCCATCTTCTTTGGCACTATCCAGACTGGCGAACTCCAAGGAGCATGAGAGGGCTGGATAATTCCATCTTGTAGCATTTGACTAATTTGGCTTTTAATCACTTCCTTTTGAACATATGGATAGCGGTAATTTTTTGTATGTACCGGTATCTCATCTGTAGTATTTATAACATGTTTTACTTGACTAGAGAAGGTTAAAGTGTCTCCTGGCTTGTACAGAACTTGTTGATATGAGTTTAATAGTTTGAAAAGTTGAGTTTGTTCCTCAGAATTTAAATGCTCATATCTTATAAGGGATTTTAAATATTTATTCATATTTTCCGATTTAACGGGGTTCTGGATTTTACCTTTTGTTTCCCAATTAAAAAATTCGTAATTGTTCACTTCTATGGGTTCTAGCGGTAAATTATCACCTATATCATATTCAATAGTAACGTTTTTGTTTGAATAATTAAGGATGTCTACGACATAACTTTGATTATGAACTGTTATCAAGGTGGGTTGTATTTCAATATCCTTATTACAAAAGTGGTTTACTATCCACGTTGAATCATTTGACAATGTTGTTTTGATAAGTGTTTTTTGTAAGGTTCGAGGTGGGATTTCAATCTTATGATGTTCAAAATTTTGTCTATATTTGAAAGGGATCTCTAAATAATTATTCTTTAATAACTGGTTTTTGAGATCTATATCGAGTTTTAATCTGCAAAGGTCTTTTATTCCTAAAATTCCATCATAGAATTCATGGAAGGGGTATAGGACAAAATCAATAACTTCCAATATTCCATAACATGAGAGTAAAGCGATTTTTGCCTTTTGAGTGGTTTTCTTTGTACCGGTGCAAGTTTGTAGAGTACTCGTATAGGGTCTTATTTTATCAGGGAATAATTCTTCTGCTAATGAGGGTCTTAGGAGGGATGCATGCGAACCTGTGTCGACTAACAGCTTAATTTGATGAGTAGGGATTTCAATGTAGGGTAGTTTATTGACTTGGAGACTGTTTATGTCTATCCGTAACTTGTGTGAGTCGAGGCTGCTATTTGAAAATTTTCCAGTTCGTCAAGTAAGTCAGTAGATTTCTCTTTAGGGGTTTGGTAATTATTATCTGAACTGAAATTTTCGAAATCGGATTCCTGGTTATCTTCCAAATGAGTTAATTCCTGAAACGTATACTTTGGTTGGGTCGGAAGAAATGGTTGCCGAAATTGGCGTTGAAAGGGATTTTGTTGGCCTCTATTTTGAACAAAACTCTTATGAGTCTGTGGCACATAAGAACTTACTCCTGACATTGGTTGGGGGTACTGTCTACTAACATTCGGACGTTGATTCCTGTAATTCGGGAATTGGTTTCGTGGAATAAATTTTTGTTGGGGTTGAGACTGAAATGGTCGATTTACTGGTGGGGGATTTGAAGAATAAGAATTTATTGGTTTTGGGGAATTTCTAAAGTTGTTTTGCGCGTTTGAACTTCTAAAATTCTGTGTATTAATTAAATTTGGTCTAATTGGATTGTGAGGTGTAGATTTATTTTGAGACAAATAATTGCTTTTGAAACTATTCTGGCTCATCAAAATTTCATAATTAGTGATGATATCTGTGGCTTGATCAAGATTTTGGGGATTTTGAACTATTAACAGTGTACGCAATTCATTGGGAATATTTGCTAGGAGGTTCTGTGTGGCGGTTAATTCGGTTTGGGCAATGAGAATTTGACGCGCTTCCACATTTGCAACTTCCGAGCAAATTTTTGTGTTGATTTGAGTGACTAAGGCCTTGAGTTTAAAGATATAGTCTTGAGTTGTTTCATTTCTTTTGGATAAAAAGATCAGCTGTTGTTGAAGATTAGCCCTTGTTACCGGATCGCTAAATTTTTGCCTGAGTGCTGTTTTAATATCGTTCCAACTTATTAAGTCGGGTCTCGTTAAGAGGAAATCTTCAGCTTGTTCTAAAATTTTTGATTTTATTGCCAATAATACATATTCCTGCTGTGAAACGTCATTATTAAAGTATCTTGCATGAAATGTATCGATTTGGGTGATAAATGATTCCAGTTTGGCGGGAGTTCCGTCAAAAGTTTTTAATAGTGTAACCGTAGACCTCAAAGCGTCAGCCATGTCTATATTATTAAGACAAGAATCTGTGGTACAAGTATGAAGCGATATTTCACTATAAAGTTGATCAATATGATATTCCGTAAGAGAATTAGTACTGGCTTCCGAGTTGTTTCGTATGCGCGGATAAGTAATATCACTTAAATTATGTTTCTTAAACTTTTTCATTAACTAATCTGGGATAACCTATACATTCAGAATTTAGGAATTAAAGTTCTTAACTTACAGAGCTTCTTCCTTAGTTCTGTTCTGCCAATTTTGTGCAGGGGATGTACGTTGTCCAGATTGTGGTTGTAGTGGTCACTAGCGGTTGTCACTACGTCCTGCTGGTTACCTCGCTGTGGGATTTTCCAAAAACGATGGTGGCCAGTATTACCAGGTTCGTGTTGTATCAATCCTTTCTGAACTGTTGATACAGAAAGTGCTGCCCTTCGGGAGTTGCCGGGATCACGAAAATATTACGAATTTCACTTGTAATTACTCGAACACCCGAACTTCCGATTTTATTGGTGCACCGAAAGGATCCGAACGACTGCGCCAGTTAAGTTAACTCACTAGTGACTTCACTTTTTAAAAAAACACAAATTAATAAAATAGATTATATTTGAGGTAAATGATATTGCGGTTCTAAAACAACGACACGGATGAGCTTCTGAATTAGAATTAATTATGATGCCAATGGAATGTGCTTTTATATAATAAAAATGCTGAAGATGCTGAATCTGGAACGTGTTATGATACACACGCGCGGCATGTGTTATTACCTATGGAAATGGTCATATAATTCCTCCCTCTTTAGGTTTGAGAAAATAAGGGTTTATTTTCGAGAGTTGCTAATTCTATGGCCATTTTTACAGTTTTTTTAGGTTTATAATAGTAATAATAACAAATGATTCCTAAAATAGCGAATACAATAATTACAATAATTACAGAACTAATAGATATGCTGGTATTTATTACATCAAAATCCTTAAGTTGGTGCATTGTTAATTGTTCCGCAGTTTCTAGGTCTTTATGCAGACTGTCCAGATTAACTTCTTTGAGATTCAGAGGTTCAATTTTTTTCTTTAAATCTTCATTAATATGAATTGCTGGTAATTTCAAACGCAAAGTAATTATCTCAGGTTTTTGAATTGCATAGGTTTTGTTCATAATTTTGGTTTGGCATTCTGCAGGGATTATAAGGGATGCTTGTCTAAGGGTTTCTATAGTTTGCTGATTCGGACAGTGGAATTCCACAATTTCATGAGAAGCTGGAATTACAAGAATCGAGTTGTCCGACAGTTGGGTGACAGATGATTTGTTATAGACTATTGGGGTCATAGGGCAATGATTTGTGAGCTTGATCGTTTCTATAATGCATTGTTCATCCGTATGCAGGATATTTTGATTGCAAAGGAATAAGCCTTCTATCTTAGGACATTTATTTTTTAGATTGAAGGAGTTATTTTTAGAACGTACAAGATAAGGATTTGATATTGCCATTATGTGGTTGTTGAGGGGTATCGAATAAAGTTGGTAAAGAACATAGGGTTCGCCTGTTACTAGAGGAATTGATATATGAAATATAACCAGATCGTGTTTTATAGTCACGTCTGCATGAGCTATTTCATAATAACTAATAAAGTTATCAAAGGGAATCTTAGTTTCAGGCTTGAAATGTTTTAAAAGTGATTTCAATTCTCTGTATTTAAAAATACTGTGATGTAGGACATTTACTTTTGCAAAATCTATTGCAGTTTGTACGTTCTCGCAGATATTATTAATAATTTGAAGATTACTGTCTAAATTGTCGAGAAGTATAATAAAATGAATGGCTACTGACGATGCTTGTGCTAATTGAGTAAGGTTAGTGACGCGTTCCTGCAAGGTATGCTGGTTTTCCAGGATAGTAGTCAGCTGTATATCAACGTCCTTGCTTAATCGTTTAAGTATAGTTTGCGTTGATGCGATATCTTGTTGCACAATCTTTTGATTTGTTTGAAGTGTCTTGATGTAAGCATCATAACGTTCTCCATCGTCAGAATCAAGGGTTCCATACAGATATTTTTGGATTTTCCCTACTAAATTGACGAGTCCTCTTTTAGTTCTATTTAATGGCATTGAATAATGTTTAATAAACATTTCAATTAAGTTAACTTGAATTAACAAATTATTGAGTCTTGTTTCTAACGGTGCATTATGATTTGTTTCTGTTACGTGCAGGGTTGTGTTTAGTAAAAGAAGGGTTTGCTTAGTTGATTTTAGACAATTACGAATGTTTGTCAGATTCACGTGATAGTATACATGATGTAAGTTGTCAATGATATAAGTCGGTCCTATGTCCAGTGGTAGGAGGGGGTTGGTGATCTCCTCAATTTGGTACTGGGTCCTAGCGAATACCGGTAGAAGTGCTAGGATAATTTTCATCTTCGTTTTTCTGAAAACATTTTCGTTTAATGTCTTTTGGATGTCTTTGATTTTGAAAAGTGACTACTGCGTATTTGGGTCGTAATTTATCTGGTAATTTTTTAGGGGTATTTATTAATTGTTTAGTTCCTACTGCTATTTCAGGGTCGTCTTCCCGATTTTTATTAAGCTTAGCTAACACATTGGCTTTTTTTGCATTAAGTTTTAGGTTAATTGAGTTGTTTAGTTCTTTGAAAATATCGGATAATTCAAATATATAATCTGTTTGTAATTGGTTAAGGTCCTTTTCAAAATTAAGTTGATAATTGAGATTGCCTTTCATGATTTGAAAAGGGGTATAATCGTGGGACGAGTGAATGCTGTTATTGTAGTTCAGTACGGCAAGATTTACTAATTCTGAGATGGTTTTAGATCGATGAGTATCACGGAGGGCAATGAGACTTTCCTTGAGAGTCGAATGGAATCTTTCTATTGGGGAATTTGAATTTGGGTTATATGGTGTGGTGTAGTGCAGTTCGATTTTATATGTTTTACAAAGGTCTTGAATCAGAAAACTCTTGAATATCTTCGCATTATCCATCGTTATTTTAGAGGGTGTACCGTGATGCGCAAAGAAGTTAATCAGATTTTGACAAACTTCGATAGATGTCTCACTTGTGGGGTAGACTGCTGCGAACTTAGAAAAATTATCTATTATAGTTAAATATTTCTGATGTGAAACCGAATATGTGTCCATATAAAGATGTTCGAATGGTTTATTGCCAGTTGGTGTGGGTTTATATATGATCTTGTGAGGATGTCTATCGTACTTGGTTTTTTGGCAGGTCTCACATGTGTTAATGTAGTTTATAACGTCTTTTTCTAGGTTCGGCCAATAATACCGTTGCTTGATGTTCGTGATGTTTTCGCTTATACCTCGATGTGACGTCTTTGTCGTATGGTATCTCTCGATTATTTCTCTCTGTTCATCGGGATCCGTTACATCTTCCAATAAGGTATTGGATATGACTAGTGTATGAGCGTTATTTGTAAAAGTTTCCTGAAAAATTTTAATTATCAAGGGTTCTAATTCCTTTTGAGGAAAATGTAGACAATAGGTATTTGGCGGCAATTGTTCTATGAGAATTCTTTGAATTTCTTCCGTTACTGGAGTTTCATTAATAAAGATTATTTTTCTTTGTTTTGTGTTGAATAATTTTTGGGTAGTAGTGTATGGGGTTTCTTTTGCAGTCCATTTAAATATAATCTGATTTTTGTATGCATTGACGCACTTATATACGTAAGGGGCTCCTAGAATGGGATTTTCAAGTGATGTGTGAATGGTCTCTGTTTCACTACTTTTGGATTCCTTGGCTGTCAATGTGCTTGAATTGTTTGAAATATTTTTCTCAATAGGTTGTTGCATTGTAGGGTTTTCTTTTGGGGGTTTAACTTGTATATCTGATAAAATTTTAATTTTAGGTTTATCTAGGCTCTGAGGGCTTGCTATTTTCTTGCGTGGATTATCAAACAGGGGTCTTTCAGGTAAATTTTCTTGAGATTCAAAGAAGTGTTTGATTTTTTCGTGCCATAAGTACTGATCCTCAGGGTTTTTCTTTGTTTCTGCTACTCCTGAAGCATGTGTCAATGGAGGTTCTATTTCTTCTATTGGGTTTACTTCTCTAGGGGGACGAGAAAGAGCATCTGCATTTAAGTTTTGTTTTACTTTTTTGTAATGGATTTCGTAATCATATTCTTGTAACTTTAGTCGCCAACGTACTAACTTTGAATTAGGTTCTTTTAGTGAGAATAACCACTGAAGAGGTTTATGATCAGTTACAATCGTGAATTTCCTACCAAAGAGATATGGCCTGAAATATTTCGTAGCCCAGACGATGGCTAAAAGCTCCTTTTCAATTGTGGAATAGTTACATTCCGCCGGATTAAGTGTTCGACTTGCGAATGAAATAGGTAGGTCTTTCCCTATAGATCCTTGCGACAATACGGCTCCTATGGCATAGTCAGAGGCATCCGTTGTCAAAACAAAGGGTTTTTTGAAGTCAGGGTATTGAAGTATGAGGTCATTGGTTAGGAGATCTTTACAAAGGTTAAATGAGTCTAAGAATGGTTTATCATGAATAATTTTTGCGCCCTTCTTTAAACATTGAGTTAGGGGTTTAGTTAATTTGGCGAAATTTTTGATGAATTTTCGGTAATAACCTACAAGTCCAAGGAATGATTTTATTTCTCTAGATGTACTTGGGGTTTTAAAGTTTTTTATTGCACTGATTTTCTTGGGATTGGGTTTTATACCATCGGGAGTGATTATATGGCCTAGAAATTCTACCGTTTTTTGGAGAAATTCGGATTTGTCCAGTTGTATTTTCATATTATAATTATTGAGCCGATCAAAAACTGTTTTTAATGAAGTTATGTGCTCTTGAAGACTAGTAGAATAGATGATTATGTCATCCATATACACTAGGCAAATCTTTCCTTGTAAACCGCGGAGGACGTTGTCCATTGCGCGTTGAAACGTCGACGGGGCATTTTTTAGTCCAAATGGCATACGTGTAAACTCATAGTGCCCGTTTTCTACATTAAAAGCTGTTTTGGGTATGCTCTTTGGGTCCATTTCTATTTGATGGAACCCGCTAGCAAGATCTAACGTAGAGAAATATTGGCTTCTTCCTAGTTTGTCTAAAATTTCGGTGATGTTAGG
Organism: Euwallacea similis; assembly: GCF_039881205.1. Lineage (NCBI taxonomy): Eukaryota > Metazoa > Arthropoda > Insecta > Coleoptera > Curculionidae > Euwallacea > Euwallacea similis. The sequence continues at coordinate 67,622 of NW_027098680.1, forward strand.
CAACGGATATCTATCATCTATGGTTTTCTCGTTCAACTTTCGGTCATCGATAACTATTCTCCATTTTCTTTTGCCTGAAGCGTCCATCTTCTTTGGCACTATCCAGACTGGCGAACTCCAAGGAGCATGAGAGGGCTGGATAATTCCATCTTGTAGCATTTGACTAATTTGGCTTTTAATCACTTCCTTTTGAACATATGGATAGCGGTAATTTTTTGTATGTACCGGTATCTCATCTGTAGTATTTATAACATGTTTTACTTGACTAGAGAAGGTTAAAGTGTCTCCTGGCTTGTACAGAACTTGTTGATATGAGTTTAATAGTTTGAAAAGTTGAGTTTGTTCCTCAGAATTTAAATGCTCATATCTTATAAGGGATTTTAAATATTTATTCATATTTTCCGATTTAACGGGGTTCTGGATTTTACCTTTTGTTTCCCAATTAAAAAATTCGTAATTGTTCACTTCTATGGGTTCTAGCGGTAAATTATCACCTATATCATATTCAATAGTAACGTTTTTGTTTGAATAATTAAGGATGTCTACGACATAACTTTGATTATGAACTGTTATCAAGGTGGGTTGTATTTCAATATCCTTATTACAAAAGTGGTTTACTATCCACGTTGAATCATTTGACAATGTTGTTTTGATAAGTGTTTTTTGTAAGGTTCGAGGTGGGATTTCAATCTTATGATGTTCAAAATTTTGTCTATATTTGAAAGGGATCTCTAAATAATTATTCTTTAATAACTGGTTTTTGAGATCTATATCGAGTTTTAATCTGCAAAGGTCTTTTATTCCTAAAATTCCATCATAGAATTCATGGAAGGGGTATAGGACAAAATCAATAACTTCCAATATTCCATAACATGAGAGTAAAGCGATTTTTGCCTTTTGAGTGGTTTTCTTTGTACCGGTGCAAGTTTGTAGAGTACTCGTATAGGGTCTTATTTTATCAGGGAATAATTCTTCTGCTAATGAGGGTCTTAGGAGGGATGCATGCGAACCTGTGTCGACTAACAGCTTAATTTGATGAGTAGGGATTTCAATGTAGGGTAGTTTATTGACTTGGAGACTGTTTATGTCTATCCGTAACTTGTGTGAGTCGAGGCTGCTATTTGAAAATTTTCCAGTTCGTCAAGTAAGTCAGTAGATTTCTCTTTAGGGGTTTGGTAATTATTATCTGAACTGAAATTTTCGAAATCGGATTCCTGGTTATCTTCCAAATGAGTTAATTCCTGAAACGTATACTTTGGTTGGGTCGGAAGAAATGGTTGCCGAAATTGGCGTTGAAAGGGATTTTGTTGGCCTCTATTTTGAACAAAACTCTTATGAGTCTGTGGCACATAAGAACTTACTCCTGACATTGGTTGGGGGTACTGTCTACTAACATTCGGACGTTGATTCCTGTAATTCGGGAATTGGTTTCGTGGAATAAATTTTTGTTGGGGTTGAGACTGAAATGGTCGATTTACTGGTGGGGGATTTGAAGAATAAGAATTTATTGGTTTTGGGGAATTTCTAAAGTTGTTTTGCGCGTTTGAACTTCTAAAATTCTGTGTATTAATTAAATTTGGTCTAATTGGATTGTGAGGTGTAGATTTATTTTGAGACAAATAATTGCTTTTGAAACTATTCTGGCTCATCAAAATTTCATAATTAGTGATGATATCTGTGGCTTGATCAAGATTTTGGGGATTTTGAACTATTAACAGTGTACGCAATTCATTGGGAATATTTGCTAGGAGGTTCTGTGTGGCGGTTAATTCGGTTTGGGCAATGAGAATTTGACGCGCTTCCACATTTGCAACTTCCGAGCAAATTTTTGTGTTGATTTGAGTGACTAAGGCCTTGAGTTTAAAGATATAGTCTTGAGTTGTTTCATTTCTTTTGGATAAAAAGATCAGCTGTTGTTGAAGATTAGCCCTTGTTACCGGATCGCTAAATTTTTGCCTGAGTGCTGTTTTAATATCGTTCCAACTTATTAAGTCGGGTCTCGTTAAGAGGAAATCTTCAGCTTGTTCTAAAATTTTTGATTTTATTGCCAATAATACATATTCCTGCTGTGAAACGTCATTATTAAAGTATCTTGCATGAAATGTATCGATTTGGGTGATAAATGATTCCAGTTTGGCGGGAGTTCCGTCAAAAGTTTTTAATAGTGTAACCGTAGACCTCAAAGCGTCAGCCATGTCTATATTATTAAGACAAGAATCTGTGGTACAAGTATGAAGCGATATTTCACTATAAAGTTGATCAATATGATATTCCGTAAGAGAATTAGTACTGGCTTCCGAGTTGTTTCGTATGCGCGGATAAGTAATATCACTTAAATTATGTTTCTTAAACTTTTTCATTAACTAATCTGGGATAACCTATACATTCAGAATTTAGGAATTAAAGTTCTTAACTTACAGAGCTTCTTCCTTAGTTCTGTTCTGCCAATTTTGTGCAGGGGATGTACGTTGTCCAGATTGTGGTTGTAGTGGTCACTAGCGGTTGTCACTACGTCCTGCTGGTTACCTCGCTGTGGGATTTTCCAAAAACGATGGTGGCCAGTATTACCAGGTTCGTGTTGTATCAATCCTTTCTGAACTGTTGATACAGAAAGTGCTGCCCTTCGGGAGTTGCCGGGATCACGAAAATATTACGAATTTCACTTGTAATTACTCGAACACCCGAACTTCCGATTTTATTGGTGCACCGAAAGGATCCGAACGACTGCGCCAGTTAAGTTAACTCACTAGTGACTTCACTTTTTAAAAAAACACAAATTAATAAAATAGATTATATTTGAGGTAAATGATATTGCGGTTCTAAAACAACGACACGGATGAGCTTCTGAATTAGAATTAATTATGATGCCAATGGAATGTGCTTTTATATAATAAAAATGCTGAAGATGCTGAATCTGGAACGTGTTATGATACACACGCGCGGCATGTGTTATTACCTATGGAAATGGTCATATAATTGTATACGTAATCTAAGAAACTTATTTTTCTTTTGAAAAATAATCATAAACATCATGTGATGACCCTGCACGAAAAAATATCCTTCACCAAATTGTCTAGAATTTATAATTTTGGTTAACACATTTTCGATATTTATAATAAGTATATAAATGTGATTCTATCTCTCAATCGACATCCTGAAGGTTTTCTCACCATTTATTTTCATATTAGGAATCTGACTGGGAATGGGTTTCTTTGGTACCTTTTACTTCCATTGATATACCAGTCAACAGGGATGACACCATATTTTTTCTTCTCGATTTTAATTAATTTTATTTTAAATCAATAACATTACTAAATATAAATACGGAAAAAGGAACAAATACCCCGATACTTATTTAAATTTAATAAACTACGTAGGCCTGTTGGCATGAACCAAATAAACAAATAAAATCGTGTAGATCAGGAAGGAATCATACCTCCGCTTCTCTTCCATTGTGCCCCACTTTTTCGATTATGATTGGCGCGACTGGATTTATTAACGTTCTTTTTTTGTCTGTTGAGGAGAGTGGACTTGTCTTGATTTTGACCTTTCGGTTTTCCTAAACAGACAAGAAAAATAATTGTAGCCAAGAAGATGTAAGTATTATTGTATGAAAGTCACAACTTATAAAAGCGCATCAACTCTTTTTTGTAGCGTAATGTAAATTCTTTTCCTTTCGAACGTGTGAAAAAATTGATAAATAACAGAGAAGCTCAACGTCTCATATAAACGAAGTGGAAAATTTTGCAAATATAAAATTTTAGTACACATATGCTGAATTGATAACCTGAACACGTAAAATAAGTACAAAAGTTCGGCACATGCCTATTAAAATTTTACACTTGTTAGATTTCTAATTTCAATCAATATATCAATTTTTTCTGTCTGTTACTTACTCAGGGGCAAAACATGGTTTTTAATATGCTGGAATAACATATAGGTATGTTTCACACGACACCTAATCGAACTAGGTGTAATATATGTTAAAAAGCAATAACTCAACATAAGGTAGGATAAACTATTATAATCGTAATGTTATGAAATCTTTCTGAAAAATCATTGCAGAAAAATAAAAATGGCTTACCCACTACATCTGGGACATTCCCTTGACTTGAACCACCCATGCGCACAGGCTGCTTCGCCTTATATCTATTTGCTCTTCTCTCTCTCAAAACAGCCGGATCTTCGCAGAAGTTCATTTTGTTTCTGTCTGAACTTGCTCCTTTTTCAGCCTCCTGTTGAGTGCATTTTAAAACTAAATGTCACCTCTTAAGAGGCAATAGGAAAGTTTCAACTTACCTCAACATCAGATTCTTCGTCATCCTCTGATACTTTGTCTTTTTGCCTGTTAGGGTTAAAAACCGGTATTTCCTCAGTTACAGGATTGTCAGTAATCGGTATTGTAACGTTATCGTCGTCCCGATCGTCGTACTCGTCGTCATAAATATTGTTGTAATTATATTGTCTAAAATATACGGAAGTGAATGAGACGATAGTGGTATGGCAACAGGTATCATCCTTACACTCCTTCCAATACTAAATTCTTTATTGCTTTTATTTCCGATTTATCGTCGAGTAGTATAAGTGCATCATTATATTCAGGCTTCTTCCCTCGATAAGCTAATACTGGTTTTTCTAATTCAGGTTCTGGAGGTATTCTAATACTATCAAATGGAATTTCTGTTAGATGCGGCGAAAGATTATTCTCCAATATCGCATTGATAACATCTTCGGGGTTATAATTGTACGATTGTAGACATTGTAGTACAAAGCCTGTAATAAAAAATTAGTCAAATTCATTGTTATTTCTAGAAATTCTAGAGTAGTCTAGATCAATATGCATTCTGGATTAAAAAAAAAGTATTCCTGTATATGGGCACACGTATTTTTCCATGCCGAATTGCATTTCTGTGCTATAGTCTATATGTGTATTTTAATCGTCGGAAATTCAAATCCATATCTTGACAACATGGAGTTTGAATTTCACTCATTTCCAGGAGGATCAACTTCATTTACGTATCGACAAACAAATTTTATGCTAAAATGACATTTCTGGGATTTGAAATTAGTGCTGCAAGTCCTGATCCTACTAATGATGAAGTGGCTGGAATTTTAAAAGTCCCTTCACTTAGCAACACAACCAAATTGAATAGCTTCCTAGAACTTGTGAATTTATATTTAGGATGTTTTTTTTGGGCAATAATTCAGAAGAATCAAGTTTTCAGTTTTTCATGATACTTTAGAAATCATAACGGATAAATCTATTTCAAAGTAAATCCTCAATTTGTTTATCTAGATGACAGGTCTAAAGGTTACAAATAACTACCTGATAATTAAAAAAACGTAGCAGAAATAACGTACCATCCCCTAAATGTAGGAACATATCCATAATATTCCTGATCTTTCCCTCCACTTCACTGTTTCCTTTTATTATGTCTTGCCTGGAAGAACCAGGTAGGGACTCCTCAACTTCCGATTTTTCTGACAAAGCAGGAGTGAAGTTCCTGAATACTGCTTCGACAGTTTGCCGTTTCAACTTGGAGAGCTCTATTAATTTCTTATTGCGTGGGAGCTTTTCTATACAAGATACAATGAATTGTGTACGTGTAGAATCCCTATACAAGCTCTGTTAAGAATAACATTTGCATGTGCTGAATTAAATTTTCTTAAGCCTGTTTTAAATTATCCAATTTCTTGTATAAGGTATTGGATAATTTTTTACATAACAATATTCAATATTTTATAGTTTTCACGCGAAAATGACATTCCCCTCAACTTTTTTATTTGGAAACATAGAAAAATATATCAAATAAGAAAGTAGTATAACTTTTTAAATTTTTTGGTATTGAAGAAAAAAGAATAGCACATTGTCTTTTCGAAATATGACTAAATTCTGAGTTGTTTAAATGGTATACTCAATTTGCTATTATTTCTTTACAGGAGGTCCCATAATAAATCTTAAACATAGCCAAACTAAAAAACAAATCGATACATCTTTTATATTTGAAACATTTCACACATAAACACAAAATAGTTAAGGGAAATGTACTCTCTTACATAAAAACCTGTACAATAAACTGAATAATCTGAATTTTTATGTTAAATGCAAAAGGATACACATCACAACAACTTTCAAACATTTCATTTTGTGTGGCAATATTGTATGTTGCATTATAATCACAGATAAAATAATCATCTTCTAGAGCTGTGGATAACAACTTAATGTAGGTTTCCACATGGAGTTCCTGCTTATCTGGAACACCCCTGAAATATTTTTTACTAATTGTGAAAGAAATTGTTATTGTTCCTCTCACATATATTTTAAAGCTTCATCTAAACAATGAGAGATGAATGTATGAAACAATTCCACAAATTCCGCCCTTCCCGCATTTGTTTTGTCAATGATTATTTTAAAAAGCTCCTGTTGAGTTTTACTTTCTTCCCGTTCATCAATCAACTCATAAAGTTCCTTATATATATTAACATAGATAAAGGGCAGCCTAAAATAATAACCAATGAATAACAGGAGAATTTGTTATGGGTAGTGGACGTTTTTTGTACCGATAAGCAAAGTTTTTATTAAGTGCCATTTCAATGCCGGGTTTATATACGTGGAATAACGCGCTCGATGTTTGAAGCGTGTGAAGGAGATAACTGACAACAGAATATATCCAACTAAGACTGAAACTTGGAGGTCTCTTTTCTATGGAAATAGGAATTATTGTTGCTGAGGCATCAAATCCACACACATGACCACCAATCATTTCTAAAATCTATGGAAAAAATTCTATTAACCTGATTTCTTCATTGTTACCATAATAATAATAATAATAGAACACTAAAAATAATATAAATTTTAAATAAGAACAAAAATTAAATCAAAACATCAAAAATATTTTTTTTTAATTTTAATTTGTTTATATCTGATAAATTGGGTTGATTTATGTACATTTCACAAATACAAGTTCTCTAAATCAATCTCAACATATTCTTTTTGCTATGCATACTTACAACCAGCTGCTGATCAATCATAGCATCCACCTCTTGAATATAAAACTCCACTTCAGTAGTATCTTTAAAGTACAACTCAGTAACTTTATTTATGAAAGATAAGTTAGAATCTTTATACAAAAGAGTCAAAGTTATTACAATTGGTAAAGTGAGCAATTTACTTTCTTTTAGTTTGAAAAGTCCAAATGCTACGCTCATAAATTAAATCTGAAAACAATTCAAGGGTATAGTAGTTGAAATTGAATTAACAATTGTTCAAAAACTTACCTCACTTTTGTTAAAATCCAACAATTTATCATAAACTAACAAAAATTTATTAAACACATTCCTGTACACTTCTAAATGTTCTCCATCTAAGTATTTTGATTCAAAAGGTAATACAGGATTTAAAAGAAGACTCTGAAGAGCACTAGTTAAAGAAGTTTCAAATAAAACTGTGCACCAAAACTGATGAAAATCACATTTCAACAAATAATCAAGTGAATCAATGTAAAGAGTGTTTTTCACAACAAAATTGACATTTGCTTGCTCCCAATGGGGCAGAGAGAGAGGCTCAAAATTAAAAAATACAACTTTGGGCAACCATCTTTTATCCAATGCTGGAATGACTTCAGTCTTCTTTTCAAAATATACTTGTTCCACCTCTTCAGGGGAGCTATTTAGGACGTTCTTAAATAGATAATTAAAAGAGATAAGTAATGCAACTTAACAAGTAAAATTAGAACCCTTACAAAGTTTAAAGGAACATTTTTTTTTAGTTCTCGCCATGATCTTTCAATGTGTATTTGGTTTATAGGAAGTTTGCCAGGATTCTACAAAATGGTTAAAATGTAGACTTATCTTTTGGTCAATCATTGTAATCGTTTACTTACCTTAAATACATTGATGTACTGGTAAATTGGTTCATCAAAAATATCTCCCAATTTCAATTTTGAGAGTCTAGTCCCATTACTCATAATGCAAATTCCAATATCCCCGAGTTGGTCAATGTCGTGTTCAATTCGATTTATTAACTGATTCGTATTGAAAAACTCCCTTTAATCCGGCCTTAAACTTTTTTGCTAAAAGAAATTAAGAAACTATTAGGTGTACAACTTTGCTTCCGCCGTTTTTTTTCCGAATTTCGCGATTTTATTGTAAAAAACTAATTATACCTTTAGGATCCAAAGTATTGTCCATCGCTGGCCACTACTTTCTCCCATCTTTCGGGCAGCATACGAATCCCGTGTTGAAAAAATTGGACATCTTTTGAAGCGATCCACGATTCTATCCAATTTCTTACTTCTTCATAAGACCGGAAGTGTTGGTCAGCTAGCCCATGTGCCATGGATCGAAACAAGTGATAATCAGAAGGAGCTAGGTCAGGAGAATATGGCGGGTGGGGTAGGACTTCCCATTTCAATGTTTCCAAGTATTTCTTGACCACTTGCGCAACATGGGGTCGAGCATTATCGTGCTGCAAAATCACTTTATCATGTCTCTCGTTGTATTGCAGCCGTTTCTTTTTCAATGCTCGGCTCAAACGCATTAATTGGGTTCGATAAAGAGCACCTGTGATTGTTTCAGTTGGTTGTAACAGCTCATAATATATTACGCCGAGTTGATCCCACCAAATACAGAGCATGGTTTTGGAACCATGAATAGACGGTTTGGCCGTCGACGTGGAAGCGTGGCCGGGATATCCCCAAGTCTTTTTGCGTTTGGGATTATCGTAATGAACCCATTTCTCGTCCCCAGTCACAATACGATGCAGAAATCCCTCCCGTCTTTGCCTTGCAAGCAACTGTTCACAAGCGAACAGACGCCTGTCAATATCTCTTGGTTTCAACTCGTACGGCACCCAATATCCTTGCTTCTGAATCATTCCCATGTCTTTGAGGCGTTTTGAGATTGTTTGTTGAGTCACTCCCAATGATTGTGCCAATTCTTGTTGACTTTGACACGAGTCTTCGTCAAGTAATGCTTCCAAGTTCGCATCTTGGAAAACCTTCTTTCTTCCACCGCTATGTTGGTCTTCGACGTGAAAATCACCGTTCTTGAAGCGCTGAAACCACTCACGACATGTCCTTTCACTAATAGTGGCTTCCCCATAAGTATCTGAGAGCATTCGATGAGCCTCAGCAGCAGATTTCTTCATATTGAAGCAGAAAAGTAAAACCTCCCGCAAATGACGAGAATTTGGCTCGTACACTGACATTTTCAATCGCGAATAACTTTATGATGAAGACACAAATAGACTAATATTTTTATGAGGTTATGTTAACAGGTGCCCAAGGCTCCTGCATGCCCACATGGGGTTATTTATTTCGATCATTACTTACCGCTACATACAACTATTCAAAAACGGCGGAAGCAAAGTTGTACACCTAATAGCAAAAATCTGGAATTCTTTTATAGGTTAAGATCCAGTAACAAATGATTTTCCGAAGGGTTAACTGACTATTACTGATAAGTGACAAGTTCCTACTTCAAACGTTGACGTAATATTGACTACAGGTATTATGAACATAATTAAATATACAGAATGCTAACTGGTTTGCATAAAACTACCAGCGCAATCGAGTTGATCCTTTTTGCTAACAAGTCAACTCATATCATTGTTTCTGAAAAGTCCTCAAGTTAAAAATTGGGATACTGTTTTTAACCTTTGACATTTGTCGGTAACGCCATCATTTACTGATGTCAGGTTTGACATTAAAGAAAAAAAATTCCAATAGTAATAACAAATTGAGAAATGTAAAAGTAAGTATGGAAAAAGCCGATACTAAATTAAATTTCCACAAGACAGTACTGTAGTTAACTTCAAAACCCGTAATAAGTTCAATTCATCTCCAGACAAAAAATATCATAATCTTATGAATTTATCCTGGTGTAGAAGGTCCAGGTCTCAAGGAGTCTAAGTAATTGTGCTCCACATTCATCCGTGGGGTCCCTTGGCTTAGCCTTTAACAAAAGACAATTTCGTATTAATGCAAACGTGGCATTCAACATCAAAGGAATTCAGTTTACAGCTAAATAATTTAGTGCTGCCGTTTGCATATCAACAGGAAAAATCGTATTTACAAACAAATTTGTTTAACGTCGGTAGGGAACGAAACGTGAGTCTGTAAAGATTGGAGCGAGTACTTATAAATAAAGAATTTCATAGTGCTGCAAAAACATCAAGAGCCATTTTTGTGTTAATTATTTAATATTCACATTTTGGAGATTTTGAACAATTTCTCAATATTGCTAAAAATTTTGACAAACTATTATAATAAGGATTTTGGCATAGGACATTTTCATACATGTGAAAACTTAAACTACAAATCTGCTTTCAATGCATATGTTAAAGATTACTATTAAACCTAATAATTTTTAATTAAAAAATAAATAGTAAATTTTTATCTAGTATACTGTATACATTTTAAATAATTTATTACATACTATACAGTACAAAAAATGAAATTTTTGACACTAAGACTAATTTCTATTAAAATTCTAGTTTTGAAATATCAAGCACTTGTCAAAAAATTTAAAAAATTTTTTTTCTGCAGAATGCGTTTTATGAGACAAATACGACAAAAATTATTAATGAAAACTGTCTAGAATCAACATCTATACGCCTACACTATACTTTAAAATCCTTTGGAAACCAACAAATGAAAGAAACTTATTATTCATAAATAGTACCATGGAAAAAAAGTTGGCTCAGAATTTAGAAATTTGATGTAGGGAACATACATATAGAACTACATATTGATTCTAAACAGTTGTTGTCATATTCCTTACATGAAAGGCACTTTTCAGAACAAAATAAGTTTTTTGAAATGTTCTGATATATACTTAATTTTTTCAAAACTAAAATAATTTTAGAAAGTAATTTTTAACCAAGCAAGGCTGAACCCTATAAAATGTAATTGTAAACAAATAATTTTCTATCTTTATCTCTGTATATTTTAATCTTCTCTCTTGATTTTCAATACTGCTTCTCAACACATGCCACTTACAGAACATTTTAGATATCAGAACTTATTTTCAATTATATTCCACGGAGTATTCTCCAAGACCGACTCCCAGTTCTTTGAAGACCAAAAGACGGGCCCGGGCTCAACTGAAAATACTAATGTTCTTCTGGCATGTGGGAAGAGGTGATCGGTTTCGTCGGATTCCGCCATATTGAGGTACCGGCTGACATCAATGCGTCGGTACCCAACTACCTCCAACAACCCCTACTGGGAAAACCACATAACCAAAGAAGCATTGCTACCCAGTTACGTCCGCCGAGTTCCACTAAGAACCCAAAGTTGGTTTTGGAGCTCCGTGGGGTCCCAAGGGACACTAAGGGACAATTTGAAATTGATGCAAATATGATCTTCAACATCAAAGGAATACAGTTTGCAGCTATATAATTTAGTTCTGCCATCTGCAGATCGATAGGAAAAATCGTATTTACAAACAAATGTGTTTAAAGTATTAGATGTAAATAAGAATCGGTAGAGATGGAAGTGGATATTTACATATAAATAAAGAATTCCATGGCGTTGAAAAAACGCCAAAAACTATCTTCATGTTAAGGATCCAATATTCGCATTCTGAAGATTTTGAACACTATTTCTCAATATTGCTAAACATTTGGAAAAACTGTTACATACAGATCTACTTTCAATTCATATGTTAAAGATTGCTGCTAAACTTAATAATTTTTAATTAAAAAGTAAAAAAATACTAGATTTTTACCCAGTATACTGTATACATCTTGGATAATCTATTACATACTATACAGTAAAAAAAATAAAATTTTTGACATTAGACCTAATTTCTATTAAAGTTTTAGATTTGAAAAATCGAGCACTTATCAAAAATTTTTCAAAAAAATAATTTTTCTGCAAAATGCATTTTAGGAAACAAATGCGACAAAAATGATTAATGAAAACTGTCCAGAACCAACATATATACGCCTACACTGTGTTTCAAAATCCTTTAACAATAAAAAAAAATATTATTATTCATAAATATTACTATAGAAAAATAAAGTTGATTCAGAATATTAAAATACAATGTGGATTTCTACATACACCCAACAAATTTATTTTAAAATGGAGAATTTTCTTTCCTTTTCTTCTTCACTGTATATATTTTAATCTTCTCGCTTAATTTTCAATATTGCCTCTCACCACATTCCACTGACAGAACATTTTATACCAGAACTTATATTCAATTATATTCTACGGAGAATTCTCCTAGACCGACTTTTTGAAGCCCAGCTTTTTGGTGATTACAGGTGAACCCAACTGAACGTACAAACGTACTTCTGGTATGTAAGCTGAGATGATCAGTTCCATCGGATTCGGTTAGACTGATGTATCGGTTGATATTAGTGTAACGGTAGCCAACTACCTTTCCTACTTCGCTGGGAAAACCACATAATCACAAGATCATTGCAGCTCAGTTACGCTCGCCGAGTTCTACAAATAACAAAAAGTTGATTTTAGAACTCCGTGGGGTCCCTCAGTCCAGTCTCGATCAAAAGACAATTTCGTATCGATGAAACGTGGTCTTCTACATCAAAGAAATTCGGTTTACAGCTAAATAATTTTGGTCTGACATCTATGTGTAAGCAGGAAAAACTATATTTATAAATAAGTGCCTTTAAAGTATTTGGTATAAGTGCAAACCAGCAAGGAGATGCATAAAGAGTTCGATACATTTGCCAACACAAAAACCATTACTACTATTACATACCGCCCCCTATCATGATATATTTACTGGCATCATAATTTATTTCTTTATTTCTTCCTTTATATTCTGTTTAAATTATTTAGAAAATGTTCCTTCTGACTGATTTGACTCAGATAACATAATGTGCAATCTTTCTACAATCTGTGTTGATGTTTGGTCTTCAAGAAATTCACTTAACATTGAAATTTAGACATAGCTTATTATCAGAATCTTCTGATTAATGAGCTGTATAGAAACTATCTGAGTTACGAACGCGGTTAAATGGTGAAAAACTAAAAGTGGAAAATATTAATTTTAATTTTAAAATGTCTCGTTTTTAATGACATAATAAAATTAACTCAAATTTCTGCAATCAACCAATTCAACAAAACGATACGAAAAGGATAAAAATGAATAGGTATTACTCGCCTGGCTCACACCCAATGGCGTTGAATCTGCGGTACCGACGTAACAACTTAATTCTTCCTTGTTAGAACGTAATAGTCTAAACTTTTAAGCCAGTTTTTTTTTCAAGATTCCTTTATTTTTTCTTCGTGTTTTTCTGCAGTGTCGAACAAATTCTGTAGCGAAAGACCAACAAAATTGCTTATAAAAAGCTTATACTTACTTTACTTAAGAATGAATATACAAGTGATCAGAATTGCAACAAAACTGCTTGTAAAAAATTATGGAGAAACTGTTATAATCACTTGTTAAAGGTGATTTTATTATATTTTTGGTTATCGTTGGCTTCTAATGAGGCCCAGTCGTTTATATTAGTAGACATTTTTAGATAGTATATTCAGGGTTAGTGGGTTACGTGACTATATTAATTTACTCGATTTATGTTTAAGTTTCAGCAATTTAACTTAACAAAAATGCTACAAAAGCTTTCAACTTAAACACAAAAACATGCTAACTTTTTGCTTATGCTATATTAAATGGCATTTTCTTTCTCTTCCTCCGTTGACTTGGCAATTTCCAACTCCATAGTTGTCTAATTGCTTTTTTTCTTACAAATTACTTTTAACTTATGTAATTCATTACTTACCTACTTGTAACCTGTTAAATACCTCACAGACAAAAGGCATTATAATCAAACCATAAAAACTTTATTTTCTTAAAAACCATACGAAAAATTCAAAAAACCGTAAATGTAATGTGCAAAAATGTGATAACAAAATTAGTTATACAAGCTATCCGAACAATGTGGACAAAGGTTGACTTTTAACGGTAAAATTAGAGAAAAGTTAAATCGGTATAGGAGTTATAAAAAGAAGTGCTGTGCTTATCTTAAAATTGCAGAAAAATATATGTCTCCAAAAATTTCAGAATTACGTTTGTTTTGAAATGAGACATCTCCTATATTTAATTCACTTTCGTTCTGTGAGTGACAAATAATTTTTTAAGTGAAAATAATTAGTATGTTAGGTACTATAAAATCCTATATTTTGAAAACCGGCGTTAAAAAGTCCACCCAATATCAGTTGAATCATTCTATTAACATTATTTATATTTATATTTTACGTTCAAAGGTATGGCCCAAAGCTATATTGAATTTTTTACATTACATACATTTAAATATTGAAAAATTAAACAAATAAAATTTTGCGTCTAATTGGAAACATACTGTATATCTTCTTATAATTCTAAAATATGCGCAGCACTTCTTTCTACAACTCTCAATTTTTTTTCTGCTCTAACTTTAATGCTAAAAAAGATATCGATATTTCACGCATTATTAGCATACCCTGTATGTATGTAAAAGTTATGTACTATTACAAACCTAACAGAATTACAGAAAAAAATAATATCACTCGAACGACATGAGATTACTGGGCAATGGCGTTGGGTCCCCATTGGCAGCCTGCTGCAACAACCGACACCATTTGTCTGCTAAAACTTTGGTTCCGACACGAAATTTGTACACATTTCCTAAAGAGATTACATAGATGAAATTTACTTTTCGTTATTAATTTTATAATAAAATAGTTACCTCTTGAGTGGTCAATCAACTGGAAAGTGTCCTGATGAAGAGTGGCGTCACAATAAAATACCTGACAATCTGTTAATGACACAATTTTACAAGGTTCTCGTTTGAAGTCTGATCTTTGGTGTCTAAAATTAAAACAGCCATATGAGGTAATTTTTTATGATTCCATCTATTATAAAAGAATTTTAATTACGAAAATTATGGCAAATAATTATGATTTATTTTATCTCTACATATAAACGAATGAGGCAGAAAAGAAAAACCTCGAACGTTCCAAAGATAGAATAACTTACCCCTTAAAAGATTTGGGTGAAAAGTACACTGAAGAGTTCGCCCAGATCTGCAACCAATACCGTTGCCAAGAAGACACCGTCGGTTTCCTACCTTCCTTAAGGACAGTCTTTCGTCTGACGCAACCTTGCATTGTACAAAGATTTTCTTCTGAACTAATTCCATCCTCAGATAACCTGTAAATAAAACCCATAATCTTCTCATATTTCGGCTTTGCGGAAGCTACTAAAAAAAATTGAAACCTCTATTTAGTTACTCTAATATAATAAAATACGTAATGTCAGTATAGGAAGGTAATTAAAATTCAATAGATGGAATATTTAGCCTACCTTGTAAGTAATGTGCAGTTATCTTCGCTGCTCTGTGACGCTTGTAAAGGGAGATCGCTAATGGGTGATGGTAAATTGCTTTGCCTCAAACGTAACAGTCTTGAGTCTTCAACTTCTGAATCGTCTAGCAAGTGTAGCGTTTTAGGAACATTTTTTGGATCAAAGCCTCCCACTTGATACGTTTTGGAAAAAATACTGTAAGGTAAAATAATTTGGGTAACGAAAGGATTTTCGAGAAAAAAGAAAGTATTCTAATATGTTTCTAATATTCTGAAAAAATAATTACTTCTGTCGCGATAAAAAACAAGCACCAATACAATTATAAACGAAGAGTTGACGGAACCCTTGCTCTTACCATACATCACACCATAAATTCCGAGAGATATGACATCAGAAACGCCCTGTATATTTTTTAAATCAACAAAGTTCTTAGTTTAAAAATGTTTCATCACTGAGCCACACCAGACTACAAACTAAATAGCCCACCGATGGTTTAGTCGGATCGGAGCGCATCATCACGTGTACGCCTTTATCGGCCAACTTATGATAGATGCATGTGCACACACATATGCATATCTTCATGTTAATATGACAACCGAATAAACTGTCGATGAATCATGAATCTGTAGTCTTTCTGTTAACAGTAATAGCGTAGCTGGCTAAAACGAAAATTCAAACTTGCCTATCTATACACTCTCTACTGGATAAGAATACTTTCTAGAAAATCCTTATTTAATGTTATGTGTTTTTATCTGAAGACATATTCCAAACAAATTTCACATTTTCAGTGTCACCTTTTTATTTTTACAAGATGGTAAAATTATATATCAGAATTTTATTTATCTGTCAATTTTATTTGATTTTTGTTGTTTTTTTCCGAGTCCATGCTTATCCGAGATACCCTATATTTGTCAAGATGGATTTATAATGTTGCCATGAAGCTCCGTAGCTTTACAAAACTATCCGAAACCATTAAACCACATCAATATGTAACCAAACACCTTTTAGATAGTCATTACTTATGAAATGAACTTAGCAATAATGTTAATTTTTCCACCAGAAAATTATGTTTGCAAATTAGACTTTGCCAAGTTTTATTAAATATTTCAATAGATCATAAACCAAAATGTGACCAAATTTATTGCAACAAGAAAACATATATGCGATTTTAGTGTCATTTACACTTTCTTACCAATCTCTAAAATAGTGAAACATGCTTGACCATGTAAAAAGTTCAATGTTTTATTGATGCTAATCAACTTTGAGGAATGATTTTTCCAAAAAGAACTGCTTACGATTTTTTAAGGATTAATGGAATGGGGCAGATGAGAAGAGCTTTAAACATTCAAGTCCATGAAGATAACTCTGCAGGGTGTTTCCTAATCATATGGCGCATTTTTAAGAAGAAATTTCTTTTGTAAATCTAGATTGATACCAATGGAGAACAAAATTATAACTTCCATAGGAATAGATCTCACCTAACCATATTTTTTTTAAATTTCTATAACCAATTGCGTAATTACCGTTTAAACGTACGAAATCATATAAGCCTGTGAAGAAAAATTGTTAAATGGAAAATATAGATATTCTAAAATAAAGTATCAGTATAGTAATGCTATTTTTTTCCATGATTTACTTGACTGAAATTTTTAAATGGTAAACTGATTGACTAAGTTTGGAATGTTTAGCGTATGCGTATTCAGATAAACTGATAGACAAAAACGTTTCGTAAAACGTATTTTGTCAATATGTGCAAAAGAAACATGGATAGCAGAAAAATTCAGATTTCAATAGTAATAGGTCACATTTAGTGGGTAAAAAGGATATAACTAAATCATATTTTGGAGTTTCTTGGCCAACATTAAATCATATTTGCGGTTTTTTAAAAACTTATTTTTTTAAATATTATGGATATATCCTCATAGATTGTTACGGTGCCTGTAGTATTTAAGAATTTTGTCAATCAGTCACTAAACGTACAAGGGGAAAGAAAGTGTTTATTCTTTAAGTTTAGAACACCCTGGAGGATAGTGCGGAATATACATTCTAGTTTTTTTTCACTTATATGGAGTTTTAGCCATTTTTACAATTATGTTTTTTTCTTATAGAATTTTTTTTTCGTTTAGGATATACATTTATCTAAGCGAGATCCTGAACTCTTTAATTTCAGGCTCTTTTCAGGGCGCCTACGTGATTATTACAGAAATGAAGCAAAAATAATTGATTTTTTTTAATGTGAGTCAATCAACATATGAAATAAATGGATAATAAACTTACCCATTTTGATGTAAAATCACTCTAAGCAGGTTCACATATACGCCTTCCTAATCAATGTTATTTCTCTAACTAGTTATAGAAAGAGCACTTTATTACTTCATATTAATTGAATCTACTTCTGCATAAACGTTAAAAATTCCAAACTTTCATCTTAATTCTGTATTTTTTAATGTTTATAAACATGCTACATGTATAGTAGATCCGCTCTAATCATGAAAAGACCAATGAAACCATTTAGTATAGTTACACTATCGAAAAAAATAAACCATGTGTAATGAATACGTAAAAAATAATACCATATCTTCATGCTCAATCAATGCCAAAAATGAATGAATTATAAAGGTGCACTGCAAAAAATATAAAACAAAAATATAATAAATAATTCCTCTAAAATAATAAATAACGCTTATTAAATAATCTATTGGCGATTCAATCTAAATATTTTGCGCGTTTTTTTAGATTTCATGCAAAATGCACTAAAGAAGATTAAATATTATTAATTAGTTTTAATACAATCTTCCATTTGTTCAAAAAATGATCTGGTTTAAATGACCATAAATTATTATGTTATGGACTGCGGAGGCAGTAGGCAGATTGCTTAAATTCTAAATCAAAATCTATCCAAAAAATACCTTTTCAACGGCCTATTACTGTCTCCTTTTGATGAGTCAATTATCCGTAAGCCTAAATTTTGTGGTATTTAAACTTTTTATTTTCCTTCAGTATATGGTTCAAATTTCGAAAATTTGAACATGATTCCTTTATCGAAACCATTAAAATATAGTATTTATCGTAATTTTAAACAGTCAAAGTGAAAAATACATTAAATTAATTTGTATCTGCAAAAAATATTTGTTAGAATGTAACCAATATTATTCTGTCACTCCAAGAATAAAAGAATCATGGTAAACTTTTAGAAACTTTATTTGTATACTGGAGATAAAAAGTTTAAATACCATAAAATGTGAGTTTATGGGTACTCGCATGGGTCTTACGCATAAATTACATAAATTATTCATCTTTAAGAAATCAATATAACAAGGCTAAAAATAAAATTAAACAAAATATTCTTAATAGTGAATTGTCACTGTTCGCATCAAGTGAATCTAACACAAATGAAATAATGCAAGTTTGAACATTTCCTGCTTTGGGAACATTTTTCAATATTCTTATCGAATGAAGTATTGCTCAATTTGAATCGCCAATAATGCAATAAAAAAACTATTATAGTTCTATACGTTCACTAGAATATGACATCTTTTCAAATACTCGGTCTACCTTCAGGATCTATCTACCATCCATTGAAGCTTTGGTATTAATCCAACTTACCTAAACGGGGGATGATTCCCCAGTTTGTGAAAATTTCTAGGAAGACTTGTGCTACGAAATCTAAGGAAAAAATCCCAAGATAAAATTCGATTGCTTTGTGTATATAATATCATTAAGGATATGAATAAAGGCAATAATATTAGGAAAAAAATCCATGCCACTGAAAAAGAAAGCTCTCAATTAAATGAAAGAAAAACCTACTTTGTTCCTAAACTTCGACACTTTCGATGGCTAGGTATAAACTTCCCACTGGCAGTGACGGCTTGCAGTCTAAGTGATCCGGAAGAGGCTTTAGCCGGTGAGAGATTCAGTGACGCAATAGCGACCGGGTCTTGGATAACTGATTCTTTGGAGCTGTGGTTTGAGGAAGTTGGAACGGGGCCTGGAGCTTCCAATTTCAAAGATAATCTAAAGTAAAAAACAAACCATCATTTTAACTTTTACAGCTCACTTTCAAGGGTAAAAAAATGTACTTGTACTGATCATCCTCCACAAATTTCTGCAACTCTTTTATGTACCTTACGGAGTTCAAGTAATCTTGTATATGAGGAATTCGCACCAGATTCGAATAATCTGAGTGCTGGTAATTCGAGATAATTCTGAGTATGTTGTTCATCTTAAAAGTTCGTTGCTGAGATTCTAAACCTCCTGAATGTGGGTGAGCCATGTCAATGTACACCAAGTCAGTTAAATATAATCCTGGGGAAAGCATTCTTCCGGTAAATAAAATAGTAAGCTAATAAAGGTCTAGATATTTACCTAAATAAGGTATACATGGTAATTTGAGGCTCTCAATGTGGCTCCTTAAATTAGCCCAATTATTTTCATCTGAGAACACTTCCGTTAGTTTATCAAAAGCCTGCTTGTCTCTCTTTGGTATCGATGTCCATGTTTTGGAAAGTCTAAAAACATCGTAAATTTGAAACATGCCGATACCGAGTGTTAGAATTTTACCTATAGATTGGTGCACTTTGTAGAGCCGATATTATTGCGAAAAGTGAATGCAGATTGCTTAGTTCGTACAATCTTTTGGCTATCCTGATAAAAAACGCTAGAGTTTCAGCACGTTGTTTGACTGTTGAGCAGGCAAGAATTTCTTGTACAACCCAAAAGCTTACCTAAAACAATATTCTATTATAGTTATTTTAATCAATTTTGTCTCCAGAGAACGATTACCGAAACCATAGATTGAGGGATTTTTTTTCAAGAAATTGATAATTCAATTTGAATTTATTAATTTGTAATGATATTTTATTCTCTCCATTTACGAATTCGCTTGCAAGCTCCCTTAGTCATAAATTGATTCGTAAAACTATCTAATACCTTACGTACTTATCACATGAATAAGTGTTAGATTTTGCAAAATTAGGGATTGTTACAAGAACAGATGGACAATGTTTAAATAGAACTAACAGTTTCTAAAATCCTAATGAGCATTCTACGACTCAACGATTATTTTGTGGTAATTTTGATATCGAAAGAAAATATTCAAAATTAAATGTATAAGTGCCTTCTAAACTATCTACTTCTGCAAATAAGATACTCTATTTAAAATTTTTGTTCTATGCTTTACTGCTTTATTTCGTTAAAATTAACAAGCGAATAATAAATGTGTCAGAGGGTAAAATAATTTAAGTTTGATAAAAACAGGAATAAGATATTGGCAAAATTGGAATCGCAATTAAAATTTTAAAAGGATCGAATTAGAAATAATTTTAACCGTTATATTTTTCAGTATTCGACCCGAGGATCGACCTCATCATCAGTATTTAAAACAATGTCGAAACTGTAATATAAACTTACATGATTAAACCTTCTAGAAAAGGCCACGACATTGGGAGCTACACTGTGTTTATGCTTCTTGTTCCAGCCACAACTGGTGAGTTCCTCTGGCTGTATACTGAAAAATATGGGCTAGTCCAGAATGGTGAGTTGAACAGCAAAATCTTCAGGCGGGATTCTGAGTATATCGAAAACAGCGCAACTGTAGTTTTGGTGGCAAGTATTGTGGTATGCCCTATTGGGCAGGCTTTGAGTTTTAGCGTGGGCAGGTATGGATGTGAGACAGTTTCTGAAATACACAACAATTCAATTTAATGCAAATACATTGTAATTAAGTACCTCTTTGATTAGATTAGACTAAATTGGATTCTTTAATGGTGTTTTTAAGAAATTTTGATTTATACAAGACATCAATATATACATAAAAAGTAAAATATAAACTAATACTATTAAGCAATACACACTAAGATATGTAAGGAACATGAAATATTCTTAAAATTATGAGGTGAAACCAAATATCTAAAAATATACAGAGCGTTTCATTTAAGAAGGTTAGGCTATTTAAGAGGTTATATCATTTTTTCGACTTGTAAATATTCCGTTGTTTTTTTATTTAATCGCATGCAATTTTCTTATTTAAGATTTGTTTTTATCTATTCAAGTAAAGAAGCTGAAAGTTCTCTAATTATGAGGAGACCCCCACATTGAATTAAAATGAATATCGCTCTTACTTGGAACTTCACTGTTAAAATTAAGTTTTTCATAATTCTAAATAGCTCAACAATATTTGAACTATAGTCAGAATTTTTATGATCTTTAATCAAGTATTGAAAATATGTTAAAATGCAATAAGGAATCCATAAAATAAATTAAAGCTGAGTATGGGTACCAAAAAGGAAAGGCGTAGAAGAAATGTATCAATGCCATAAAAAGAATCAAGTTTGATTAATAACGGATTGATAGTTTGGCGGAGTAATATTTAGTTTTTTAAATTGATATATTTCCACTTTATTTGAGTATTTCAAAAACTATGATAGATAAATCTACTTTCCAAGTGAATTTTTAGTGAACGTTAAAATGTACAATTTTTCCCTAATTCTGTAGCTGTCACCATTTGAAGCAGAATTATGTCTAATTATTGTAAAAATACTAATGTATTATCTATCTACAAATTATCTACATAAGAATATATGTATTTATGAAAATATTAAAATTGAGGATGTGAGAATAAATTCGTTCATTACACATACTACCTACACCCTAAAAAAAAATTATCCTGTTTTAGCACATCCGTTTCTTTTTTGTGACAATGATATGGCCATTAAATTAAGTAATTCCCATATTCAGTGTTAGGAAAATAATATTTTTATTTAATATATTCAAACGAACATTTATAGCTTTTGTACGAGTAATAACCAATTTAGCTGCTTTGGAGCTGGTTGAAGATTTTTTCAATGCTCAGCATTGGTTTTTTATTTAGTATCGCGTCAACAATATCGAGGTTCTCTCATATTTCCAAGGCGCCAGTCATTGGAGATGGTTTCCGCTTCTTTTTTTTTATAGAGGTTAAGGAGAATCTGTAAGCAGACATCATGGGCCTCGCACGAGGCGATCTAATTTGCCCACTTTATGTCGGGTTGACATCCCAATCCAGGGAACGCCGACCGACTAAACCCCCTGTCCTCTCTTCTCCGTTGTTCCCCCCCTCGGGGACCACCATTAGGTATTACTTCGAGGAGGAGGTGGTGGTTTTTTCCGTGCGACGCTGCTTCCCAGCTTTTACTTCTTAGAGGTATGGCAGGTGATGGCAGCCATACTTTTAGTTTCTTTTTCTTTGGGAAGTTTGTGTTGGAATTTTCCCAAACTAGCAGTAGATGCTTTAGCAGTAGAAGTTTGAATGGATTTTGAGGAAAATAAGCTATAAATACCAAGCAGTGTTAAATGCATGGTGCTAAAGAGATTTAAAAAAGTTTAGAACTGATGGGAAAAATCATGAATTCCCATATTTCACTCTGAATATAAATGTCAATTACACCCAATGTAATATAACACTCTTATAAATCCACTGAGAGACAGATTTTAAGGAAGATGGACAAAAGACTGTTGTGACAAATATTCTGTGTAGTTTTATAGATAAGGAGGAAAATACTCCCCCAGGAGGAAAATTCTATTTTCTTGGAACAACATAGAAAAAAGGTTTTCTTCCTCATACTTATTACTTTCTTTGATACTTACCTCTAGATTTGCAACATCAACCCTTGGAACATTACATGTAAAGTCTCATTTACATAGAACTTAGTGGCATTGGTATTGAAACGCTAACCATAGTATAAAAGTTTATACTGGTATACTGGTTTATACTGGTATAAACTTTTACACTATGGTAAGCATTGCAATACCTACGCCACTAATTGTAAGTTTTATGTAAATGAGACTTTACACTTCTTCATTTGAAGAGGTGCTGGTGTCAGGACTATTACTATCAGAACTACTGCTTGGGGGTGTAGGCATGTTACCAATTTCCCTGAAGTAAAATTAAATAATTAGTGTGCACATTTCATACAAAAAGTCAGAAGATACTTTTTAGATGTACTGTATATAAAATGTAGTTACAATCACGTTGCAACATTTTATTACCTTGAAAAAATTTTTAATTGGTCTAAAACACTATTGTAAAAGGCTTGTGAGGAAAAGGTAAGCGTGAAAATGAGATTTTCTTCTCCATATCCTAATTGTATAGTTCCTCGTCGTACATTCGGGCTAAATCCATTTAGCTGGTCGAAAAATAAAATAGATTTTATTACGCCTACGGGATCTGAAATCTCCAATCTTCGTTCTCCTTCGGTCGTAATTATGGTTAAAATGGCTTCGGGAATTCTTGCTCCATAGGAGGTTTCTAACATACATCTGTAAGGCATTTTCTGTAGCTTAGTTAGGTGGAATTTTTTCCACTGTTCTACGATGTCGTTCACTGAAAACGAAAAGGTTATTATGTCTTTAAAACGTGTCTGTTATACTAACTTTTTGTCATAATGGTGTGAATAAATATCACGTTGGACCAGCTAATAAAAAGTTAGGTTTGATTGTTGAATGTGAAATGCCAAAATAAGCTGTGCGTATCGTTTACCAGAACTTCATTATTGATCGATGAAGGAAACTGTAATGTAGGGATGTTATTCTTATATAGTATCTATTTATGCTGTAAGATTGCGCGGCCATATCGAAAATATTACAGTGATTATACAGGGTGTTCCAAAATTAATAATAAAATAAAACATAATAAATTAAATAGAATTAAGATAAAAATAACACAAAAATTTAAACAAACACATCTCGAAAAATGCTTCCTTAACGAGCTATGATGCTTTAAAGAGGTAACTCTGATTATGGTTATTTCGAAATATTTCCAAAACGGTGCAAGATAACTTTATGAAATTTGATATGATTTTATACTTTTTAAACCTTAATTGACAGTTGTGGCCGAACGGAAATATTCCGTCAGAGGCGTGTTGCACGGGGGTTGTCGAAATTAAAGAATGTTACATTTTTTTATGTGCTCGATTTTTTAGTTGCTACGTACATTTCCAGAAAAAAAAAGTACTCTTGGTTCGCATTAATGGAACGCTTCGTTTTCGAATAAAATGAATTTGAATGTTGCATTGCATGACAAATACTATACTAATACTTCTAAATCGATAATCTATTAACCACATCAAAACGATTAAACAAAAAAAAAAAAAAACAAGGAACTGAAAAGACGCATTTTTAAAGTAAGTTTTCAAATAAGTTTCAGTTTTGAAAAAAATTCAAAATAACCATCATCAGTCCGTGCTTTAAAAACCATAGCTCGTTAATGAAACATTTCTCGATATATGTTTATATCAAATTTTGTTGTTATTTTTTGACGTAATTTTCGTTGTTTAAGTAAAAAATTCAGTTCTATATTATAGTAGGCCATGGAATTATTTGAATTGAACCCGTATGTCTTTGATATGTTTTGTGTAATCTCTAATATAAATGAATCAACTTAATCTCCTTAAAAATAGCCTTTTCCAAAACTCCACAGACTTGTGTGTTAGTTAGTTAAACTTTTCTGAGTCCTATAAATTGTGTTTTTACATTGGAACAAAAAGCAATATTTATTAAATTATTAATTATGAAAATTATTAATTATTTAATTATTAAATTTATTAAAGAGCATTATATCAAATACATATTTGAATATTTTTTATTATTTTATTAGCATTCTTCCTAGAAACATATACTTTTATAATTATTAGAAAATGGATTTTTATGCAACTGCATATTTTTGGCAGTAATGAATACAAAGGTGAGGATTGTACCAAAATTTGTTTTATCTTATAGGGATCAAAATGCAATACTATAGATTTTGGATATTTTGCATATTTGCATGCACTTTCATATTTTTGCATATAAGCATGAGATATTTACTTGGAATTTTGTTAATAATGTTTTTTGTTGTTTTTCTTGCGATAGAAGTACTCGACGTTGATGGTGATTTTTATTCTTATAGAGAATATTGAGTGTATCCTATCAAACAATTACTATATTTTTGCAAAATGTCGAAAGTTGATAAAAAGAGTAAGTTGATTCACATGTGGCTAAAAACAACAACTGAGAAATGTGTCGGTTTTGATGGAGAACACGTAAATTGAAATGTATGAAATATACAGGTAAGAGATTTATATGCATGTCACAGTGAAACTACTATGAATAAATGATTAATAATTGATTATTTATATATTATGTTAAAAAGTGGCAGCTAAAGGGAAATCCCAATTACAGCAGCATGTACAAATAAAACGCCACCAAAGATAACGAGAAACGCCTAATCAAAAAGATCATAGTGAAGAGGATAAAAAAAAACTTAATTTGGATTCGTGCCAAGCTATGGTGGCCATAAATTTGCCAAGGCGTTGCCTCCATAATAATGTTTGGAGAGGTTTTTTTGGAAAAATAAATAAAAAAAACAATTCCGAGTGAACCTACTGTTTGAAAAAATTATTTACCAAAACTGTATGAATTAAAAATGCAAAAAATTATAGAAAATATTGATAAAGACCACATATGGATTTCAGTTGACGAGACTACGGACAGTACTGTTATATACATTGCCACTCTGTAGGAAAAATGACAGAAAGAGAACCTGTAGTACCATATTTATCCACCATATCATTAGTTGCATGCAAACAACTACAACATACAAACTTTGCTTCTATTGCTTGCTTTGTAAATGATTCTTTATCATCTTTATGATCAGATAAACATGGTAAGAAAGTGTTATTATTAATATCAGATGCTGCAGCATATACAGCCTGTCCGGTTTTCGATGGACAGCGGCTGTATTCCGGTAAGTGGAGCAAGTACTAAGTTCCGACAAAAATTTTTATTACTGAAGTGACTCTAAGAAATCTCTGGAAAATATTTTTAGGGGGTCTAGTAGGGCCGGTAGTTCCTTAAAATTGACAAATCTATGCAAAGTTACTGATTAAGTAACATACGTAGTATTCAGGGTGTTTCGGAATAATGGTCAATTGTTTTAACAATGTATTCTACCAGCTATTTTAGGGGGGGATTTTCCTATGAAATTTTTCAATTTGGGACCTTCCTGTTGAGATATAACGTTAACAAAACACTGACTATACGGGGTGTCCTGAAATTAGGTGTAAATACTTTACAGGCGTAGTAAACTTGTCAAAATAAGACCAATGAACAAAATAGTGATAGATCAAAAATGTACAGTAACGGAACTAGAGTCCTTCGAAGACACTCCTTGATAAATTTATTATTTAGAATACTTGTAGAACCGTTAAAGATAATTAAACGGAAGTTGGTATACCTACATAAAATTTTATACTAAATTTGATGGTGATATTCATTTGTTACCAAATACGTCAGTAGTGTGCGTTTTGGGTGGGACGCAGGGTATTTTGAGATCTAACTTTTTGTGTGCCATCAATCAGCAAGTTTAACTTTAAATAATAGTTATTTGAACTATTTTACGCATAAAAGGTCCTCTTATTACAAGTCGCTATCTCTCACCGTTTTTGAGAAAATTGCAGTTTTGTACTTGTTTGATCTGAGCTTTCGCGAATTAAACTGAGTTTCCAAATGTTCAATTATTGTAGTGGGCTCCTGTTATATTATTTCGAAAAGTCTATTTTCCTTTGCTGCATTCAATTTAAGTTAAATTATTATTCTGTTTGTGTGAAAATGGAGCAGTATTCGTATAGAGAAGTTGCCGACATAGTTTTTATTTATGGTTTTACAAATGGAAGCGCTACTGCTGCACGGTGGGAATACGAGCAAAGATTTCCGTATAGAAGAATACCAGATAGTCGATTATTTGCAACTGCTTTTAGGAGATTAAAAGAACATGGAAGCTTTGAAAGGGTTAGAGGCCAGGGACGAGCACAAAACGATAATTTTGACGGAGTCGAGGAGGTTATGGAACTGCCAGGAATTATGATTCGAAATTTAGAGAGGAAGACGAATGTCCCGGGTTCAAGGGTGTTAGAATCAATTTTCAATAATTTTACAGCAGGGAATAAGACCAAAAATTCTTTAGATTGGAAGAACTCTTCAAATGTAAGGGTTACATGCATTTCACTATCAACGAGGCCATGGACTGCTAGAGAGGGATTTCGTTCCAAGGGTAATATTTTCAAGCTGGATCGTAAACAATGTAAACGTGGTACCTTTAATACTTTTCTCCGATGAATCCACATTCACAAGAAATGGAATTTTCAATTTTCATAACAATAATTTATGGGCAGACGAAAACCCCAAGGCTGTTCGAACGACTGGATTTCAACATAGATTTTCAGTTAATTTATGGGCAGAAATAATTAATAAAAACTTGGTAGGGCCCGTGGAAATACTTAATGAATGCACAGGGATATCTAATTTTTCTACGAAAAGTACTTCCGGAATTACTGGAGGACATCCTATTAAATGTAAGAGGCTTAATGTGGTTCCAGTGACGGAGCTTCAGCTCATAACGGGAGAATAATTACAAATTATTTAAACAACCGATTTCTTGGACGATGAATAGGTCGGTTTGGGCCAACTCATTGGCCTGCGCATTTGCAAGATTTGAATCCCCTGGATTTCTTTTTTTGGGGCCGGCTTACTGAATTAATTTAATCCGCCGAGGTTAAGACGAGAGAAGAACTTGTCAATAGAATATTTGCCGCTTCTGTTGAAATTCGGCAGAATTGGCAACATATGCAAAGAGCTTCGCAAGCTATTATAAGAGAACGCTTGAGCATAAAAGAAAACAGAACTGTTTTTGGGCAATTCTTAGACGAATGATAACAATAATTAGGTATTTATTTACGATGATTGTGGTAATAATAAATAAAATAGGTTAATAATTGCGGGAAAATTGTGCTTTTAGCATAATTTTATAAGTGTAAAATATTATTAAAATATGTATTTTGGTTGGAAAATAATACAAATAATAATAATAAATTAATGACAGTTATGTTAATAAGTCGTAAAATCTGCAAGTATAATTATTCGTGAAAGCTTAGATCAAACAAGTACAAAACTGCAATTTTCTCAAAAACGGTGAGAGATAGTAACTTGTAATAAGAGGACCTTTTATGCGTAAAATAGTTCAAATAACTATTATTTAAAATAAAACTTACCGATAGATGGCGCACAAAAAAGTTAGATCTCAAAATACCCTGCGTCCCACCCAAAACGCACGCTACTGACATATTTGGTAACAAATGAATATCACCATCAAATTT
Organism: Euwallacea similis; assembly: GCF_039881205.1. NCBI lineage: Eukaryota > Metazoa > Arthropoda > Insecta > Coleoptera > Curculionidae > Euwallacea > Euwallacea similis. The sequence continues at coordinate 96,112 of NW_027098680.1, forward strand.
AGTATACAATTTTATGTAAGTATGCCAACTTCCGTTTAATTATCTTTAACGGTTCTACAAGTATTCTAAATAATAAATTTATCAAGGAGTGCCTTCGAAGGGCTCTAGTTCCGTCACTGTATATTTTTGATCTATTACTATTTTGTTCATTGGTCTTATTTTGACAAGTTTACCACGCCTGTAAATTATTGACACCTGATTTCGGGACACCCTGTATAATCTTGTAACGTAAGTGTAACAGTAATATAACAAATTACCTAAATTTCCTCTTTTAGAGTATTTTTTATTATGTCGCGACAAAAACTTACATTTGGGATTACAATTAGGTAACATATCGCTCCTTCTGAGGTCCTCGTTGGAGTAGTGATAGTTTTATTAAAATCTACAACAAGAATAATTTTGTTTTTAAAATCAGAGATATTAACAGGCTGCCGAGTGTTTTTGAATGGAACAGGTGTACAAAGAAGAACTGTATTACCAACCAATTTACAAAAAGATGGAGGATCAGGGAAACTATTGTACAGGGTGTTTCAGAATAGTATGTCATAAATTTAAGGAGTGATTCTATGAGTGATTTTGAGAAAAAAAGTTTATATGAACCTAGGTCCATTCTCGCTCTCTGCCTGAAATACAGGGTGATAAAGTTTGCTATATATATATTTTTTAGTAATTCCGGACCTGCATTAGACATTTAAGTATATCAAACTTGGTGGGCGTAAGTTAGGTGTAGAAACACGTCATATAAGAGAAAAACGAATTTTTAAATTTAAAAAGTGGCGCCCCCAAAACCATGACCCTGATTATTTTTTGTGAAAAATATGTTACCCCTGTTTTTTCAAAAAATAAAAATCGTTTTCTCAATTTTAGTTCTTTTTGTTAAAGAAATGATCTCTTGATTGAATTTTTTTCGTAACATCAAGCGTTTTCATGCAAAAAAATTGAAAAAGAATGTCTGTAATTTCTTATTTTATTAAAAACCGGATTTTAAAATTATTATAAAATGTTTAAATTAATTTTTCTCTTAAAAGTTCGTCTACACCTTAATTATGTCCACCAAGTTTGATAAAAATATTTAATACAAGTCTGGACATATTAAAAAAAACAAAAAAATATAGCAAACTTTAACACCCTGTATTTTTCCTATAAACTTTTTTTCTCAAAATCACTTACAGAATCACCCCTTAAGTTTATGACATACTATTCTGAAACACCCTGTACTAGGTAGGTAAGAATTAATGCTTCTGTCAGTGCCGTGCCAGGTGTCATCGCTGGTCATTCTAATCTTGTAATATTGTGATTTTCCAATTATATTATATCTAACAATACTATTAGGGATATAATAAATTTATGTTTGTAATTAACGTAGGGATGCAAGACTTTTCAAAGGGAATGTTCTTTTCAACATTTCTTGGACCATGAATTATGTTTCTCAATTTTGTGTAATGGATTTTTATACTTAAAACTATTTTATTACACAAAACTAATACACAGGTCAAACCGGCAGCACAACTGCTTACAAGAAAATTGTGATACGAAATGATGATATATATTTTTTTTTGGGGAGGGGAGGGGATAAAAAATCTTGTTGGTAAGACGATACTGGCGCCCGTGCTACCAGCCTGTGTGGGGTTTCACCCACTAAAAAAAACCGTTTTTGCGGAGAATTTTGTTTGAGGCAAGTGCTCTCAATCCTCTATCTGACTTTTGGGTCGTTTTTGGTTTCTTTTGGGACCTCAGGTGTCAGAGTCAAGCGGGACTATCGCTTTCTTGCTCTGCGCCGTTTCGATTTGGAATGATTTTCTAGGAAGTTCGCCTCCTGCTGTTTGGTGGTGCTCCCGAGGGCCTGATTTGGGACCCCCGCCGATTTGGGGACTTTAGCCCGTTTGCTGTCCTCTTGTGTTCTGCTTCTTAATCGGCTCCTTTTATCTATGGTTGTCGGACTTGAATGATGACATTTGAAAACCAACAGCCATTTGATTTTCTCGCCTCAACATTGCCGGAGTGACTTTTCTTGTTCTGGCTTTTCGTGAATTTATCCACTGTTAGTTAATTTACCTGCAGCTGGTATCTTGGCCTTTTATGCGGGAAGACATCCTCCGGATTATAATCCGTTGCCTTCTTGATCAGCTTGTTTGGATGTTACTCTGTCGCTTGAAACATCTTTATTGCGTGATTTTTAATGACACTTGTCGCCTTAAGAGTCGTTCTCAGAGCAATGTTTTCCACTGCCTGAAGATTCTTTAGGTGCGTCCTTGCTGCATAGCTCGCTAACATACGCTGTTGACGCGTATGTTAGCTGCGGCTGTATGACTGTTTTTATAAGCGTGGTCTTGCTTTTAGCGGCAATTTAGACTTTTTCCCTATTAAGGGATAGAGTATTGCTCTTGTTATTTTGGCCCTGTTTCTGGTTCTGGATATTTGCTCTTTCCACGTAAGTTTCTCGTCCATAGCAACTCCTAGGTACGTGACCTGTTTGGACCATGATGATATTTTATGGCTAAGGGCAACTTTTATATCGTCCGTTCTCCTTGGTCCCCACGGTTTATGACTGCGAGAGTTCTTGCACCAAATAAAGGCCTTGATCCGACAATGAGCGGCATGGCTACCAAACGTAGTAGACCCTTGGGAATTCCCAGGGTTCTATGATATTAAGCGTCCTTGTACCAGTGAGTGATTCAACAAAAAGGAGGTATGGCGGCCAGATGACCGTCTAGAAACAGGTATGTCTCCAGAAAGAGATTTGTGGTTACATAACTCATGATCATGCGGAGCGAAATTATTCGCCCACTTGGCTCGTCCAACAAAATATTTGGTATTTCCTCATTTCTTTTTTGTAAAGCCCCTCCAGATAAATTGAACAAAGTATTTGTGATATCTGAGTACTATTCACATTTACAGAAGACGAGTTAATTTTAAACTATTCTGAAGTTTCTCCTCATTTAAGAGCATCAATTATAAAATTAAATAATAAAGGAAAATCGCAACGTAAAATCGCTAAAATTGTTGGTAGAAGCGGATCAACAATCCAATCTATTACAAAAAAAAATTAAAAACATTGAAAATAATTGTAACATTGTCAGGAAGAGGAAGAAAATGTGCCTGGACCGAACGTACGAAGCGAGAAATGTTTAAAAAAGTGGCAGTAAATCAAAGTGTTACGGCCACCAATTTGACAAAAAGCAAAGCGTTGAACATCATTATGGACTAGTTGTACAGGGTGTCTAGTTTTCGACACTTTTGCAGGGGATCTCCGTTATTATTGCAGTTCGGGGTTGGGTTTTCACAAACTGTGTCACTTTTTTGTAAAACAAACGATGCCGCAAACAGATTTATCATCTCTCTCTTGGTTTTTGAAATACAGGGCGAAATTGAGAATTGTGCATTTTCAGACACCTATTGTAATTCAGTAATCTTATAAGTTATCTACTAAGTAAAAACGGAACCTTACATATCTTTTTATGTGGAATCCAGTGACTTACTCTGTTTGGGTTAAGGGGTGCGTTCCTTGGTTGGCGCGAAAGACCACCCTCGTGATTATATTTTACGTGGTTTTTACGGAACTCGCGAACAGTGAAAACTCGTTAATACTTCATTAAATCATTTACTGCACTGATTAAGCTAATACAATACGCTAATTAAAGCACTTAACACTATCTTAACGAATTCTTAGGGGTAGATTTATAAAGTCGGAACGAACAAGCTTGTGAGCATCGCAAAATCCAAAAAGGGAAGAAAAAGATTCTAATTTCTTTAAAGCTTAAATACAAAAGCTAAGACTAGACGCCCATACGTCCATATGCCCATAGTAGTTATACAAGGAGAGCATGACATTACGTTATTTCTTTGTCGTTCCGTTAATGCGAGAGCTCCATATGCATTGCGAAAACTCCCCGGAGTGACAGGAATGACATTTGTCAAGAGTGAGGTGTATGGAGTAACATGAGTGGCATTTGACAGGGGTGACGGGAGTGACAGGAGTGTGTGTTTTTTCCGAGTACAGGTCCGTCGTTAGGGATTTATGTACCGTGGTGCTGGTGCACTCAAGAGTGACAGGAATGACATTTGTCAAGAGTGAGGTGTATGGAGTAACATGAGTGGCATTTGACAGGGGTGACGGGAGTGTGTGTTTTTCCGAGCACAGGTCCGTCGTTAGGGGATTTATGTACCGTGGTGGTGGTGCACAGGGGCGTCGGACTGGGGGTAAGTAAAACAAAAATGTTGTCCTAGTTTTCTATATTTATTTTTTTAATATTAAGTTAACGAACAATTGGATATTTTTTGTTTACAAGACTAATTGCTACTACTACTGATGCTAAAGTGTCCGTAAGGTAGGGTATCAAAGCTGTTTGGTAAAATTTGTCGTTTATCATCATAAGGGTTTAATGCAATCTTGTTTTGTTCAACGCTATAAACTTCATGATTGTAGGAACGAATAAACCGTTGGGTTACCTATGTGATGTCGTAATTTTTTAAGCACTCTATATAGTCTGTAAACGTTAATTTGTTACGTACAATAGAATATTTCACCCCCTTCGCTTTTTTTGTGGTAATGTCTTCGTTGTGAAGCTTAAAACTGTACATTTTCGATCTAAGTCCTACAAAATGAGAAATTATTCGCCCATTTGCTTCATCCTTCATTAGCCCCAAGACTTTTTTATTTACCAGGGGGATATCGTATTGATTATTAATAGGATAATCGGAGGTATCAAATTTTGTTAGATCTTTTTTTTATGACTTCCTCGTAGGCGTCATTACAACGGAGTTCGTAAATAAAACTATCGGTGTCCATGTACATGAGCTTGCAACGATCAACCCCCATTATGGATTGCATATACTCATAATGAAAGTCGTACATGTATATTTTAGACAAGTCTAAAATTGTCATGCCTATGTAGAGCGGTTTATTGAAGCAGATGACAGATTTTTTCAATTCAATAATAATAATGTTTTCATCTAGAATTAATCTGCTATGAAACCTAGGATTTGAAATTAAATTTTTTGCACCATAACGCCCTTCCCAAGATTTAACAATTTTAACTACCCGATGTTTCCGAATATTTTCCATCGTTTTCCCAAACACCGCGTTATTAAAGAGTTTGAATAGATTTTTCTCAAAAGTCGATTTGGCTTGTGTTCGAAGCCCATTATTTAATTCAATATAGGATTTTAACCATGGCGATTGGTTAAACTTTAAAATTTTGTGAATCTTTGTCAGTACTAATCCATGATTTAACATTTGCTTCAAATTCCTATAGTGAACAATATATTGTTTTTTAGGAAACAGAGTGGTCATTAATTTTGACAATTTGGAATGTGGTGGTTTAAGATGTTCGGGTGCAAAAGGAAAGTCCTTATGCTTATCATGTATACTTTTCGGGTACTCTAAATCTACCTCTAAAATGTGCCCTATGGGTGAGTCGTCAGAAATAGTTGGCACATCAAAATTGACATCTTCCGTCCATTCGAAGCCTCCGTATGGTAACGGTTCGCACATTGCTTTGCCGTACAAATTGTTCACATCCAAGTAAAGAAGGTATTTAGAGGGTTTTAGAGGATCATAGTCATTAGACATGTACTTGTTATTTGCTTCCGAATATCGACTGCTACATACAGAAACACCACCGCGAATACCCTTTTCAATAAACATTATTTGATCGATATCGTGCAATAGTTCCAACTTGCATTTAGTGTACTTCAACATACAGTCCCAAGTATATCCAGGCATGGTAAAATACCAACAAGGATCAAGATTGTACGTTGAAATACAATTTAATCTGAAATGTTCGAAAACATCGGCTAAAAGTAGGACATCAGTTTTCAAATACAAATCTGAATATTCTCCTAATGTCTGAATATTAAAAGAATCCCACACCTTCAACGCATGCTTATATTTGTCGTCAGCGATGTGAGAATCTTCTAGTTTATTATAGAAATGTTCTTTGGATGGCAAAGTCTTTTCATCAAGTTTATCAATACTATCGATGTAATCGTAACAAAATACACCTTTACACGTTAAGAGTTTAAATTTTTCTTCCGCCACGTCTAAAAATTGACTTTTTAAGAGTTTTAAATTTTCCGTGTGCATTGATTTTACGAGTTCATCAAGAGAAGCACCCAAAAATCTATACGAATCGATATAGCGAAATTTAATGTTATTTTCCTGCGTCACATGATGGGTAAATGAAATATATTTTTCTTTGTTAATAGGTAGTACAGACAAACAGCCATTTTTGCATAGAAGTTTGATTAAAAAATGGGAATCATACCCAGAAAAGTTCTGAAAGACTATCGGAACCACAAATTGTTTACGAAAATTTAAATTGCACAACGAATGAGCAAATCCTCTGAAAATGCCTGTGAAATGATCGTGATCTCGAACAACTTCATCTTTAGGGAAAAACGGTTTTTCGCAAATGTGGCAAATTTTGCTCATTGTTAAGTCGAGTTGGACGTTCATGAGAATGTTCTTTTTCGTTTCGTTATAAATAATTTTTGATAATTCAATCATTTCATTAACAAACCATTTTACGCAGTTTGCGCCTCGAAACATTTTGAATTGGGATAAAGATTCATCGTATGTACATTTGACGAAATATCCTGCACTAAAAGGAACGTGTTTTTGATATTTACCCAAATCATTATCATTTGAAACATTTTCCAATTGGCTTTCGAAGTCTGCATAAATAACAAATGGAGCTGTTTGTTTATAAGCATAATTTTTAAACTCTATAAAGTCATATTTGGGAAACGAAATTTGATAGTCATTCAACTCGGCGCACAATACTTCATGTGCTGATAAATTATCTTGGTTGGAAAAATAATTTAAACACCTATCACAAATAAATTTACGTCCGTTATGTTTGTTTAACTGTTGGGATACTAATCGTAATAAATCTTTAATCCAACAATAGTGATAAGTGATATTAACATTTTCTTCTTCTTCTGCACCTGTGGGAATCGGATCATAGCCATTTAGTTTAGGATAATATTTGTTATGAACTAAAAGCAAACTAATATGTTGGTTTAATTTTTGACGTGTCAATCTAACTGGAACCATTGTATAGAATGGCTTTTTCTTTTCTAGAACCGTTGACATTTCTAAGCCGTAAACATTTACTGATATATTGTTTAATTTTTCAAATTTATATATTTTGTTTAAAGGCATAGGTATTTCTAAATTTACAATGTTTAAAACAGTTCTGTAATGTGGGTATGAACTAATACGATTGTTGTTATTTTTACCGTTTACAGGATAGAGAGCACTCACAATTGACCAATAGAAACAGGCTTGATCATTGTTTTGAATATTAATGCAAGCGCGTTTCTTCGAAATTTCACTAGGTAATTTGATTAAAGTCGAGCCATTACGCATTGCAAATTTATTAATATTAATTTCTAAATAATTTATTTTTTGCAGAGCAAAGCCTGAATCACGTTCTTGAAATTCCGATAGTTGGTTTAATATTTGGTCTTGAATATTTATGTGAAACCAGCTAGGTAAATTCGTTCCCACATCAATGATTGCATATTTTGTGTTAAAATATAAAGTGTCAATTATTTCCTTATCATCAATTTTTTTTAAAATAAAATCCCCGCAAAATGTAGAACCTACCTTAAGAACTGGATTTTGCTTTAACAACAGTTTTATCTTCTCTTCAAATAAAAGAAGAGAATCATCTAGGAATTTATTTACATCTTTATGCGTTAAATTAATAATAATGTTTGTTGTTACATTTTGGTTGAAACATGAGCCTACGTTCTGCCACGAAACCCTACTTTCAACTCTATTCGTTTCTTGATTCGATAACCCTCCTCCTCTTCTGATATTGTGTAATTTAAGTTGAAGTAGTTTTTTAATTACGTTAAGTTGTTGTGCTTTTGTCTGCAATTTGCGACGCATATGATATGACAAATCGCCTTTACCGATTAAATTATCACAAAGTGTAATCAATTTTTGTACACGGTTCAACCAAATAGTAAGGCTTTTCTTACAAAATGTAGCGACACCTTGCTGTCTAACTTTTTTAAAACGTGTTACATTTATAGAATGTTTTAATAATTCAGTCGGATTCATGATGCTCTACAAATTATTAGCTCACCGTTTCTGATGATGATGATGATGTCAAAGAGATTTCAAACAAAATTAGTGGGTTAGGCTTTCCAACGTCTTTGTTGCCCCTAAAGATCAATGCGTATTTGCCTTCAATGAAATTATGTACTTGGAGCGCAAACGTTTCGGTCACTCTCCGAGGTAGGAAGACCAGGTTGCTTTCCAGGTGCAGCAATATACTTTTCCCGTATCTAGTATTGGTTACAGTGGCTTCAGTAAACTTCTTTACTAAATTCAAAATGAACTTATTTATACCTGTTTTCCAATCGTGCGAGTGAGATTAAGTATTTCATATTTGTCTTGTTTTCCTTTTTGATTGAGAAAAAGTCTTTTGCTAGAAGTATGTATTCTAATTTGGAAAGATTTATATACAGCAAAATCGATCACTATATCATTTTTATGTCAATTAACCTGAAAATATTACACTGCAAATCGATTTATGTACTGCAAAATCGATCGGTATAATGTCAATTTCCTTAAAATATTTATACTGCCAAATGGATCACCATTTTTTATGTGTCACTTAAGTCACCGAATGAAAACACGCGAACGCCTTAGGGGGCTAATTAATATTTGCAATGATCAGACGAAATGTACATATCATCTTACATTGTATCAATTTATTTCCAATACAGTTGATATAGTTTTCTCTATGGAAAGTAAACAGAGTAACAACTTAGAGTCTATAAACACACTGCGGACACATCTTTTGAGATGACGGTGGACCATCGACATGAACGCGAGCTTCGGGTCGATTATGATGAATGAAGCATGGTAGTCTTATTTGTAGTTTACAATTGCTAATATATTTATAAGGCAGCTTACTCCAAATATTTAAAAGATCTAGGCAGCGTACTTGTTTCAAAAAATACTCAAGCGGGAGACATTTTAATTCTTCACTTTGCAATTGTTTAATATCTGTATTTCCAATTAAAACATTCACCAAGTTTTGTGTTGCGTCCATCGTTGTCAGTCACAGAACATCTACTACCGTTGACGTAGTTGGAAAATTGTCGATATTTAAAGAAAATAAATAATGTGGAAACATATGGGAGAAGGGGTGAAGCAAAACAACACGTACAAAAAGGGATTCGGAAACTAATTACATAAAAGTTTTATATGGCACAACATTTTATTCATTTTGCAAGTCCTGCGCAACTTGTCGTAATAATAATATTGATATTCCTTAAGGGCGCTACTTAGTAACGTGTTCCCCATACATAATTTATCGCAAACTAAATTATACAATTCTAATAGCGCTGTTTCATTAATATTGTTTGTAATGCGCCAAAAATTAAGTACATTTATAAAATTGTAATAATAAGTACAAAATCGCAAATCATTCAGGATGGTCACACGTGGGCGAATAAGATGTAAATCAATGTGAACTATTTGATGCACATCATTTTCCGTTAAATAGAAACTTACAGAATGTTTTAATATTTTCAATACTTTTCCGAAACGTCCATCAGTATTAGTAAATCCAGTCATTTTAGTCACTTCAATAAAATCGCCACATGGAATGGTTACCACGTCACTTGAAACCGTGGGATCGTTGAAAAAGTCACACAGCTTTTCTTGCAGCACGTTTAAAAATGTGGCCCATTCAAATTCATCGAATGATATTTTGCCCATTTTTGATGTTTGCGTCAATGTAATAGCTGAACTGAATGTTCGCGCTGGACTTAAACCACATTCAATTCGATATGCATCCGCATAATATGCTGTATTTAACAGATGAAAAGTTTCTTTTCTAGCAGCATCTTCGAACTTTTGCAGACATTCCTCAAGTTGACGGTCGTAACAAATCGGGGAGGAGGTATCGGAACAAGAAGAAGAACTTACACTGTGATGAGAAATCATTTTGCAATAATGGCACGTTAATACTATAAGACAAACTTACACATAATACCACGGTAACACTATAATATGCCATAACACTATAAAACGAACACTCCCACTACGTTTTCCAATTTGTCAGTATACAAGTTGAAACAAGTTCATACAAGTTTATATAAAGTCATTGACTCTTATATACCATCGAATGTATTTACATAGAACGATGGGTTTAATATTAAAATTATCGAGGATTAATTAAAGTCTTATTTAGTGAATAAAGAAATATGTTTATTACAGGATGTCCTTTTTCGAAATCCAAGAATTATTTGAGTTACTAAAACCGAGCCATTTAACACAGACCTTATCTCCTTTTCGTTTTAAGACTTTTTCAACCAAGTAAACGTTGGGATATTTAACTTTCTGCAGTTCCTCTTCATAGAATCCTCCTTGAACCTCTTCATTATTGTAGTCTTTCAGCAAGTACGTGGTGGGATTAGTCAACTGAACTTTTCGTATTTGGAATATTTCACTCGACCAATTCGGAGTATAACCTTTATCGAAAGCTTCTCGGCGTTTAGAAATCCTCACGAAATCGTTCATTTTGAATTTTGACTTTTTGGGATCCACCACGTTTTTAAATGAGAGTAGGAGTTTGATAAAATTTCCTCGGCATTCTTATTATTGACATTGTTGGGCTTGTAACCAGTAGTTCGGTGAACGGTGTTATTATATTTTTGCGCAATTTTTTCTAAAATATCGAGCCATTTATAATTTCCTCGAATTGTGAATTGTCTCCGCATAATATTCTTCAACGTACGATTCACCCTCTCAACGATGCTTGCTTTCAAGTTAGAAAATGTACTATAATGATTAATTTGATATTTTTTCACAAGTTCACTGAAGTTCCTATTGTAGAATTCGGTACTAAGATCTGTATGCAAATTTTTCGGAGAAGTTTTAGATTTTTGTAAAATTGTTTCAAATGCCAAAGCAACATCTGCACTTTTTTTACTTTTTAGAGGCATTACCCAAATATATTTTGAAAAGACGTTTATAACCACCAGGATATATCGAAATCCCTTATTTGATTTGGCACACGGTTGCGTTTCTACGAGATCTGCTTGCCACAAATCGTGCAACCCTTTAACGATTACCCTTCGCCTCTCATAATTTTTCCTAGCTGGTTTATGTAGCTCGTGAGCAACAGTCTCCTTTGGTGTAAATGACATAATTAAGCTACACCGACTTATCGCTTTCTTTTAGTACTTCCTTAATATTCAGCTCTTCGCTCAAACACTACAAATCTTTCATTTCAGTTGTAAACCATTGTTCTATTTCGTTCACCTTCTTTTTAAATCTGAAAGTGGCTTGTTAATTTTAACAAAGTGTTTTTCCAAATGGTCAGCGACCGTTTTTTTGGAAATGTGTCGACCAAACTTATCAATAGTCATCTTGAAAATATAATACAAATGAAAAAGGAGATTGTTTTATATAATGACACCTGCTTCTCTAAGTTCTTCTATAATAGAGATTATTTCATTATTGTGACCCGTGTGACCGGCTGTCGTGGAAGCCATGAGTAAACGAAGCCTGTCAACCAGTTCATTCAAATCATTCCAATATACATAATCCGTTTGTGGTTTGAGATTTTTTAAAATAAGTCCTGATCCTTTTTTCATTCTGGGCCTACTGAGCGGAAGAGCAGGTCTACTGAAACTCCTTTGGGAAGAGATTACATTTTTAGTTTTCGTTATACCTTTTTCCTGCAAATATGGTGCTATTATTGTAATGTATTTGGATGATTTAGTGCCTTGAACTTGTTCATTGGGATCATAATTCCTTCTATAAGCGTTAGTCCTTGTCAATATATCCATGTAATTATCTAAATCGTCTTTTTTGTAGCCGAGTGGATTTACTTTAAACAATAGTTCATATAATCCAACAGTACCAGGGTATGTGATTCCTACGACTTTTACATCTTTACCGATAAGTTCCACAGGTTTTTGAGTTAAGCCTAAAAAGAACTTGTCCGATTCAATATCGTGAATTATACCGTATTGACGATCGAAACTACGTTTTGTATCTTTTATATTTGCATCAATGTAATTTCTTGGTAGTTCGTGGAAAGTATCGAGCCACTCGTCATAAGCAGGAGTACTAATTATCGGTTGTATTGCCAGCTTCGATTGTTCCAAAATATCCGATAAATTTAATGTCTTTTCACTAGACTCTTCTTGAGGTGGTGTAGTTTCGCCAATCACCGTTGATTGCAGAAAAGATGGAAATTGGCTTTTCGATATTGAGCTGCGGTCCAAGAAGGAGGGCATCTGTGAAGGTAAGACTGGAGTTTTCCCAGTTCTCTCTTTGAATTTTTTTTGTTTTCTTGGAGTTGAAGTTTCATATGCCGAACTTTCGACATTAAAAGACCGGTCGTCTCCTTCTTCTTCTTCAGCTTTAATATCTAGTGGTTCGCTTTTCCCATGAACGATTGAAATTAATTTTTCCAAAGGTTGGGTTAGTGGTTTGTAGGTTTGCTCTAATCTAGCTTGTGCTTCAAATTCTGCATTTTTTAGACTCTGATGCTTTTCTCTCACTGCTTTTCTTGATTTAACGAGCTCCCTCTTTAAACGGGCATCATCCATATTGGAGGAGGTAAAAGTGAAATGATATAACTTTGAAAAACGCTCCTTTTATAAGTAAATAAATATATCAAATCCCTTTCGATATCGACCGTACTGTAAATTTGAATCTTTATCCACTACTAGAAATCCATATAGTTCTTTCCAACAGAGCGAACACAAGTCTTTAAACTGATTAAATGTCATATCAACATTAATATGGTCTTGATAAATATGTTTCAAATTTGTGATATCTTGTTGAAATATGATAAGTAGATTCGCATTATCTCGTATTAATTGTTTAGGTATAGAAGAATATGTCTGGCACAAATAAAAACAATATGTGTTTTTATGTCTTCCAAAGCAAAAATACTCCTTAACAATGTTCTGATCACAACAGACGATGTCATCGAAAATAATCAGTGAATTAAGTTCAATTTCTCTTGGATCTACAATATTCTCAGCATTATCTGACTGGTAGAAACCGATTTGTTTAAGAGGCTGCATAAGTGCTCTCAAATACTCATACTTTGGCTGATACAATGACTTGGAATAAATATACAAATTTTTAAAACGTAGACCGTTGCGATCCTCAATTAAAGAAATCATGATATTTGTTTTTCCACATCCTGATGGACCAATAACTAAACCCCTTTCACTGCTTCCCTGAAATAAGTCGCCACGTTTCCTGAAAGTGTTGTTATTTGTTGATTCGTAATCTTTAATATTTACCGAATGTAGCTGTTTTTCGAGACGCATCTTTTGGGTACTTAAAGTACATAAAAAGTGAATGCCTATTAGTCGCGACATAGCGTTATATAATGATTAACTTTGGCAGTCATCACATCATTCGTGCAAAAACTAGCAAAAAAAGAGGAACCAGTATTGTCAATACTTTGATAAACAAACTACCCGTTGAATTGCATATTCCAGGGTACAGGTACTGCGGCCCAGGCACACAGTTGCAGAAAAGACTGGCTAGAGGTGATACGGGCGTAAATCTGTTAGATGAAGCTTGTAAAGAGCACGACATAGCGTACAACGAGAGCAAAGATTTACAAAGTAGACACGAAGCAGATAAAATCTTAGCGACAAAAGCACTAGCGCGGTTCAAGGCAAGTGATTCGAGAATCGGTGAAAAAATTGCAGCCTTAGGTGTTAGTGGAGCTATGAATGTGAAAACAAAGTTTGGAATGGGACTGCGACAAAAGAGGAAAACAGGAAAAGGTTTAAGAGGTGAAAATAAAAAAATTGCTCTAAGCAAAGCAATTGTAAACGTGAGAAAGGGTCTCATTGGACAAAAGTTTAAAGACTTAAAAGCTAGTGCCAAGTATGCCCTAGCACTTGCAAAAAAGAACGGAAAGATTTCGCCCCCAAAAACAAGAATTATTCCTATTCCTAAATCGGGTGGATTTTTGCCTCTGATACCCCTTTTTGCAGTTTTATCAGCATTAGGTGCATTAGGGGGTGGAGCCGCTGGTATTGCAAAAGCGGTAAACGATGCGAAAGCAGCTTCTCAAAAATTAGAAGAAGCGAAAAGACACAACGAAACAATGGAAGCTATAGCACTTGGTAAAAAAGGGAGCGGATTATATCTGAAGCCATACAAATCGGGATGTGGACTTTACCTAAAACCATATTCAAAAAACTACTAAGTAAAATACCTCGAAAATCACTAACAAATTTTCAATTATTAAAATATATCAAGAAATTAAAAATTCCACATTTTCGGGGTATTTTCATGAGAAATAAATTACCAAAGAAAATTAAGGAGAACGAGCGTGGTATAGTGAACCTGGATGATTCGACCAACCAGGGGACTCATTGGATTTGTTATGCTAAAAACGGAAAAAGCGTTACATATTTCGATAGTTATGGGAACTTAAAACCTCCAATCGAGTTAGTTAAGTATTTCAAGAGTGATGGGTTCAAGAATTATATAAAGTATAATTATACGAGGCATCAAACCGATGAGCAAAACAATTGTGGTCAGCTCTGTTTAGAATTCCTTTATAACGATGTGTATAAGGCCAAATAGATTTATTTCTAATTTCAATATTGTAGAGTCATGTCTTATAGTTTTGTTTTGACTGGCAAGTCTTCAAATCTCACTGCACACTTTAACCCTCCCATATATCTCGATGACAATTTCGAACACGTAATCGGTCTAGTCAACTTTGAGACGTTTAATTCAATTCCAAATGTTGAGGATGGATCTAATTTATTTGTCATGGATAGACGGTATATTACAATACCACCTGTTTGTTACGAGATAGAAGATATTACTAAGCATATAAAAAAACATATTGAAGACAGTGATACATTAGAGTTAATTGCAAACAATAATACTCTTAGAATACATCTTGTTTCATCTGCAGAAATTAAATTTGAAAAAGGAACAATAGCAAAACTTTTGGGGTTCGATTATCAAGTCATACCAGCTAACACTTTGGCTGTATCCGAGCATCCTGCAGACATCTTTAAGGTGAATGCTATAAATATCGATTGTAGTATAGCTGAAGGGTCTTTTCTAAATGGTACACCAGTTCATGTAATACATCAGTTTTTTCCTAGTGTACCGCCCGGTTTTAAAATAATTGAAGCCCCTCAAAACGTAATTTATTTTCCTGTAATTGCAAACGTTGTCGATAAAATAACGGTGAAACTAGTTGATCAAGAGGGTGATTTGATTAATTTTCGAGAAGAAACCGTGACAGTAAGGCTTCATCTTAAACGCTTGGACTCACGATGGTAATTCTACATAATAGAACGCCAACAAACTTTGATTTCGTCAAAAGGCTTAATACCACCGGTCAGCGGCGACAACTCGATAGTACGAAAAGATACATAAGAGGGTTAACACCTTTGAATAAGCAGTTTCTTGTTTCCCTAGGATTTACATTAAAAAATGGATCATATAAACGTTCAAGAAAATGTTCTAATTGATGAAACAATTTTAAGGAAACTGCAGAAAAAACACCAGGTAAAACGACAGCCTATTGTCTCATTATTCATGATAAAATATTTAGTTACAATCCACTTACGAAAATTGTAAAACAACTTTAAATGTCCCACCGCCGCCACCACAACCACCACCACCACTACCGCCAAATGATTATATATATGTTATAACAGCCCTTCTGGGTATTCACTTTTTAATGTAGAAAACTAACTTTATTTCTTGAGTATTTGACAGTGTAGATGAGAATGATGAGTAACAGAGTGAAATGAACTTATGTTAGGTAACTGATTAACAATACTTATTATAATAATGAATGTTTCCATTGCGATTCGGTCTGTTTATATGGTTCCTCAATTGTTTACTACGTGCTGCTTTGTTTCTGTAGGAAGGTTGCGGGCGCCAGTGTTGTTGAGTACGCAGCGAAATAACTTTTAGAGAAGGTCTCGGTCGGGTGATGCATGGTGTAGCAAGGTTAAGGGGTTTTTATGATATAACATATATATTATGTGATAAAAAAAAACCCTAGTATTCAGTTGAAAGATTGTTTAAAATGGTTGTGCAAGTCGAAGAAATGATAAGTAAACTTGAAAGAATAGAAACATTTCTAAAAAACCTACGAAATATTAAACGACAGATTAGAGAATATTCAATCAAGAAATCTACTTTCCTAAAATTTGAACAACTAAAAATATGATTCAACTGTTGACCAACACACTTTGTAAATAATTTTTTGAAGTGAAGGTGAAAATACTTGTTCCCCCAAAAAGGAGATGCTCAATTGATTGGGTTCAAAATAAATATTCTACCATACCGTGATTAATTTTATTAATTGACAGCAGCAGCCGCTCGTTTCTTTTTACCAAAAAGACGTCTGGTATAAATGTACTAATTTTCAACATAGTACCTCAGTTTTACACTAGGTAGCCGTAAGTTTACAAAGCAAGGGGTTACTTTTTATCAGCTACCGAAAAAATTTTATATGAACTTTATTGAATACGGATTTTGGAAACCTATCTAGTTGAGAGTACTTTCAACTTCGTATTGCAGTGTGGGCAGTTGTACGTATACAAAGTAAGTAGTTATTATTTTTTAATCAATTAGCGACAAATTTTATTTCTTAGATACGGATTTTGGAAACCTATATTTGTCTAGCGCAAAGCACTACTTGTCTACAATGCCCTATTGATTTATACAGTTTGAATACGAAAATGAAATTTATCGTATTGGACATCCAAGGATATATAATTAACCAAAAGTTTACCGCTAAAGAACTTGCCATCTATGATGATAAAAGTTTGAAATCGTTTTTATTTAAATCTCCAATTAACTATTCTTGTTTATATTCAAATGATCGGAAAACGGCTGCATATCTGTATGTGAGCTTTCATATAGAAGGTGATACGGGGTTGGATATTAATTCATTTAAGGCAAGAGCAATAAACCTGTTATCTTACAAGGATGGAGCTACGTCTTATCCTTGGGCATATGTGGTATGTCACCGACACCTAAGAGTGCCCATTGGAGATTGACTAAACTTGTACTAGTTAAAGTAGATCGTTGCCTTGAAAGATAAAGAGGGTTTGTTTATCATATGGGGGTGTGAAGAGAATGACTAAGGGATGTAAGCGTGGGAAGAATGTAGAAGGTTTAGCGATTATCTTTTGAAGATAAACAGATGCGCGGGGATGTCTCCGCCACCTTGTATGAGGGGGGCATTCTTTTTCCAATCTTGGTCGAATAAAGAAGTCTTGCTTAAATTCGTGTTTTTTTTTATTTTTTTTAAGAAGGAAATATTTTTTTTCTTACATGTATAATAACGTTCACGGTATTCCTTTTGATTCGGGGGATGTTGAATACGAGAAACTCAAACATGTTTTAACAGATAACCTGAAAGATGCTGATGTAATATTTGTAAAGGGACAGGCGAAATTAGAGTTTTTAAAACAACATCTTACAAATGTTTTACGAATTTTTAACCTGGAACACGATAACGCTGATCAAGTTCCTAAATTAGGACCTAGCACAGACAATTGTAACAACCATGCTTTTAAATCTTGTAATTGTAGTAATAGAAATGTTAAAGTACTTTTTGAATATATTTATAATAAATTAATTGCTTGACAAAGATAAGTAAAATTCTCATTTCAGAAAATATCCGTAAATGTACGTGCAATATTCAAAGAGCTATTATAGAATTAGTTGGTTTTAATTCATGTCATCATTTGTTTCGTAGATGGATTCTCTAAAGGATGTATGCGTTAAAGCAGTTTTGTCAATATAGCGCAAGTGCTGCAGATCGGACGACTTCACCACTTATTGACTTTGTACTTATTTAGTTACGATAAGGTCATACCAGTAAAGTATAGAAATATCATCCTTTCCAGCTCAGATTGGGAAGACATTTTCGAAGAGCGAGACAACTATTGTTTATGGGTAAATTATTATAAAATCTATGATATCAAGATGCTTGTTTATAAATCTTGCTACAATGACTTTAAAATATTTAATAAAAATTCCACGTATAAATTCCGTTTTCGGAACCAACATTTTCATATTTCACGATATTCGCAGGATTTGGTCGAAAAGGTATATCAAAAGAAACCGTTTTGGTCTCAGAGTTATTTTCAGGAACTCTTATTCCTAATTATGTCCAAAGATGATTGTAACGAGCTAATGCATGAACATTCTCATATTAAGAAAATTCGTTTTCGATCGACGTATGAAACTGGTTCCGATAGTAGTAGCAATTAGTCTTCTAAACAAAAAATATCCAATTGTTCGTTAACTTAATATTAAAAAATAAATATAGAAAACTAGGACAACATTTTTGTTTTACTTACCCCCAGTCCGACGCCCCTGTGCACCACCACCACGGTACATAAATCCCCTAACGACGGACCTGTGCTCGGAAAACACACACTCCTGTCACTCCCGTCACCCCTGTCAGATGTCACTCATGTGTGGCAGAGACAGCAGCACTGTAATGGATTACTTACTCTACAGCTATGGATTCCGGGAACATGCACCGACGAGTGACACTCACTCGAGCGACACTGGATAGGTGACAGTACCCGGAAGTGTAGAAAGGGTTGGTTGCCTTTAAAAGGAGCAACAGCCCTGTGGAAGCTCTCTTCTCTTCTACCGCTCTCTTGATCCGACCTTCGTGCTATACACGTCGCTGCTGAACGCTTACTACTCTGATTGATTTAGTCAGTTATCTTTATTATTTCAATATATTTACTTTCGTTATAAAATAAGTGAACGATCCTGTGTCGTGCGTTTTGATCGCCCTAGCCACTCCTAGACAACCGATCTGAAAACCCCACGTAGACACCCAGGACACTCCATACACCTGTCGGGGTTTAGTATAGGCGCTTGCGGGTACTGACTAAGCATCAGTACACTATCGTGTGTGATTGGAGCTAAAGAGGTAATTCCTATGATCCGTCGCTGGACGCACACGTGGAAAGGGAATCAGTATTCGAACCCAACAACGAAACTGATCCTGAACACAAATACACTGAAACCCAACTTGACGCTTTATTTAACCTGGTTGCACAATTATCACAACTTGATACAACGGTACTAAGGGGTGACGTTGTGTGTGATTTACTGTCTCAAATTCCACGATGCAGAGCTAGTGAGAAACTTATAGTGAAGGGGCTTTGCCCAGCGCTGTTGCTCCTTTTAAAGGCAACCAATTTATGCACTTCCGGGTACTGTCACCTATCAAGTGTCACTCGTCGGTGCATGTTCCCGGAATCAACACTGTAGAATAAGTAAACCACCACACACCTCACTCTTGACAAATGTCATTCCTGTCACTCTTGATTGCACCACCACCACGGTACATAAATCCCCTAACGACGGACCTGTACTCGGAAAAAACACACACTCCTGTCACTCCCGTCACCCCTGTCAGATGTCACTCTTGTTACTCCATACACCTCACTCTTGACAAATGTCATTCCTGCCACTCCGGGAGTTTTCGCAATGCATAAGGAACTCTCGCATTAACGGAACGACAACGAAATAACGTGATGTCATGCTCTCCTTGTATAACTACTGATGTGTTATTTAGTTTGTAAGAACTGTGCTTTTTCACGGTTTAAAAGATGAGTTTTCTTTACTTCCGAAGACACGAAAATTGATTACTAGATTCTATTATTTATCCCCGGTAGAACGAGTGTTAGGTGTGGAGAATTGTTGGAAATTCTTTTGGCGAGGAGTGGTTTCTTTTTGTGGCACCTCTTTGTTCGTCTCCTAGATTTCCTTCGGTGGCCTGGCGCCCCTCTGCACTTACTTATTTATCTTACTACTTCGCGATTTTCCCTGGGCACGATACTTTTTTGCTAAACTTAACGGTTTAATTTAAATTCGAACTTTGACGAAACGAACGAACGGAAAATGACGTACGTCGCCAATGTCGTTCTAGTGCACAAAAGGCCCGTTTTTGTCAATAATGGCGCCACCGGCACACCGAAAGAAACCTGTAAACCTAGACGAGAAAGAAATCTGTAAAACCTTACGATTAGAAATGTACGCTTGCGTACTCCGGCTCCCAGATGGCGACGCGAGCGACAAAAATCAATAACTCCTCGGTTATTCCCCTGTTCGATTGAATTATGAAACTTATTTAAACTATTTATTTAGGATAAATACTTTTCGGTAATTCAAAAAATAAATTCGAAACACTCACAAACACTGCTTCAATTTCCATTTGAAACAGAAAAATACGACAGTTTCTTTGTGCAAACCTTATCCTGAAAATATGATAAAATATACATTTCCCGTTACCCAGAGAATTTTCTACGGTATTAATGCACCTCACTCGTAATTAGTACCCTTTATGTTCAAATTTTAGAAGCGCAAAATTCCCTTTTCTTCCTGCAGAAAACTCCCAATACTTGTATGTCCATTTTAGTTTCTTCCAAAGTTACACCCCCCCCCCCCCTTAATTATTGCCAGATGATAAATAATAAACTTAAATGAAGGCTTGTGCCCCTAAATCCGAGAATGAAGTACTTATCGGTATTTCCACGATCTGTTGAATACGCTCCCCTTTTTCTTCTCCTGTATCCCCTTACATGGTGGGGTAGTTATACTTTACCTTAAGATAAATTTTTATTTTTTATTATCTGCCGGTAATTCCGAGGAGTGTAACTTTGAAATGAAGGGTAGTAGTTTTCTTGCAAATTCGAGCGACTATTTCGATACTTGTAAAAAGGCTCTTGGAACCTTAAACTCTGGAACGACTTACGAACTAATTTATTTCGCTGTTAAGTAACGCACCTCAAACGGGCTTAAAAGAATTAAAACCCTGCTCGACGAAGTGCACGTCGATGAGATAATTTGACCGAAGGATTTTAAAAATATTCCCAAGGTCTTAAATACTTTTACGTTATTATTTACCTTCTTGACTTTCCTTTTAAAGGGGCGCTTTTAATTTCCCATCGGTTTAAATTTGACGTTCTACAAATATAAACTAAACTTTCTCCTTAGGAAGACGGGGAACGTCTATCACGTGGAGCCACATGTTTTCGAGAACGATACACACAGAAATCTGAACTTGCTCTGTGTTTGGCCAAAAAGAACCGTTATGTACTTGGACACGGCACGAGAATCCATCATCTTTGCCCCAAATGCGAAAAGACACTTCCATTTCAGATTCGATGGACCTCTTCCGGGCCTTCTTACCTTTTGCCTGACGTGTGGGGAAACTCGATTAGGAAAGGTGAGTATCTTTGACGTGTCCTACTTCCTTAGACGTTACAACCTCAACAACGAACATGATGCGATCGTTTGTGAAGACGGTGCTTTGCCGTGCCAGCGAAGATAAGTTTTCCTTGCATCAGAAGAAACAAAAACTTGTCACTAGACTTTGTATACTCTATCGGTACTAGAACGGCTACCGAATTGGTGGAGAATTATTAGAATTTCCTTAGCAGCTGGTGCCTAGTTATTCTTTCGGTGGCAGGTTAACCTTAACTTCTCGACTTTCCTTAGACACAATATTTTTGTGCCAAACTAAACGTTTTAATTTAAATTCGAATTTAGAAAACGAACGAACGGAAAATCGTGTGTCACCCGTCTATAATGACGGTGACAGCGCACTGCGAACCAGAGCAACGTCTCGGTTCTGTAGAGAACTAACAACAACGGTGAAAAAACCTTCTTTTCTTAACAGTTTCCGGGAATACGTTCTGGATAGTTCGATCCAAAACGATATAAAACCGTTGGTCACACCGCCAACGGTCTCTTTTCTCTTTCGGACTTTGCGCCTCCTCCACGCGTACTCCAACGGACAATAATCACTCTCTGTACACAATTAAAATAAGTTTATTCCAAGTTAGTAATAAAACACGTAACGTTCCTGTTTCACGAATTCTGTGTGGTAATCCCATTTCTGACGCCCAACGGAAAACGCCTAGGGATTCCATACGTCGACGACGGGACATACGTCACTGTTGTCGCTCGTAATGCACAGAAAACCCGTTTCTGCAGAACTGGCGCCACGGACACGAAAGAAAGAAACCTGCAAAGTCTCGAAAAACACATCTCTAAAAACTCTAACGAATTGAAATCTATATTTGCGTACCCGACTTCACAGCTGGTGCCACTATCGACGAACGTCGATAATTTCTTTGATGATTCCGTTGAATTTTTTTAAAAATTACGAACTCCTATACTTTTTTATACTAATTTTGAAAATAATTCGGCTAACTTTTTCTAAATACCAACGCACGATTTTTTAAGGAGCGAAATAAATAATTTTTTTTTTAATTGCAAAGTCCTATACCTATGACGTTGAAAAAATTTCGGTGATTTTTTTCTTAGTCCGAACACGCGTTTCTTTTGGCGTAGGAACCGAATCGAAAAAAAAAACAATGTCCCATTGTTATGGCTTTGAAAAAACTTCAGTCAATTTTTTCTGTGTACCAACGCGCGTTTTTTTTGCGTAGGGTTACTGAATCGAAAAAAAAGCTATGTCCTATTGTTATAGCATTGAAAAAACTTCGATTCTTTCTGTGTGCGAACGCGCGTTTGTTTTGGCGTGGGAACTCGATTGAAAAAAAAAAGAAATGTTCTATACTCATATATTACATGTTATACAGGGTGGCCCATTGAAAACGAAACAGTGGCATTTGCGGGTACTTAGAAATGTATATTTGAAAAATGCTCGGACAAGTAAACTTTATATTCGAGGGGGACACATTATAAACGTATACTCGCTCCTTTCACTTCAACACCCTAGCCGGGGTGAGTTAAACCCTTAAAATCTTAAATGGAAAGTATGGTCGAGTAGCACCTTGTTTGAAAGGTCTTTCGATTCTCGTTATAATGATACCCAAATTAACTAACTTTTATTCAGTAGTTTTCGAGAAATTTGGAAAAATGTGATTAAATTGCCAACAAGTGGAATGCTCTGTTAGAATCGTAAATTAGGAAAATTAATAGTAATACATTAACAAAAGTTCTTTTAATTGATAAGATACTCAAACTGTTCACCATTAGCTTCCATACAATAATACAAGTTCTGTTCAAAACGAGTCCTAACATTTTGAAGCATCTGTGGAGTTATCAGACGGCATTCATTAACAATTCGTCGTCGCAATTCTTCCAGAGACTCCGGTTCTGTTGCGTAGATCTTGCTTTTCAAATGGCCCCATAAGAAGAAGTCTAACGGAGTCAAGTCTGGAGACCTAGCCGGCCACTCTATAGGACCTCTTCGCCCAATCCATTGTTCTGGAAACTCTCTGTTCGAAAACTCCCTAACACGTCGTGCATAATGTGGAGGAGCTCCGTCTTGTTGGAACACTAATTGGTTGTCTTGATAGCGGTCATCATGTTCAACAATGTCAATGAGTAAGGGATAAACAGTATTCCCCAGTAATTCCACATACGTCTCCTCTGTCAGATTGCCATCAAGAAAGATTGGTCCAACCAAACGGTCCCCAAAAATACCTACCCAAACATTTAATTTTTGGGGAGTTTGAGTGTGGACAGCGTGAAAAATTCTGGAATTATTATCTGCCTAATAGCGACAATTATGACGATTGACAGTAGAGTTTAGAAAAAAAGTACATTCATCCGAAAAGCAGATATTGAATAAAAAATTTCCGTTAGCAGCTATCCTTGCAGTCATACGTTCGCAAAACTCCATCCGCCGATCAAAATCATCTTCATTCAATTGATGCACTAGATGAATCTTGTATGGATGATATTTATGATGTTTCAAAATT
Source organism: Euwallacea similis (assembly GCF_039881205.1). NCBI lineage: Eukaryota > Metazoa > Arthropoda > Insecta > Coleoptera > Curculionidae > Euwallacea > Euwallacea similis. The sequence goes on from NW_027098680.1 coordinate 119,884, forward strand.
CGTTGAATAGTTGTTCTAGCGATGTTACTAACTGTAGCTAATTTCCTCGTGCTCAAAGTTGGGTCTGCAGCTATTTGTCCTAAGATTTCAATTTCGACAGCTTCATTTCTAATTGTAAATTCACGTTCAGGATCCCGTTTTTTGTTGAGTACTGATCCGGTTAGTCGAAATTTTGCAACTAGCTCTAAAATGTACTTTCTACCAACATGTCTGTTTGGATATTGTTCATTGAACAAACCCGCAGTGCGATTAGCACTCTCGTCGTTTTTGAAATAAAGAGAAATTATTTCCACTCTTTCCTCTACAGAATACGCCATTGTAAAATTTTTCCTATTTTCAAATTTAATTCACTTAAACTCGATGCTGAAGTTTATTCGGTATCTAACATTTGAATACTTCACTTCAATAGCTGCGGTGATATTTTATCTCTCTTTTTTTTAAATGTATTCAAAGTTTAAATTCCATTCGCCTTTTTCTACTTCCTCTGCCTCCTCTACCTACCTGATAAGATGTAGTAGATTTTTTTTTATTATTCGAAAGCAATAACAATTGGTGAAATAGTACAACTAAACTTAATCTGGTCAGTTTACAATTAATAGTCACTACTGATTATTTTCCTAATTTACGATTCTAACAGAGCATTCCACTTGTTGGCAATTTAATCACATTTTTCCAAATTTCTCGAAAACTACTGAATAAAAGTTAGTTAATTTGGGTATCATTATAACGAGAATCGAAAGACCTTTCAAACAAGGTGCTACTCGACCATACTTTCCATTTAAGATTTTAAGGGTTTAACTCACCCCGGCTAGGGTGTTGAAGTGAAAGGAGCAAGTATACGTTTATAATGTGTCCCCCTCGAATATAAAGTTTACGTGTCCGAGCATTTTTCAAATATACATTTCTAAGTACCCGCAAATGCCTCTGTTTCGTTTTCAATGGGCCACCCTGTATTTACGTTACGTATCGTTACATTTAACTTATAGTAGGTATATTACAGTTTACATTACAAATTTACACGATACAAATAATGGTAGTACACCAATTAAACGAGATAACTATTTACATAACGAATCGTAAACGAGAAGTCAAAACATCAATGTCGTCGTCGTCGTCGTCAAATAAATCCTGGCCTACTCGAGCCGTAATTTTTCCTTACGCACACAGGGTATTATTCTTGGGTAAATAAAGCGGTTAAATAGGAGTGGTGCGTATTAATATCGAGGATCGAGGTTTCTTCGTCGGGTTAGAATATCGATTCCCCCGCGGCGTGGAGGAATCGGTCATTATTCGGTACACCGGACATCGGATTACCCCGGGTTAGCTCCAATTGCACGCCGTACTACTGTACTACCGACACCCAGTGGTGGGTATACGCAAGCACCTATAGACCCGACGACGATTTCACTAGTCAATATTGTCGGGTTAGTTAGGCGCTTGCGGGTACCGATTAAGTGTAAGTACGCTATCGGGTGCGATTGGAGCTGAAGGGGTAATTCTTGTGATCCGTCGCTGTACGCACACGTCGAAAGGGATCGGCATTCGAACCCAACAACGAAACCGATCCCTAACACAAATACACCGAATCCCAACTTAACACTTTATTTACACTGACTACACAATTTATCACAGCTTGGTACAATGGTATTAAGAGGTCATATTGTGTGAAGTTTGATGTCTAGATACAAGGATGCAAAGCCGTTGAGAGACCGTTAGGAAAAGAGTGATTACACCAACCCTTTCTGCACTTCCTGTTACCTATCTACTTAGTGTCACTCGTGTGAGTGTCACTTGTCGGTGCATGTTCCCGGAATCATCAGCCGTAGAGTAAGTAAACCACTACAAACATAAACAAAGTAAACAAACGAATGGGAAATTGTGACGAGTCGATTACTGACGTACGTCACGCACTATTGTCGTTCGTAATGCACAGAAAACCTGTTTCTGCAAAACTGGCGCTACGAGCACAAAAGAAAGAAACCTGCGATGGCTCGAAAGACGTCTGTAAACTGAAACGAATTGAAATCTATACTTGCGTACCCGGCTTCGCGGGTGGCGCCACTATCGACAAAAATCGATAACCCGCTACGTATTTCCTTATTCGATTGATTTACGAAAGTATTTATCTCGAACGAATACTTTTCGTAATTCAAAAAAGAAATTTCTGTCAAAGAAACGAAATTAATTCCTCCTGAAAGACGTATTCCAAACGCTCGTAAATCTTAAACCCTGCTTCGATTTCAACTCGAAGCTGCAGAATACACCGATAAACGACGATCAAAACGCTCAAAAATAACTTTCGAACGGCTCGAATTGCGATATCGTGATCTTTGGCCACGACCCAAAAGGGGGTTTAATGTACTTTCTAGAAGAACCTAAATTACAAGTAATATTCGACTTTCCGCCGTTTCAATTAAATTTTTAAATACTTCGTTCTCGACATCAAGACTCACTTCCGAACCCCGACTATTTCCAGTTTTACTCACTCACTCATCGAACGTGTTAAACCCTGTACCTCACCAGTCTTTAGAACAAAAGAAATCCCGATTATCTCGATTATTAACACCGCGAGCGTTACCACCGGTCTTGCTCGTCACCGCGATAATACTCGACCGGATCATCTCACCTATGAAGCGATATCGGTACTACCTGCCCTTTGTCCAGGTACAGCTGATCGGGCTTAGAAACGACACGTGCGATGTTTCTAAATTTGTTAAAATGAAAAAAAGGCATTTTCCTTTTGCAAACGTATCCCCAGATATAAAATATACTTTTCTGTCGCAAAGACAATTTCTTGACAAAAAAGTTCTGACATCTACCGGGACGGTACCAATTTTAAATTTCTTACGCTATTAATACGTAGGGGTACAATTATTGACTTTCCCAATATTTAATAATTTGGGGAGTTAAGAAATGCAAATCCCTACAACTCGATTCCCTTTCCGCCCTATCCATTTCTTTTTTTTTCCTAACTTTTCCCAATACCGGTGAGTCTTTCTTGCCCAAAGGAGGGTACTTGCTAGTCCCTTTCTTTCGAGGACTTTTCCCACTCTTGGCTGCTTTATTTAAAGATGCTCTGTCCGCCTACCCTTCGTCTCATGATGAAGTTTATCGCTACTTTGCCAAACTTAAGGACTGATAAAATATTTGCTCTAAGTTGTTAAACAATTTATAACTTCGAGGGTTGAATAATTCAGATAATCTAATGATGAAATTACCTTTTAAAAAATAGGGAACTTGTCGCGATTCTATGGTGAACGGTTTCCTTCGGCAAATAATCCCCAATTTACGATTTCTATTAGAAGGTAATTTCTTTGCAGATTCCGGCAAACTATTTCGACATTCGTAAGATGGCTCTTGGAACGATAAACACCGAGACGACTTACGAAGTAATTTGTTTTGCTTAAGTTAAGTAATGCACCACAAATGGGCTTAAAAAAATCAAAACCCTGCTTGACGAAGTGCATGTCAATGAGATAATTTGATCAAAGGAATTTAAAAATATTCCCAAGGTCTTAAACACAAAAATATTGAGGCCCAACTTCCGTCGACATACCTCGGATAAGGGCCGTTATTATTTACCTTCTTGACTTTCCTTTTAAAGGGGCAATTTTAATTTTCAATTGGTACTTTGCTGTCTTACAAATTTAAACTAATCTTTCTCCTTAGGAAGACGGGGAACTTCTATTACGTGGAGCCACGTGTTTTCGAGAATAATACACGCAGAAATCTGGACTTGCTCTGTATTTGGCTAAAAAGACCCGTGATGTACTTGGACATGGCATGAGGATCCATCATCTTTGGCATAAATGTGAAAACACACTTCCATGTCTGACTGAATTGACCTCTTCCGGGCTTTCCTTTGCCCTTTTGGTTTATGTGCGGAGAAACTGGATTAGAAATGGTGGGTATCTTTGACGTTTCCTACTTCCTTAGATATTAGAACCTCAACAATGAATTTGATGTGATCGTTTATAAAAACGGTGCTTTGCCATGGTAGCAAAAATAAGTTCTCCTTGCATCAGAAGGAACAAAACCTTGTCCTGTAAAAACGAGTGCTTCTCTTGATGGGGACTCCACCCTGGTGGAGTCGAGCCATCCTTAAGCTCTATTACCTTACAATTTTACAATGCTCCATGGGTCATCACAATGCAAATTCATCTCCAGTAGCATGGTGTCCCGATCAGGTGGGAGTACATGAAAACAAGTGTAATTCTCGATTACTGCACTGCAGGGAAATTAGGACTATGGTGTACTCACCGGGGGTTGTATGGCCCCCTACTCTACCTCGTGACTACGTCACTCGCTAACAGTAGATGTCCTCATCTTGTTACTTCACATTAGTTACACGCATTAATTAATATCAGTATCTTCGACAATTAGCTAGTGCCCCCCTAAAACGAGTATAGGCTCCCCCGAACTCACACCTATGGCCAATAGGCAGAATCCCAATAGAAAGGTGAGGGATTGACTTTATTGGTCAATCCCGACCGATCCGTGTCATTCGGGCCGCAGGTAACAACACTTCCAAGTTACAAGACACGACACCCAAAGGAACGGCGCCCGCACCCTGATTATCAGGCAAGTGCAGAGGATTTCAATTACTATCAACATGGCCATTAACACAACTATACACCACATGTGTATTATTGTCAGTAGACAGGCGAATGACATACCTGCTCCTTGTCCTGATGGTCTACGTGGGGTTTTCAGATCGGCTGTTTAGGAGTGGCTAGGGCGATCAAAACACACGACACAGGATCGTTCACTTATTTTATAACGAAAATAAATATATTGAAATAATAAAGATAACTGACTAAATCAATCAGAATAGTAAGCGTTCAGCAGCGACGTGTATAGCACGAAGGTCGGATCAAGAGTCTGAGGAAGAAGAGAGCTTCCACAGGGCTGTTGCTCCTTTTAAAGGCAACCAACCCTTTCTACACTTCCGGGTACTGTCACCTATCCAGTGTCGCTCGAGTGAGTGTCACTCGTCGGTGCATGTTCCCGGAATCCATAGCTGTAGAGTAAGTAATCCATTACAGTGCTGCTGTCTCCGCCACATCCTGATTGCCACTGTTTTCACTCACACTGGTACTTACCAGTAAACACTAATAACCCTGCAATAATTCGGTGTATTACACGGTTATCACCAACAATACAATACCCATCTTTTATGTACTGCCACCCTCTCGAGGGCGACCTACTTCGGCCCATGCCGAGAACCACTGACCCATTATCACGCCTCGGGCTGTTTTATTCTTGGGTTCCATCTCAAGGACCATTAGGGAACTTTAGCACTTGTTTTTGGGTCCAATTAGGTAAAATGATTCCGGGGGTTGAATGATATAATTCAATGACGGATCGATCATTGTAGTCGATTAGTGTGTTCATTAGTCATCTAGCGGTACGAAAACGCCCAAAAGAAAGGATTAGGATTTCATTACTTTACAGTCCCTAGTTTTTGTATACCCTATCAGTACTAGAACGAGTACTGCATGTGGAGAATTATTGGAATTTCCTTTCGCAGTGGGTTCAAGATTTTACTATTTCGTGCTATTTGTGAGGCTGAGCTTGCAAAAGAAATTCTTATTTTTCGTTTTAAACGTGTAGGTGGTAAAGTGCCTTTCGGGACTCGTGGAGCGAATTGGGGTGGGGAAACTAAAACGTGCTTTCGTGCGTTTTAGGTTATTTTAGGTCGTTTAAATGACTCGAACGCTCTTAAAATCCAATAAATCTTTCGCTCTTTACTAAAAATTAGGATATTACACAAAAAAATAACCCGACCTAAGATGAACTAATCTAAAATGCGTCAAAAGCACGTTTCAGTTACTCCACACCCAGCGCTCCGATTCACTCTACAGGTCCCGAAAGATACTTTACCACCTATTGGAAATAACACAAAATAGTCAAATTTTGAATTTCTTTTTTTCCAAAAAAAGGATGCTTTTCCACAATTTTTTCTTTTCTCTTGCACTCACTTTACTCTTAGGTGTTTGTTTAAAAAAAAGAGGTGTAAATTCTGTGGTACCCGAATCGAACGAGACCCTGGTAAGTTCTTTAGTTGTTAATGAAAAATAATATATTTTCAGGCAGAGCAGAGATATCACGACATATTAAACCAACTCACCGAGGACCAAAGAACAGTAATCAAACTCCAAAATAAAATGGCCATAATGGAGAAAGAAAAAAAAATCCAATTCATAAAAATGGAGAAAGAAAAAGAAAAAGAAATCCAAATAATAAAAATGTAGAATGAAAAAGATATCCAAATAATAATAAAAATGGAGAATGAAATTGAAATTTTAAAATTGAAGAATGAGCAAATGAAGAAAACTATAGAAAGTTAATATGATTTTTGATTGTTGGGAATTAATTTAAAATAAATCGTCATTGTTATCTTCTAGGAAATGACAAACTGGGAGAAGCTTGTTAAAACGGACTTAGTAGACGTGAGGAGTTTTCTCGACTACTTCGACAGAAACTGTATTATGAACGGAGCCGTGGAACGAAATAAGCGCTTTTTCCCGTACATAAAAGATCAAGGCAAAGCCCTTCGATCATGGGGCTTAAATAAAAATAGTTTTCAAAAAATGTTTCCCCTATTGTGTCAAAAAGTGTGCCAATCGGCGCATCTCGCTTTTCTCGCGGGAGACGTCTTAGTGTTAACCAATGTCGTCGCTCTTGAACCAGTCGAGTTTAAGGTAATCGGTTTCCTGTGGGAGATTTAATTTCCTTATTCGATTGAATTATGAAACGTATTCATCTTAAATAAGTACCTTTCGTAATTCCGAAAAAAGAAATTTCTGTCAAAAAAACAAAATTAATTCCCAAAAGACGTATTCGAAACGCTCACAAATCTTAAACTTTGCTTCGATTTCAACTCGAAGCGGCAGAATACACGGTTAAAATCTGAAACGCTCGAGAATAACTTTCGAACGGCTCGGATTGCGACATCGTGATCTTTGGCCACGACCCATAAGGGCCCAAGGTACTTTCTAGAAGAACCTAAATTACGAGTAATCTCGACTTTTCACCGTTTCAATTAAATTTTTAAAATTTCAATTACTTTTCGATTTACAAAAGTATACTTTGTGTCGGATATTCCTTCTTTATTCTATGATTTGCTTCGGCCATTTCAAAATTAACAAATTTAGTACCGTACTTGTGGCTCCCTTTGCCATTTCACTACCCAAATTAATTATCTACTGACGACAAACAAAAAGCGATCCACTAGCAAATTATTCTTCTCCTTCTCTTCCTCCTCCGTTCTAGAGCTAACCCTTCCACGTCCACCCGTTCTTCTCGTTCGTGGCAAATGACGAATACGTTGTATTCCTATTTAAATCTCTTCCCTTCTTGTGTTTTTACACCGTATAATCCTCGAATCTTTCCCTCTTCTTACTACTTCCCACGATGTCGCTTCCCCGTCGTTCGATTCCTTTAATCTCCTTCGTGCACTCCGCTCGTCCCTTTCGGGATGACTTTCTTCCACTTCCTAAAAAGGACATTTTCGGAAAAGGTTCCTTTCGTATACTTCCCGTAAAATCCTAAATCTCTATAAGGAAACGGCTGCTCGGTGGCTTTACGATTCTATTTTCTGGGGTACAACAACTTCCTACGTCAAATACGAATCCTTCGAAAAATTTAAATTCCTGCCTACTTAGAAACGTTCTTGGTGGCTCTTGTTCTAGTCTAAAACGATAATGTTTTAGATTCGTTTTGCTTTGAAACTATCAAATGTTCCTCTTGTCGATACAACGATTCGTTTCCTTGCGGCACGGGGACCGACTTAACGAAATAAAATAACTCAAACCTCTATTTGTTGCGAGCTTGTACGAATTTTAAAGTTCTTTCGATTCGATTCGAATTCAATCGAAACAAAATACCGTACCGAGTTAAAAATTCCAAACGAAACGACTCTATTATCAGTAAATTTTCTTTCTGCCTGACGGAGGAAATACCTGTGACGATTTCTAATCGAGTTCCAAGACGTTCCGCTCACGAGTTAACAAAATCCTATTTCCTAATGTAACGAAGACCTCTACCTCTTGTCTAGTCAAGGACGCCCTTGGGGCACGATTATTAAACAAAAAACCACTATACTGACCCGAGTTCCAAATACAATTACCCTAATCGGTGAAAAAATTAGGAACGTGTGTCTGTCTCTCTGCTCAGTGACAAAAATTTAACTAATGGAGCTCCGTACCGTGCCGCTCCCCGAGAGAGACGAGAAATTTACCTCGTCTTAAAATCGCCTCGATTTCTTAACGATAATTGTTTCCTTCTTCCTTCTTCTGAGAAATTTAGTAAAAGACTCGTTTCCTTTTTTTTAAATTTATTGTACGTTCGTTTATTTACCTCGAGGAGAACCAACCAATCAACATAAAGCTCTCCACCTCTACGACCACACTTAGGTTAGTTCGGGTTAATTACCGTGTATTACCTACCTTTCTGTTAGTATGTTATTTTTCTGTTCGACTCGAACACCCCCCGAAGAAGGAAGGAGTGTCTCTTCTGGGAAAGTTAAGTTAAGTACGGATCCGTGAACGTGAGAAACCATAGTAATTCCACTTTCCTCGAAAAGTTCGGTCAAAGCTACTTGTCTGGGCCCCAACCCCTCGACTCTTTGAAGCTCCTGGTCTGGGAACTTTAGGCCTGAGCCATCGGCGGTGTCATCTTCTTTGTAGCTTTACCCACACCTTTTACCAAATACTTTTTACCTAGTTTTCACTTCACACCACGTATCGAAGCCGGACAAACCTTTCTTTGAGTTTGTACCCTAAAAACCCCATCGGTCCTCCTCTTCTGCTTTCTTTGCGCGACGACTCCTTCCTCGCTATGCTGATAACTGGAGCAAAAACCTCGTTTTGGACCAACACCACCCCTGTGTTTCGATCTTCCCGTGTCCGGTTCCTTTAACAAATTGTAAAATTTATTATATACATGAGTTGACACCAATACCAAATTTAAGGAGGTGAAAATAGAGCTGATCACACGATCGACCGATAATATTTCCATATGCAACAGTTTTCCACTTGACTACCCTTGACAGAAATGTTATGAGTTAAATTTATTCAAAAAATCAGAAACATTTTTAAACATATTTATGTGATAGTGAGGTAGTGACGGTGACATCTTTGCATGCTCTATAATTCGAGTTTTTTCGAAGTTACGTTCCAAAATTCAAAATAAAAATTTATTTTCTACGTCCTTTCGCTTTTTACGTTAATCAGTTGCTTCGAAGGTTCTAAGTACACTTGTAGGTCTCTTTCTACCCGTAGACTAGTTCCGTTACTGCCTTTTCAACAAGTTCTGGAGTTCGTTTAGTCGGTCTAACACCTCCTAATTTTCTTCGAACGCTCGATCTAACAGCTAACTTTCTTAAATAAAAGAGCACAGAATTGTTAATTTAAAAATTGAATTGCTTCTGTCAACTTTGTTACTGTGTCGGGTTAGTTAGGTGTTTGCGGGTACTGATTAGGGATCAGTACACTACCGCGTGCGATCGAAGGTAAAGGGATAATTCTTATTATCCGTCGCTGTACGCACACGTTGAAAGGGATCAGTATTCGAACCCAACAACGAAACTGATCCTGAACACAAATACACTGAATCCCAACTTAACACTTTATTTACACTGACTGCATAATTTATCACAGCTTGGTACAATGGTATTAAGAGGTTATATTGTGTGGAGTTTACCGTCTAGATATAAGGGTACACAGCCGTTAAGAGACTGTTAGGAAAAAGAGTGATTACACAGGGCTGTTGCTCCTTTTAAAGGCAACCAACCCTTTCTGCACTTTCGGGTACTGTCACCTATCAAATGTCGCTCGTGTGAGTGTCACTTGTCGGTGCATGTTCCCGAAATCAATAGCTGTAGAGTAAGTAAACCATGTCCTGATTGTCTACGTGGGGTTTTCAGATCGGCTGTCTAGGAGTGGCTAGGGCGATCAAAACACACGACACAGGATCGTTCACTTATTTTATAACGAAAATAAATATATTGAAATAATAAAGATAACTGACTAAATCAACCAGAGTAGTAAGCGTTCAGCAGCGACGTGTATAGCACGAAGGTCGGATCAAGAGTCTGAGGTAGAAGAGAGCTTCCACGGGGCTGTTGCTCCTTTTAAAGGCAACCAACCCTTTCTACACTTCCGAGTACTGTCACCTATCCAGTGTCGCTCGAGTGAGTGTCACTCGTCGGTGCATGTTTCCGGACTCCATAGCTGTAGAGTAAGTAATCCATTACAGTGCTGCTGTCTCCGCCACAATACTCCCCTCCCAGATACGGAGTACCGCCTTACATAACCCCAAAATACAAAATGTCACTTATAACTAGGATGCCTAAAGCTATTACAAATTTTTACATTTGGAAGTTCAACAGGCATAAATAGCGAAAATCTAGCACAAGTTGAATCGTACCCGCTTCTGACTTGGGTTGTGAATAGGGTCCGATTGGGCATAAGAATGATCATGGGAGGTAGGGTCTTGACTTAGGATAAATGCTGGTTTGAGTCGGTCTTTGGAGATATTGACTTCCCGATGGTTGATTGAAATCGAGAAATATTTGTCAGCTCGTCTAACAACAGGGAAGGGACCTTCGTATGGGGGTTGTAGTGGCTTCCTGACTGCGTCGTTACGAACGAAAACATGCGTGCAGTTGTTGATTTCTGGAGCCACAAAGATCTTCCTTTTGCTATGGTGTTTGCTGGGCACTGGTTGTAAAAGTTGCATCCTCTGCTTCAATTGGGAAACGAATGAAGTGGGATCTGTGGAGGACGGAGCGGACTCAAAAAATTCTCCTGGAAGACGCAGGGGGGTGCCATACAGCATCTCTGCTGGCGAGACACCAATTTCGTCTCTCAAGGTGGCGTGTAAACCCATCAGGGTAGTAGGCAGGACTTCAGTCCAGCGTTCAGTTGCATAGGCCATTATTGCTGCCTTGAGAGTACGGTGCCACCTTTCCACCTTACCATTGGTCATAGGATGGTATGGGGTGGAACGGGCTCGTGAGCAATCTAGAAGTATGGACAATGCTGCAAAGAGAGAACTTTCGAATTGACGACCTTGGTCGGTGATGATCTTGCGGGGTGTACCAAATCTACAGATCCAATTGTTGTAGAATGTGCTGGCAACCGTGTCGGTCGACATATCTTTCATGGGGAATGCCTCGGCCCAGCATGAAAATTGATCGATACAAGTGAGACAATATACGAAACCATTAGAAGGGGGTAGTGGACCAATTATGTCAATGTTAATGTCTTGGAACCTAGCATCGGGAATTTGGAATTGTTTCAATGGGGTGGCAGTGTGTTTGTGGATTTTAGCCTTCTGACAATTGGTGCAGGCTTTAGACCAGTCACGGATGTCTTTGTTCATGGCAGGCCAAACGAAACGTGAGGTGATGAGCTTAGTAGTTCCTCTAATGCCTGGATGTGAGAGATTGTGAAACTTGCTGAAAATCGTTCTTCTGAGATTTGTTGTGATAAAAGGCCTGATCTTAGAACCGCTAACGTCGCAGTAGATCAAAGAATCAGAACCTGGTATGTTACATTGTTTGAGCTGCAGTGAAGTTGCTTTCTGATTTTTGAGGATCTCTTGTAACTCAGTATCGGTGGACTGGTATTGACTTAGAGCTTCGTAATCTATCGCTTGAGGTGTGGATATTGAAGTAATCCTGGAGAGCGTGTCAGCAACAATATTGCTTTTGCCACTGATGTGTTTAATGTCAGTGGAGAATTGCGAGATGAAATCAAGGTGTCTGACTTGCCTTGGAGAAGCTTTATCAGACTTTTGGAAAAAAGCAAAAGTAAGAGGCTTATGATCAGTGAAAATTGCAAAGGATCTGCCTTCTAGGAGATATCGGAAATACTTGACTGCCGAATAGATGGCGAGTAATTCCCGATCGTATGTACTGTAGTTCCTTTGGGTATCTGAGAACTTGCGAGAGAAAAAACTTAGAGGTTTCCAAATGTTTTCTTCAAATTGCTCGATGACCGCTTCCATTGCGTAATCTGATGCATCGACAGTGAGGGAAATTGGGGCTGTGGAGCTAGGATGTACCAAGGCCGTAGCGTTGGCTAAATCCAGCTTGCATTGGTTGAATGCGGCTAATGCTTCCTCCGACCAGACCAATGGAGTTTTGTCATTCCTCTTGCAGTTGTTATGCATTTGGTGCAGAATGCCTTGATGGTGAGCTGCTTTAGGGATGCATTTCCTATAGAAGTTGAGCATGCCAAGAAATCGTCTGAGTTGTGAAACCGTTTGGGGGACAGGAAAGTCGGAGATGACAGCTACTTTTTCGGGAAGAGGTGTGGAACCTTCCGAAGAAACTAAATAACCAAGGAATTTGACTTGTTTCTCACCGAATACGCACTTGTCAAGGTTGATAGTTAACCCAAATTGTTGCAAACGGGAGAAGACTGATTTGAGATGTTCCTGGTGTTGTGCCTCGTCCTTAGAAGCGATAAGAATATCATCGATGTACGGAAAACAGAAATCTAGTTCTCCGAGTACTTCGTGAATGAATCTTTGAAAGGACTGGGCTGCGTTTCTCAGACCAAATTGCATCCTGGTGAACTTAAATAAACCGAATGGGGTTATAATTGCTGTTTTGGGGATTGACTCTTCTGCGACTGGGATTTGGTGATAGGCTCGTACCAGATCTAAGGTACTAAAGACCGTTTTCCCTTCTAGGAAATGCGAAAAATCATGGAGATTGGGGATGGGGTACTTGTCAGGCACTGTGGCTGCGTTTAATCGGAGGTAGTCGCCCACCGGTCTCCACTCACCCGGGGCTTTCTTGGTAACCATATATAAGGGGCTGGCCCAAGGGCTTTTGGAGGGTCGGCAAATACCCATATCGCAGAGGTATTGGAACTCCTGTTTGGCTATCTGGAGTTTGTCAGGGGCTAGGCGTCTGGCTTTGCTAGAAATGGCAGGGCCGTTGGTGAGGATAGTGTGAGCGGCGCTATGTTTAACGTCGCTTGGGACTGGAGAGAATGTGGTGAGCTTTGGGAATTGTTGCAGGATGTCGGAGTACTTGCAGGAGGAAGGAATAGTGTGAACCGAATAGGTGCTGAGGTATTCAGCTTTGCCTTTGTAATATACACTAGTTTTTTCGTCTATTACCCTGTTGTGCCTCAAATCGAGCAAGATGCCAAAATGGTGAAGGAAGTCGGCCCCTACAATGGCATGGTCGATGCGAGCGATTATGAATTCCCACGTAAATGATCTACGTAACCCTAAACTAATCGTTAACCGTTTGGTACCGTAGGTGGGTATTCGGGTATTGTTCGCTGCATATAAAGCCTGCTGGGATTGGCCTTGTTGATCCCTGATTGATTTGGGCAACAAGGATACGTCCGCCCCAGAGTCGATTAGAAAAACTAATCCTGTTACAGGATCCCTAATCATTAACCTACGACTGACTAGACTTACGTTACTTGAAAGTGTTAGTGATTGATCTGGGTGACGATTTGGTTGCCCCACGTCGCTGGTCACCTCAGGTGACGCGGGTTCTAGTTTTCCCCCTTGTAGGTGCACGGTTGTACACACTTCTTAGCTTTTGCTTTGAAGGTTGAGTGATACCAACAGTGTCCTGTTTCACTTGGTCCTCGATTGGGTGTCTTGGACCTGCTCCTGGGTCTCCTCCGTACTTTTAATTCCTCTATTTGCCTAGAGAGATGTTGTATAGCCTCCACAATAGCGTTCGTGCTTGAGTCCTGGCTGGTCCGTTTAGCCTCAAGAACGTGGGGCTGCTCAATTTCGGCTATCCTGTCAGCCAAGTTTGCCAATTCATCTAGGGGTATGTTGCTGGTGGCCAAGATAGCCTGAACAGACTGTGGTAATTTCTGTAACCACAGGGTTCTCAGCCAGTCAGATGGTTCTGACACAGAACCTAGTCTCATCATTTCATTGAGCAGATGAGAGGGTTTTTTATCGCCCAATTCTGCTTGTGAGAGTAATCTCTTGAGCTTCTTCTCCTTCGAATCAGTATATAACGTAATCAACTTTTGCTTGATAGCCTCATACTTGTCACTGGTAGGTGGGCTTCTCATAAAACTCATCACCTGAGTCACAACTTCGTGGTCGAGGGCTGCGATTACGTTATGATACTTCGTCGTGTCGCTGGTAATATGAGCCAGGGCGAATTGGGTTTCTAACTGCCAGAACCATGCCTCGGGTTCCGCCTTCCAAAACGGCGGGGCTCGTAGAGTCACCCTGTCCACATGTGCGGAAGAGGCTGCGGCATCGGACACAGCGGTAGTGCCGGTACCCTTGCCCATCGACATGTTTTGCCAAGGCTGATTTCCGGGGTTCTGGGTCTGCGTGGGGCGCCTATCACGTCGGGGTCACCAATGTCCTGATTGTCTACGTGGGGTTTTCAGATCGGCTGTCTAGGAGTGGCTAGGGCGATCAAAACACACGACACAGGATCGTTCACTTATTTTATAACGAAAATAAATATATTGAAATAATAAAGATAACTGACTAAATCAACCAGAGTAGTAAGCGTTCAGCAGCGACGTGTATAGCACGAAGGTCGGATCAAGAGTCTGAGGTAGAAGAGAGCTTCCACGGGGCTGTTGCTCCTTTTAAAGGCAACCAACCCTTTCTACACTTCCGGGTACTGTCACCTATCCAGTGTCGCTTGAGTGAGTGTCACTCGTCGGTGCATGTTCCCGGACTCCATAGCTGTAGAGTAAGTAATCCATTACAGTGCTGCTGTCTCCGCCACAACCACCACAACTGTTTATCACGCAACCTCAAATACATCTACAAATTTCCATAACCTCGAAGTTTATTGATAATTTTGTTTTCAGCTAAAGTTTAAATTAAAATTGTTTCTCAATTAAATATAACACCTCTATTCATCAACATAATAATCTTGAAGTCTCCATTTAACCAAGTTTGATCATTTCCCCTCTGTCAAACATATTGATTTTCTTGTCCCTCTTGAGAGCCCAAAGGCTCTATAGTTATAGCTAAAGTATTAAACGTGTGAGCATTCCCTTCATGTTTCGACACCGTACCCGGTGACAAGGACAAGGGCCCCTTTTCTTAGGATTAGATATTAATGATAGTGTTCTGTTTTGTGTAATTTGTAATTGTAGCCATGTCGAGCTTATCTAATTTATGAACTGAGGCTACACCTTCATTTTGGAATGTTAAAATTTGTGAGCTGTCAGGGACACAGAGAACATACGATGTCGGGCACTTTTGAGGTTTTAGGTAAAAAAAGGAGATTTTGAAGAAGGAAAGAAGGGCACTTGCTCTGGTGGTGTCGCATAAACCACAAGCACTCTCTTACTCCATAAACATAGTTTTATAGAGATTAAATATTTAAAAATAAAGGGAGTTATTTTTTCACTTTTTTCTAACATATGTAAAGGACAATGAGCACTGAATTGGAGATCTGCAAAAGGCAGGAAAACACTAAGGAGACGTCGAAGCTTCATCCTGAAGAAACTGCACAAGACAAGTTGAAGGGAAAACGTGTCCCCTAGTAAATTTCAATTACTCATCACATAAGCATTACCTCCTATTACCTTTTTGTTAACATGTTCCTAAAAAGTAAATATGGCCCCTTACCAAAGTTTAATGGGCAAAGAATATTTAGTAGAATCATCATAATCATTGGGGTCTTAATTTATGTAAGGTACTTCTTAAAAGGTGGGAAAGATACAATTTTAGGTATATTTTCATTATTTATTATTATTACAGAATAAACTAAAAAATGTTTCAGCAACATTTGATTACACACATGATGGGTGAGGGCATCACGTTGAGTGCGACAAATCCTACATGGATGAAGTAAAACAGTACACTGGCTGCATTCCAAGGAAATGTGGTTGCTTTGTCAGTAATCAAATAATCACAGAATATAAGACAGATATTTTAGAGTGGTTGGCAAAAAAAGTATAATATTAAAATATCAGCAGCTCCATATGGATTATCTTCAATTCAATTTTGCTTTAAGTTGTCGTAAAATGGCGACAGTTTACTTAGATGCCATCTTGATATTTAGAATATGACACCGTCTTGAAAACATTTGCAAATCAAAATGTTACATTTACAAATTAACAGGTATGTTTTTGGGTGGTTCCAAAGGCAAGGCAACAATTATGGACCTGCATTCTGGGACATTATCTCATGGGGAAAACTTCATTAATTTCTACAAAAGCGTGAAAATGAACTTTATCGCCCCCACTGATTTGAAAATTTACAAATCTGTCCGGTAAAGAACTTCTAATTGAAGCTACCCCCATGTTTCATACTTGGACATTTTTGGGAAAAAATCCAAAGAGCCATTGCAGAATCGTTTGGACTCGATGCGACTAAACTTTTCCGAACATGTACGATGTTTTTCCTGAGTCTCACAGCAAAAGCTGGTATGATTTCACGTTGAATGTTGGCACGTTCATGGAGGTACTGGTTAATTAGAAAGACTATATAATAAAAGCATGTGAAATGTCGGTTTTTCTCAGCACGCATATGAATCTTTTCGCTACATATCGCTGCTTTACCTCAACGACTACAGTAAGGATGTCCCGAGGTGAATATTTACTTGGACAGTCCTCAGGCAAATGTAACTGTGGAGCTGCGGAAAGGACGAATGTCAATATTCACTTCCGGTGCGGAAAATTCTCATATTGTTGAAAAGGTACTTAACTACGTATATTTTCTTATAAAATTTGTTTTTCTTGGAAAAGAGTTACTGAAGGGTAGAGGTTCGCCACATCACCATATCGTTTGCCTGTGATCAGAATAAAAGGATCAGTGATTCTAGTTTAATTCAAAAAGGCTTATAAATTTGGGGAATAAATCTGTGAGAAAGAAATGTGTGACAGAGAGCCCTTAAAGAAGCCATATTCTACACGATAATTGCTACTCCTGAGATATATCCCTTTTTGACCCGGTCTTGAGCTCGACATCCTTTTGTTTTCAACTCTCCGTTTAAATTTCATTCACCAAACTGTCAAGAATTGGATATGGGTTTTCCCATTGATCAGTTTTATGCTTTGTACGCCCAAATTACTTCTCCTTTTATTTACTTATGAGACTCCATATTTCAACTCATCTAATAGAAAAAAAATTAAAAAAATAATAAAAAAAAAATACGATTTTTATCACATAATAAGGTGTTTTATTAATTTTTTCCTCGTGGACCAATGAACGAGGCAACATACAGTGGATCACAAAAATATTCGGACAGCAAATCTTATTAATTATACTTACCGTTTTAAATGGATATTTGAAAGAATTGGACAAAAAATATTCAATCATGAATTTCTAAGGTATTTTTCTTACCATAAAATGACCTCAATTTACTTGTTCGCAAGTCAACAGTTTTTTTATTATTTTGCAAAGAATTTTATGTCACGAACCACTTTCATACACGTCCATAGAGTACGTTGTCGAATTGCAATTTATTATCATCTGAAAAATGGGTCGTATCGCAAATAAGAAGAACATTAGTTTTGAAATTAGACAGTTAGTGATTTTCAATTACGAAAAGGTTATTCATACCGAAAAAATAGGTGCTATGGTAAATCTAAGTAAAAGCTCGGTAGGAGACACAATATCGAAGTATAAAAATGAAAATCGAATAATGCCATTGAAGCAATCACGAATTCTCTCGAACAAGATTACCGACTTATTATGCGAAAAGTGAGAGAAAATCTTAAACTGAGTGCCCCTAAGTTGCAAATGGAAATGGAAAAATTTTATGGAAAGAAAGTATCAACGGTGACCATTCGAAAATGTATTCGTGATCACGGTTTCCACGGTCGTGTAGGCAGGAAAAAGCCCTGGTTAAGTAAGAAAAATAAAAAATTTGCCACTGAACACATTTCTAAGGATGAGGACTTCTGGAAGGACGTTATTTTTTGCGATGAATCTAAATTCAATATTTTTGGATCGGATGGTAGGCAAGTAGTCTGGCGAAAAGCAAATACTGAGCTAAATAACAACAATTTATGTCCCACGATTAAACACGGAGGAGGTTCTGTAATGGTTTGGGGGTGTATATCCTCGCAAGGTGTGGGCGAATTGGTTTTTATTAAGGGAATAATGGATAAAATATATTATTTCAACTTGTTAAAGCAAAATCTTAAAAAAAAAATGCTGACAAAATGGACTGGATCAGTTTAAATTTTATCAAGACAATGATCTTAAGCACAGTGCTCGAACAGTGAAAGAATGGTTGTTGTATAATTGTCTGTGATGTGATAAAACACCACCGCAAACCCCGGATCTTTCAACCCTATTGAGAACGTGTGGAAAATTCGACAACATCAGATTACAAATAAAGAAACATTAAAAAGAGTATTAACTGAAGAATGGCTTAAAACTGATACACGATTTATAACAAAATTAATTTCTTCCATGCTACGCCGATTGCAAAGTATTCGGAACCAAAAAGAAGGTCAATTTTTAGAAGGATTGCAATTATTAACTTTTTTTGTTATGTTTAAACCGGCGTCCGAATATTTTTGTGATTTGACAAAAATGTTATTTAAACAGGTTTGTTATTATTTCTATAGTTGTATATATTTGTTGTTTATGACTTTATTAAATATTAGTATGAAAGATTTAATCTATTTATTGGCAATTAAATTTTTCTTGCCCGTTCAGTACATAGTCTATTAAACCCAATAATAAATGAATTCTAGTAAGTGTCCGAATATTTTTGTGATCCACTGTACATCTCTGGTACCGATAATCTTGCCGATTGTGGTAGCAAAGGCTTCGAACCGCATGTGGATTACGCGTGCGAATTTACGTATCCGAACATAGTTCATTGTTGTATTTAATTATTTTTCTTGAGAAATTCCGCCTTGTCCTTTAGGGATTGTGGATCACTTCGGCTGCTTACTGGGATGCTCCGTGGCGAAATGTACAAACGCCCCATTGTCTTGAGTTGCAATTAATTTACGCATTTTCAGCTATTTATTTTTCTTCCTTTTGAGTGGAGTGGCGATATTAAAATTGCAAACAAATTCCGAAATAATTTCTAGTGTTTTTCTTTCCTCGACCTTGAGCCTACTCTGGGTATATACCTACACGATCGAATCTTATTTTTTCGTACAAAAGAAAACTGACCTTACAGCGACTTTGGGTACATATCAGCATTATCGACCCATATTTTTCGTATTAAATAAAATTCAAAGTGTGCTAAATTGCTCCTTATTTTATTTATCCTTAAATAAAATTTAATAGTTCATCTGATATCACCCCGCTTGATTTCTTCGTATGGGGGTTTGTTAAGAATTAAGTTTATCAGCAAAATTTTGCTATAGCACAGAAACCGAAGGGGTTAGTTCTACACGCATTTACCGGTGTTACTTCACAAATGTTGACTACGGCATTAGAATCGACAGTTTCAAGGTACTATTTATGCTTAATATATGCTGGAAAATAATGGCTATTTTTTCGGATATATGCTCTAAATTTAGTTGTTTTATTCGTATTCGTTTGCTGTTGTTTTTTCAATTTTTAGAACTTCTGTTAATTTAAATTTATTTGCTCTTTGTGTGTTTACTCTATTCAATTAGTGCATTAATTCAGTCATTAGATTGTTATTAAACACCCAAATGACACACACCGTTAATTGATATAGCTAATTGTTTACTCTTAAAAATTAAAAAACTACGTTCAGGTCCATAATAGAAATTTCCTTGATTGAGGCCGAAAAAAAAGACTAAAACCCAATTAAACCATAAAGTGTTATACGAGTACATCTGTAATGGGAACTTGCGAAACAAACTGAGGAACACCTTTAGTAGAAATTTATTGTACCGTTTGTAATACCCCTATGGTCACAAATAATATACACAGTGTGACCCATTTAAGATTGAAACACCCCTGTAACTTTTATATTTATAATTCGATTTCAAAGAACCAATGCTCAAAAGATAGAGAATAAAAAACTATATTTATGCTGTAAAAATTGTTTTCTAACTCATCCGACCAATGCCTACTAAAATTTTTTTCTACGTCAAAAATCTCCTTATCTCGGACACCCTGTATGTAAATAATTTCTCTGAAAATGTATTGATTTTTCAACCACATCAAAATTAAATGGAATCTCATCGTGTTTATTTAAATCTGTATTATTTTTTGGATAAAATGTTCTATAACTTGTAAACTTTATACGGTGAATTTTTTCGCAATAATTTAGCAAAGTCTTTCTTTGTTTTGCAAATTATTTAGAAGTGATATGTTTTTGTTAACTTTATCAAATTTTTTTAAATGGATTTTATAACCTGACCAAACTCCATAGTTTCCATTAATTTTAGAAAGATTAAACAAAGATGTACACATACAGTGGTGTGCAAAATAATAGCAGCGCAACAACAGTTTTGCAGAGGGTTGATTATTAACTTAGATAATGTTTTTTAACTGATTAGATAAGTTAAAAAGTAAAACTTAAGAAATTTTTGGGAATTAGCATTTTAACACGTTAACTCTACAAATGACAAGGTCAATGTGAATAACTTACAAGTGGCGAGAGAATCATCATCATGGATAAGAGCTGGCGAGTTGAGTGAGTATCCAACATGGCTCGAAATATGCAGATAAAGAAAAAAAATCGTTATGTAATGTACCCCATGTTACGCCTATGTGTTTTCCTCTTGCATTACTTACATTACTTTCTCATGGAAACCCAAGGGCAATGTTACAATCTAATTAGAATGTATATTTATTTAGAAACACAATTTCTTTGTCTGATATAGCTAAATCATCAAAACTGTAATTAACTGAAACCAAAGGTCTGAGTACTGTTTAAAGTTCAAACTACCCTTATCAATGTACTTTAACAAAGTCCACATACATATGTATCATACCTATATACATATGTAGGGGAGGTCTATACAGAAAAATCAGAACTAGTAGAAACGTAGAAACGTTCGACCCGTCTTCTCACATCAAAAGGATCTTTGCTCCTCACTTTCGCTTTTGCATCATCGATAAATTAATAAAGTGTTATATTTTTGTCTCGCTTGTAGTTATTCCAACCCGGCACACTACAGTTATATCCTTGCCTGTGTTGCCTCATTAACCTCAGGGTTGGCATTTCGGTATTGGACAAAGTACCTAATAGTGATTATTATTCTTTGGTTAATCCAGATTAAATGATTCTGAAGGGAGCCTTGACCTACATTACTGTATGAAAATTATCATACAAAAACAACACTCTCTATGGTCTGTACGTGCTGGTGTCCTTGTCATGCATATTACTTAAGAACTTACTTAATCCGAGAATAGTGAGGTGTGTAAAATCTCTAACAAGGGGAGGACGCGAATTTGGGGTCACAGATTTGAATGAAATTTTTGGAATATAGCGTACCTCTTTAACATATACAATTTTTTTTAGTTATTGTACAAGGAAAAATACAGAGTTCACATTTAAAACTAAAAAAAATTGTGAGTGTCAAAGTATACCGTTTATCATATTATGTGCATCATGCAGAAAACATTTATATTTCAATTGTTTTTATGATAAATCTCATAATAAAGATTGTTCTAAAATAGTTATAAACGAACAATATAAAATAAATTTGTTTTCAATTTGCAATTCTATAAGCACTGTAAGTCTTATAGTTTCGTAAATATTTTACGGTTTTGCTAAACGATATGATTTTACCCGAACCTCAAAAGGTATTTATAGACAGATATTTTTATAATTAAGTAAAATAACGTTTAACATGCCTATTTTGAATCAATAAAATAAAATATTTTAAGTAATTATTAATTATTCGAATATTTTATTGATAATTTAAACAACATTAAAATTTAAAAAAATGCACGGAGGGAGAATTGAACCTACGACGATGACGTAGTAGGCAATTACTTTAACCACCGCGCCGCGCCGTTCGTTCCTGAACGTTATAAACAGGTAAATATTTAAAACACATAGCGTACCTTTAATGCCTTTTTTCTCTTGAAGGATTGAGTGTTGTATTCCATCTTTTTACTCAGGTAACATATTAATAGGGTATTCTATATCCCCGAACTCGTGTCCTCCCTTTGAAAATATTGATTTGAGAAAACGGCTCTTAAAAAGGCAACGCAGAGCGTTTATTTAATTCTTACATTTTTTTATGCTGAATGGAATTGGGCAAAAAAGTTCAGGGTCCTATATATGTAAAAATAGGAATATAGCCAATATTTCATTTCATTTCATTTCTACAACGTTTGCTGCCTCCGTGAAGTGCCACATTTAACGTGCAATACAATTTTTTTTGGTAAGTCGATTTAACTGTTTAAAAAAAGTATGACACTCCTCAAGCTTCGCATGTTTCTATATAGTCAGCTGCAACAGTCGCGAGATTAATTATTTGTCCACTAGCAGAATATTTAAAAAATTGGAATAAAATCCAAATTACTTAAATTTATATGAGCCTTATTTCATAAACGAAAATGTATCATTTTTATCTCAAATATGCAAATAAAATATAAACAATATCTTTCAAAAATAAATAACAAATTCTTAAAAACCAAAAACCAGAAGAGAAAAATTATTCTTCTACTGTCATATTTATGCGAAATGTCTCAATCCAGTATCGTGTAGGATATCCTTTTGATTTTATAACTTCTCCCAACCTGTTAAGCATTGACTCAACTAATTTTCTGACAACTTCCACTGGGATTTTTGCCCATTCTTCCAGACATCTGGCTTTTAGCTCTTCCTTATTAAATATTTGATGTTTCTTCGCTCTTTCTTTCAGTTCTGATCACAAATGTTCTATGGGACTTATATCCGGTGACTGAGGTGACGTTTCCAACACTTTTGGTGTATTACACAATAACCATTCCCTAACTATCCGAGTTTTGTGTTTATGGTCATTGTCTTGTTGGAAAACATATTTATCTAAAATTCCCATATCATCCGCGTTTTCGTGTAAATTATTCTTAAGGATGTTCAAATAGACAAAGCGATTCATAATCACGTCAATAAAATGAAGTCGACCCTTTCTGTATCAAGACATGCACCCCTGGATAATAACAGAACCACCTCTGTGTTTCACTGTTGGGATTATATTTTTAAGTTTGTAAGATTTTCCTCGTTTTCTGTACACCAAAACTTTTTTTGCTTTCCGAATAGCTCAATTTTAGTCTCATCCGTAAATATAATGTTTTTCCAAAAATTCTTTGGACCAGATACATTTGAGTAAATTTCCGACGCTTCTTTCTGTTCACTTCAGTAACGAATGGTTTTTTCGTATCTACTCGTGACCTCAAACCATTGTTTCTTAATAATTTTCTTATTGTTGCAACATGTGCAACTAGTCCGTAATGATGTTCGACGCTTTTTGTCAAATCTGTGGCCGTAACTCTTAGATTTATTATCACTGTTCTAATAATTTCTCGTTTCATGCCTTCGGTTGAGGCACATTTTCTTCCTCTTCCTGACAATGTTGCAGTTATTTTCGATATTTAAAATTTTTTTATAATAGATTGGACCGTTGATCTGCTTCTACCAACAATTTTGGCTATTTTACATTGCGATCTTCCTTCGTTATTTCATTTTATAATTAACGCTTAATGAACTTAAACTTAAATGAGCAGGAACTTCAGAATATTTACAACGCATTTTTAAAATTAGCTCGCCTTCCGTGAATATAAATACTACTCAGATATCACAAATACTTTAATTAATTTGTCTGGAGGGATTTTACAAAAAAGAAATAAAGAAATAGCAAATATAGCCATTATTGACTGTGAGTCCGATCTAATGCTATTTTATGGTCACCAGCTCCCAATTTCCCATGTCTCTCGTTCGAATCGAATGCCCCTGTATCCGAATGTAATACACACCCAATCACTATTTCTGCAAGATGCGAACACAGTCAAAATAGACGTCTCGAACACTCCTCCAAATCACGAAGGTATTCTTCCAAAATCCAAAATCGCCGATAGTGTGTTTCTATGCGAAAGTATAGTCTCAATTGATAGCAATAATTAAGCCCTCACTTCAATAATGAATATCACTGAAAAACCTATGGAAATCATACAACTCAAATTCAATGTTGAAGAAATCGAAATAGAAGAAAACCCCCAGACTAACGCCAATATCCTCAATATCGAATCAACTTTTAAAAACTTCGATCCAAATCGTTTAATCAAAATCTCAACGTGCTTACGCACCGACCATCTAAACAACGAAGAAAAAGCTTGTCTCATCAAACTATGTCACGAATATCATCACATATTTCATCTATAAGGCGATTTATTATCTTACACTGACTTGATAATGCATAAAATACCTACTAAAACCGATATTCCAGTAAATGTCGAAACTTACCGCTACCCCGAAGTTCACAAAACCGAAGTCCATAAACAAATCCAACAAATGCTAGAACAAGACGTAATCGAACCATCAAACTCACCTTGGAATTCTCCTATTTTAGTCGTCCCAAAAAAATCTTTAGAAGCAGGGAAAAAGAAGTATTCCATCAAGTCAAAATACATCCAGACGATGTACCTAAAACCGAATTTTCTGTCCCTTCCGGACATTACCAGTTCAAACGCATACCATTTGGTCTACGAAATGCCCCTTTTACCTTTCAAAGGCTTATGAATTCCGCCTTCGCCGGTATCCAAAATTATCGCTGTTTCGTCTGCCTTGATGATATTATTATCCACGCTGGAGATCTCACTACTCATAATGCTCGTCTAAAAGAAGTCTTCGAACGCTTGTCCCGCTACAACCTCAAACTACAACCCGAAAAATGTGAGTTTCTTCGTAAGGAAGTCGTGTACTTGGGACACCTAATAACTGAAACTGGTGTAAAGCCTGATCCTGACAAAATTCAAACTATCAAAAATTATCCTATTCTAAAAAACGTAAAGGACAATCGAGCTTTTCTAGACCTAGCAGGCTATTATCGCAGATTAATTTCCAATTTTAGTGAACTGACTCAACCTCTCACAAAACTTCCTAAAAAAGACACCGATTTCATCGAGATTAGCCTACAACAGAAAGCGTTCAATCAACTGAAACAGATTCTAACTTAAGAACCAATCCTTCGGTTTACCGATTTCTCTACCCCTTTTAACCTTTCAACCGATGCCAGCGATCTAGCTATTGGCGCTGTTCTATTCCAGGGTAAAATCAGTCATGATCTCCCGATAGCATATGCTAGTCACAGCTTAAACAAACGGGAATCCAATTATAACACGATAGAAAAGAAACTCCTTGCCATAATTTGGGCCATAAAGCATTTTCGCCCCTATTTATATGGTAGGAAATTCAACGTACAGGGTGCCCCAGGGAAAAGTGTCCACCCTGAATATATTTCTTGCTGTTCGTTAAAAAAAAAACGCTAAAACACGTTAACTTTGATAGGGAGGGGGGCATCATTTGGTGAAAAATTCGTTTTCGAAATGTCATCCCTCTACCCCTGGAAATTACCCCTTTGAAATTTTCAAATTGGAAGAGGGGTTGTGTTATATCTCGTTTGAAAGATAATTCTATTCTCTACATGGTCAAGCTTCTATTTTTTATTTTTGTACATCGGTCTTGTAGAAATTAAACAAAAACCAAATAACTTGATTTTAACCATTTTACTTGTATTTTATTTATTTTATCGTAATAAATGTTGAAAGTGACCTCCATTGACTTCCATGCACATGTACAGCCGATCCTCAAAACGTTGTCGCACATTACCTAACATTTCTGGTGTTATTAATCTGCACTCTTCAACGATTCGGGCACGTAACTCCTCGACGGAATCAGATTGGGTGGCATAGATTTTGGTCTCCAAATGTCTCCATAAGAAAAAATCCGGGGGTCAGGGGATCTTACAGGCCATTCTACTGGACCTCTTCTGCCAATCCATTTTTCAGGGAATTCTTCATCAAGAAATTGTCGGACAGCAGCAGTGCAGTGTGGAGGTGCTCCATCCTGTTGAAAAACTAATTCTTGTTCTAACAGGCGGGGATCTTGTTCAAGTATTTCAGTTATCCTGGGAGATATGGCATCCTGTAGAAGTTGTAGATAGTTTTCTCCATTTAAGTTTCTAGGAATGAAAAATGGTCCAACTATGTGATCACCCAAAATTCCTGCCCAAACGTTCAATTTTTGAGGTTGTTGTGTATGGGTCTCTCGGAACAAATGAGGATTGACATCGCTCCAGTAACGACAATTATGTCTATTAACTTCACCATTTAAATAGAATGAACATTCATCATTTGGTTTTCGCTTAATTTCTAAAAGACCGGAGGATAAAAATAAGAAATAAAAGTTTGACAACGTAGAGAATAAAATTACCTTTCAAACGAGGTATAATACAATCCCTCTTCCAATTTGAAAATTTCGAAGGAGTAGTTTCCAAGGGTAGAGGGATGACATTTCGAAAACGACTTTTTCACCAAATGATGTCCCCCTCCCTACCAAAGTTGACGTATTTTGGCATTTTTTTTTAACGAACAATAAGGAAGGTATTCAGGGTAGACACTTTTCCCTTGGACACCCTGTATATACAGACCATAGGCCCTTAACTTGGTTATTTATCGTCAAGGATCTTAGTTCTCGATTAATTAGATTTCGTTTCCTTCTAGAAGAATACGATTATATTATCAAATATTGGCCAGGAAAAACGAACCAAGTCGCCGACGCGTTAAGCCGTATTACCCTAAACCAATATATCACGAGTTCTATCAATCTAGTAACCACAAATCTCTCATACGACAATTTCCTGAAGGCATACAATACAACTTTGATAACCTATGACAAAATCACGGAACCTAATAGCAATCTTCTGTCAAAACCTGACAACTACGTTGTCTGCATTTCAAAAGATTTCTCTTCCGAAGAAAAATCATTTAGCCAACTAACTGATATATTTAATCTCAAATCCGAGTTATTGACACTTTATCTGGTGTAATGTATCCTTAGGCTACGCCTATGAATTTTCACTACTTTAGTGATATGTCCAGGATGGCCATATGTTGAGAACCCATTATCTTCCAATAAGGGTTACCTTTCATAAAAACTTTCACTCCTTTTCCTCGTCAAGACAAAAGTCTAAAATATCCACATTTTGCTAAAATCTCACTACAGCTGCAACATCCCCGTAAATCATCTTTTCTGACCATTATCTTGACGTTACGGGTTAAGGATTTAGAAAGTTACCATCTGTGGATTGTCTTGTTAATTGCCTAAAACCGGAGTACGCCTATGGGTATTGACCCCCAGATTTGGTACTTCAGATACCCCGAGGCTTGTAAAAGGACCATAACCATTATAATAATATAACTCGACGCTCCCGGAATTTTGTCACTTCCCTCATTAACTCTTGGCTCTCTCTATTGAAATATCAGTTTAATCTCAAGATCTTTAGTTTTGTAAACGATTAAGGGTTGTGTGTATCATAACGAGCGGAATAAAAAATCTACCAAAGTGTTCCCGAGTTCCATTACACTGGAAATCGGTAACAAAACACCTCCGTGAAAACGATAAACACATATTTTACCTTATCCATAAACAAACATTTCGGGATAAAGGCTCCTATCAAATTTTATTTGAACTTCTAGTTAAATTAAAGTAAACTTTAATTTCAGTAAATATAAAATCGATAAGTTTATCTAGACTAGTCGTTCATTTTGATAGGCTTGATTTCAGGCAACTATGAGCAATGCTTAAGTACATCTTTAAGAACTCTAAAATAGAAATAACCGTTTCTCATCATGTCCTTATTTCACCACCAACAGAATTAATTCCAATCATTCTTGAGAAAAACCATTCAATTCCTTCATCGGGCCACTTAGGCTATCATAAAACTTAAAATCGTATTAAGCAGTGTTACAATTGAAAAAATATGAAAAGTGATATCAAGAATTTTATAAGGCAATGTGAGTCTTGTCAAAAAACTAAACTCATTAGGAAAAAGACCAAACAAACCATACAAATTACCACAATTTCCGAAAAATCCTTCGAGAAAATAGCTCTAGACATAGTAGGTCCTCTTCTTTTAATAATATCCGGTAATATGTTTATTTTAACCTTACAGGACGACCTCACTAAATTCACCCAAGTATATGCAATTCAAAATCACGAAACCTTGACCATCGCCCAGACCTTTGTTCATAATTTCATCTGTAAACTTGACATTCCTCAATCGATTCTCACGGACCAAGGTCGTGACTTCACATCACAATTCTTTAAAGAAATTTCGAAACTATTCAAGATCAAAAATATCACAACCACCGCATATCACCCGCAAACGAAAAGAGCTCTGGAAAGAACTCATCTTATTATTACTGATTACTTAAAACATTATGTAAACTTGGATCAAACAGATTGGGATTCTTCGTTAGATTTTGCAACTTTTTCTTTCTACACTTCTATTCATAGTTCAACAAAATTTTCACCTTTCGAACTGATTTTCGGATTTAAATCTATCTTACCATCACAAATAACTAGGAAACCAGAATTCAAATATACCTATGATAACTACATCGACGATCTGATTTTAAAACTTCAACAAAGTCATCAGATAGCCCGTGAAAATCTGATTATATTAAAGGAAGCAAATAAAACTCAATACGATAAAAAAATCTCGACCAACAGCCTTCAGAGTAGATGATAGTGTTTACCTCGAAAATAATGTCATACATCTAGGTAAATTCAGGAAGTTAACACAAAATTATGATGGTCCTTATAGAATCACAAAAATCAACTCTCCCGTCAACTCGACAATTTTAGTAAACAACAAACAAGTAATAGTGCACAAAGACAGATTAAAGCTAGTCTTTGTTACAAATTAATCATCCTACTTCTCGATGGGATCTGCCCCACTCGCCAGGATGTTTCTAAATTACAAATTCACCCGATAATAGCATCACCTGGTATTTATTATGATCATATGGGTATCTCTCAGTTTCTTGATTCCTCCTGGAAATTACTTTCATATCTAAACCTCGATACTCCTTTTTTCTGTCCTTCCGTCCTTATCAAGTCTTTGTAAATGAAAAAAATACACTGCGTGATATAGAAAAGAGAACACCTCGTAAAAATGATTTGATTTAAATAATTTTTGGTGGGCATGTTTCTTCCGCTAAAACAAATACTTCATTAAAAAATCGAAAAAAATTAATTTTCAAAAATCAAAAAAAAATTAATAATTTATCGGTCCTCCGCGGTGTCTTATATATTCCTGTACACGTCTAGGAATGGATCTATCGAGATGATACATGTCCTCTTGGGGGATCGCATTCCAGGCTAACTGGACAGCATGACACAGCGCCGCTAGGGTTTGCGGGGGATGGGGTAAATTATGCAACCTTCCACCTACAATATCACATACATGTTCAATCAGTGAGAGGTCTGGAGATCGAGGTGGCCAAGATAGCAAATTGATTGCATTTTGTTCAAAGAAGTCCATAGTCACTCTAGCCACATGTGGCCGTGCATTGTCCGTGCATTGCTGGAAAACTGGATTAATAAAAGTTTCCAGATAAGGCACGAGATGAGGTTCCAGGACTTCTTGGATGTATCGTTAGGTTCTCATACTGCCTCTAATGAAAAGTAAAGGTGACCTGCTGACCAACAGCACCCCAAACCATTACTCCAACAGTCTGATGGACATGCCTCTTTATTGTAAACTGAGGATCTCATCTTTCACCCCGTCTTCTACTTATTCTTGCCCGACCATCATGCATACCCAAACAGAATCTGAATTCGTCACTAAAAACGATATTATCCCATTCCAAATTCCACTGTATCCGTTCTCTGCACCACTGCAGTCGATTTTAACGATGATTTAAGGTGAGGGGTAACACAAGATAGGGACGGTAGGAAATCAGTCCAAAACTTTTTATACGACGATAAATGATGCGAATTCCAATGGGTCTTCCATATTCAGCAAACCATTGATTCGCCAGCGTTCTCGACGAGACGAACCTATCTCTTAGAGCCATAATTCGAAGGCGGCGATCTTGGCTTTCTGTAGTTCTTCGGGAACGTCCAGTATCTGTCCTTCTACTCGTTTACCCTTCTTGCAACCATGCCTGACAACATCTCACTATAGTGTTTACACTACGGTTCAATCTAGTGGTGATTTCCCTAAACGACAGACCAGTCTCTCGTAGATCCACTATTGGACCTCTCTCAAACTCGCACAATTAATGAAAATTTCGCTGCATTCTGCGTCTAGGCATATCTTTAAGCACTTTCTAAGCACATTATACACCAATAAATGATATTTTGCACTCATATTGTTGATATTTTAATGGAATTTTTATAGTAAAAAAAATCTACAATTCCTAATAATTCGTAAATGCGTTGATAAATAAGAATTAAATTTTGATCGTTTTTACCATTCATATAAACAAACATGCCCACCAAAAATTATTTAATTCAAACCATTTTTACGGGGTATTCTCTTTTGTATGTCACGCAGTATACATTATGAGCGTCTGTAAACCATAGTAACTGCAAACACTTCTGACAAGTCTTCATGTAATAATTCTAAAAGTATTATTAATATTAACTCTAGTCACCTAAAGTTCATAACACAAACGGATATTATATGTCCAATAGACACATACCATTTATAATGGGAAATAAATAACTCGTATACTTTTAAATTCAAAAAACCTTTAATAAGCATTAATTATTTTAATTTAACTATTTATTGCATTTGGAACAAAAATATTTTTGGAGTCTTGATTTCTTAGAGGGACAAATGTGACATCTCCGCTTCTTTGCAAGACCGGAATCCATATAACTTGTAGAGTTTGCTTCTACAGATTCTTGTTCATTCAACACATGGCCCATAGCATTTTCAACAGACTTGCTGTGTTTTTGGTTTGTTCACCTAAAAATATGCGGTTTTACTAAATTTTCTGCAATTTCAGTCAAAAACAGTCTTCTTTTGTGCTTTTTATTTTCATTCCATTTTGGATAAGTTTTTGTCCAAATTATAAAGGAAGCTACACACAGCAGTCGATACCATTCATAAAAAATGCAAACGGCCCTCTGTTGAATTTTTTTTTACCATGTACTCATGTACAAGTTGATCTAAAGTATCAATGCCGCCTTTTGTTTTATTGTAATAGGTTATTATTTCTGGTTTGTTTCCATCAATTGTCGATGTATAATGCATGCTAGATAATAAAAGTACACATTTTCCTGACTTACACACGTACATGGGATAAAAAAGTGAAGTTTTTAGTTTAGTTAAAAGAATATCATGCAACTATAAAATGTCCGCCACTGACATATGGAAAAAATTTAATTAGCACTCGAAATGCAGCTGATACCACTGTTAACATGTGTACATAATCTGAGATCGGTATCGCAAACGGTTCGTGAGATATCGTCAATAAACTGAAAATAAACCTGTTTTTGACACCCTGTACCTAGAAAACGGCGCGTTTGCGAACCCATGTTAATAGGAACTTTTTTCTTATAATGGGCCAAGGAATCACACCCTTCATTCCTAGACCCTTTATTTTTAAACACCCTGTATAAACCATTCTCTACTGATAAAATACAAAAAAATATAAAGTAACCTCCGTTGTTCTATATTTCCTAATGTGTTTCTCATAAATTGTACTCGATACGTTTATTAATATAAGTAACGTTAATTTATAGGGATCCTCCCTTGTTTCTTCTAAAAGGTTCTCTTAGTTTCCTCTAAAATTTATATTCCTCCTTACACTTATTGTTGAAATCAACAATGATCCTTACTTGGTTAATAAAGAAAAATACTTAAATAATATACTGGGAAAATTATCTCTTCTCTTATATGGCTAACTGAATTACCTTCCTTTTTTGTGTGTAGTAAATGACGACGTTGCATTCCTGTTTATCCTCCCCTGTATCTTTCCTCTTCTTGTGCATCCACCATCTACTCCTAATCCTTCCCCTTTCCTTACTTTACAAGCGCCCCACAATGTTGTTTTCATTTTCTTCTTCCTTAAAGCTTTGGATCTTATCTGGTACGTTTCTCACTCTCATCACAAGTTCTTTTCAAGCTTTGCATTCCTACTTGTATTCCCTCTTGTAGTAATATTAATTCACTTCCTAAAAAGGAAATTATTTTAAAAGGCCCTCTAACCTTCTTTTTACTTGCTACAAATGCACAATTTCCGAGAAAATTTCTTAACAGAAATAGCAACTGGCTTTGGCTTTACAATTTTATTTTATACAATATTTATGTCAAAAAAATAGTACCTTTCCCCTTTGGAAATAAAAATCTCCTAAAAAATTTAAATGTCGATATTAACAAAAATGTATCTACTTGTTCTCCTTAAAAATTAATCTATAAAGTTTATGTTCTTCATGAACTATTAAATATTCCTTATTGATGATCCTATTCATTATGGTATCCACTAATTTAATGATAATATAATTTATTCTCCATAAGTGTGTGCGATTCCCAATATTCATTTGTAAAATGGTAGATACTGCACTTGTAAAAACTTGCACTGTACTGTACTTGTAAAAGGAAACAAACTACTATATTGAGTTACAAATTCAATATAAAGTAACCATGTACAGTAATATGATGTTCCCAATAAGTACTCTTATGTTCAATTCCAGAATAATACCTAATTTTTAAAGTCATCTGTAATTTATTCTTACCTCACCTTTTATCATTTCCACAATTTTTTGCTCTTTTTTTATAAAATGGTGAAATGTCTTGCTGCTATCAGAAAATACCTAGCAAATACCTAATAGAGTATCATGATTAAACTCGTAAAACATAGAAACCCAAAACAAATTCCTATTCCTCCTAAATTGATGGAAACTTACCTTGTTGTAAAAAAGCAATTTCATAATAAACCCCTCAATTGCAATGATCCAAACTTCAATATTCATCTATGGGCCCTTCCTCGTCAAAGTAAATCTAATAAGTGTCCTGTTTCTTTCTATTATTTTCCTGTATATATACATAAATAATGTTCTTTTTTTTGAAAGGCAATAAATAAAGCACTCCACCCATATAATTACCTTTTGTTGGTAGGTTAGGTTTTTCCAACTCCAAGCTCGAGCCATGTTACCTATTAAAATATATCTTTTATAAGAGCTAAATGTGTAGATTTATGAGCAATCAACCATGGCAATCTTCCAACTTTGAATGGAAGGTTCGGCCCAAGTTACTTATATCTTCCTAGCCCCTTATTCTTCAAAGATCCATGCAGGGACCTTAAGTATTGGCATAGTGGTATAACTTTGTACCTTCTAGTTCACTTTACCTTACCTTATGCCAAATCCTTTCTACCTATTAAAGCAACAAACCATCTTTCCTTGAGTGTGTAAAACTTCACACATTCTCTGTCCTCACTACTGGCTCTCTTAGATACCCATATATCGAGTCAAAACCTTGTTCCAGATCTACCGATGTACTCCGGGCCTCTCTTGTTCTGATCGTTTAAGGCATTTCCCAGTTTCTTCCTGTTAATGTTATTAACGTTAGCTTAGTCCTCTTTTTTTTGGAGACACGACTCTGGGGAAAATAAATCTTCTCAGTAAGACGTACTGAAGCTGGTACTCCAGCCTGTGTGGGATTTTTACTCACTAACAAACCCCGTATTTTCTAAGGATTTCAGGCCCGGTGCTTATGAATCCTCGATTTATGCGTGGCAGTCGTCATTGGGACTCGGTGTCTCTTTTTTTAAGATATCTCACAGCTCGCCAATTTAATGGCTGCGGAAGTCAACCTGTTTATCCTGCCTTCCATAGCATTTTCTACGATCTTCAGGAGTTGCATTTCAGAAGACAGGTTTTTAGGGGGTTGTTCTCCTTTTATAGGGCTAGTCACCCCTTTGGGTCCCTAGCTCCTGTCACCAGTCAAGTGAGATCAACGTGTCAGTGTCACTTGTCGGTGCAGGTTCATGGAATGAAAGACCTCTCGAGTAGAGCACCACATTGTGATAGTCTGTGATTTGGGGCTGTCCAGTTATGAACGTTTATTAACGTTATATCGACTCGGTTTTTTTCCACCATACGATAGTCGCCTAGAAATGCAAATTGATAATCTTAAGATAATATATTTTAATTGAAAAGAATCTTTTTTAATTGCCACATTTAGGTTATGATCATTTTCAAATACGTCAGAATATCTGCCTTAGGTTATCTTGGTAAGTAGGAAAATAAAAATAATACATGTAATTTTATTTTTAAAGGATAATGGATGGTGAAAAAGGACTTGCAAGTTTGCTAAAAAAGGATCTAGAGATTGCGAAGAAGGATCTAGAGATTGCGAAAAAGGATGTAGATATTGCGAATCTAGCGAAGGATAAGGATGTAGAGATTGCGAATTTAGCGAAGGATAAGGATGTAGAGATTGCGAATCTAGCAAAGGATAAGGATGTAGAGATTGCGAATCTAGCGAAGGATAAGGATGTAGAGATTGCGAATCTAGCAAAGGATCTAGAGTTATCGAAAAAAGATATTGAATTATTGAAGGTCCAATACAAACATGAAAATGAACGCCTTCAAATTAAATTAGTAAGTAATATGATATTGATTGTTGTTGGTTATTTAATGGAAATTTCCATTGTTATCTTTTAGAGAGAGGCAAACTGGGAAGTGTTAAAAACACATAAAAAAATTCATGTAAGAGAATTTCTTAAGATGTTTGTAGCAAAATGTGTAGAAAACCAGTCATGTACAACATGGAATAACAAATGGACCAAATTCTTGGAAACTAAAACACAATCTTTAGATGAATGGTATTTTGATCAAAACAATTTTATGGCTACTTATTGGGAATTATATAAAGATCTAAACAAGAATGCTCATCCAATTTTTGTTCTAACTGATTGTTTGGAAATCCCTCTGAACATGTTTTCGAAGAGTGAATTTAGACTGTTGGGATTTTTATGGGAGAATTATGAATTACCGCTAAATAATTTTAAAATTGTATATGGTCATAAGCCAGCAGAGAGTGTGGATCTGTTTAAGAAACACAAAGTTTCCAATGAATGTCTTTGAATATTTGAATTTTTTTTTTTGGGAATAAAATTTATGACAAAAAACTTATTTTTATAGTGTGCTATTTATTTTAATCAGTTTTTAAACTATGAGAACCCAATTTATTTAATAAAGTTTTCAGTTGTTCCAAAATACCTAGATTGGGACAATGAATATTAAAAGTACTAAAATCAAATGGAGCAGCTTTTATTAACATATTTAAAAATTCATCATATTCATATGAAATCACTTTGTTATTCTTTTTAAAAAATATGCCATATCTATATCAAAAAACAGCATTTACATCAGATGAAACACGAGAAAATAGTTCATATTATAACTAGTTCCCATAATCGAGCACATATATACCCTTTATTGTTTAGCCCTGTATTAAATTAGAATAAATCACTGGTCGTCAAAGATATAGAGTCTGTTTATCGTCTTGGTTGGAACATAAAATGCAGAAAACGACTCACCTATCAGTTTTGTCCTAACATAAGTGTGAATAGAATGATTGAGGGTTGCGAGCGTGGGAAGAAGGTGGAATGGTGTGTGTTAATTCTTTTGAAGATAAACAGATGCACTCGGGGGTGACCCTGATGCATCTTGGGTATGGGAGCATTCGATTCCCAAAAAGGAGAGAATAAAGTTGTTTGAGGACATGTGCGTGTATTTCATTAAAAAATAAAACCTACCCGCTTTAACAATTTATAATAAAATGATACGAGAAAAATAGTCTTCTTTTAATACCTATTGTGTAAAAAACTTTCAATGATGCTAATAAATTGGTTGGGTTTTGAAGTACCTTGTAGTGAATATAAGTAAGTCAAATATTTATTGTGCAGAAAAATGTAAGTAGAAAATGCCCTCGAAATCATTGAAATCGACACTCTACACATTTTTAATTTAGTAGAATCACTTTTTCGGATCTCTTTTATTGTTTTTGCAATTGTTTGACTAGATGAAACACGTTCACTATTGGATTCACTATTGTTTCTACTTTTTAAGCAATCTACGATTGCATGTCTATAAGGTGGCCATCTTTTACTTTATGTTCAAAAGTGAGTTCGTAATCTTTCTTCATTCCTCGCCTCTTTCATGGGTCCACTTCTGGTTCCGGCATTTCGTCTTCTCTGCATTTAGAGTCTTTGGTTAATTTCATTCGCCATAATGTTAAGATTTTCCATTGTTAATCTTACACCGCTCGAGAATCTTTCATTCTGTGAATTATCGTCGATAATTACGCAATTTATTTTATCAATCACTAGAATAACCCAGTAGATAACACCTTTAAGTTCGGTCTTCAGTCTTTTCTTACAATTTCGATCGGCTTTTATTATCGATCATAAAGGTCATTTTGGTTAATAAACAACTTATTGATTTTCCCATCAACGAATCTGAATGTCTTCAAGGTATAAAAAATAATATCGGCTCATTGAGGACATGCGTAGATAGGGGTGTTTAGATGAATTATCCTTCATGATGAAATATCATCTAAGGCATCACGCCCCGAAATACCAGCACGATATTAAAGAAAACCCCGTGTCTGTTTTCCTCTCGAAATTTTCAGTACACCTATGACCTTGCATTGCGGTAATTTTCTAAATCAATGCTCTTACATCTGCCGTTAATTATTACTTGTTATACACCAGAATGGTGCATACCTTTATTCACCCAGAATTCTTAGCCGAACGAATCATAAACCTTAGGTGG
Organism: Euwallacea similis; assembly: GCF_039881205.1. Lineage (NCBI taxonomy): Eukaryota > Metazoa > Arthropoda > Insecta > Coleoptera > Curculionidae > Euwallacea > Euwallacea similis. The sequence continues at coordinate 156,542 of NW_027098680.1, forward strand.
CAGAAATTTCACCGCCAACAACCTTCGTTAACGGCTTTGGCGTTTTCATTATAATCAGAATTGAAGAATAAATCATTTATACTGAACCAAATAATTCAATAACTAAATATCAATTAGATCTTATTCAATTAATATAAATAATTTATAATAATTATTACAAGCGCAAGTTAATCATAAAAATATAAAGATCAGTGGTAAACAATAATACACAATAACTGCTCGACATATAATAAAGTAATTTACCATAAACCACCACATACTCTCCGTTTGATTCTCATCGCTTGGGGTTAACATAAGGAAATAAAGTCAAACTTTAATACCAATTTATAATATAATGGTCAATATTCGAACATACAATATCTACGGCAATATAGATCTAGTTTAACTTTTCATTCTGATTCTTAAATTATTAGTAGGTACAAATATAATATAAACTGCACGATTTAATTGATTACGAAAGGAAAACAATACACCGTTCACCGTCTCTTATCGGAAATATAATGGTGTGACCGATCACATAAGAACTTCAGGTATTTTGACATTTACTTTACTAGGAAATGGTAAATACGATGATATTAAAGTTTATTATTTTTTAAATAAATACCAAAAATGTCCCGCTAAAAACATGTATTCTCTGACAGAGATACAAAGACGTTTTCGGCTCAATTTGAGATGTACATAAAAACGAGAAATAAAACTTCTTTCTTAAGCCTGGTTTAAATATGATTTTTTGTCCTCACTATTTCACGATCGTGTTACATCAACAAGCAAAACAACATGTATGTATGGATGTAAAACCTCATGTTATCTATCCCGACAAAGCAAAAAAACTGTTGGCCTAGAGATTTGTGCATAAATCAGGTGGCAAATTGGTTGACTGGAAAACGGCTAAGAAGTAAATATTTGAATAATGTATCCGTCGTTTTTGGTATTTCTGTATGAGTCTTGTTAATCGTTCGTACAAGACTGAAGGCAAGACATGACGTGAGGACCAGGCTCCAAGAAAAAGGACGGTCGTAACTAAAATGATAAACGGATACTTGCTCATCCACCCTATGCGATGATGTAAAATAGAATGTTAAACACCAAGGTTGAATTATATTTCTGATGAATGTGAAATGAATGTTTTAAAAAATATTAAAACTTTATTCATTAGAGCGATACAAGATTCTTTTAGATAACTACATCTAGTTTGAATGCCAACTTATAACTAACTGTTGGTTTACATGGTTTCGCCTTTTATATTAATTAGTTGCTGATATGGCCAAACTTAGTATTCGTCATTTTGGCACGTACAATAGATGATGAATCATAGCTAAATCTTACAATGTAAGGTGAAATAGCCATATAACTCCTCCCTCCTTAAGACTGAGAAAAGGTGGTTAACTTTTCGAGGGGTTGTAGTTCTATGCCTATTTGTACAGGTTTTTTAGTTACTTTAGACTTACGGTAATAATTATAACCATAATAAAGAATGATGCAAATAATTACTAGAACAACAATAATTATTAGTGTTGTAGAAATGCTTGTGTTGATAACATCGAATTTCTTTAAAGAGTTTGTTTTAAGATTTTGAACGATTTCTAAATCATTGCGAATGTCATCTAGGTGTAAACTTTCTAGTACCAAAGGTTTAATATCATGTATTAAAGTTGTATTCAGTGTAAGTGCTGGCAACTTTAATCGTAGATTTACTGTTTGTGGTTTCTGTGATTCGTACAATCGATTATTTGTTTCAACGGTACATTCTGATGGTAAGACGAGGGATGGTTTTGTTATTGTTTCAACCGTCGTCTGTTGTGGACATTTAAATTGAAGAATTTGTTGTTCTTGTGGGATTATTATTAAAGAATTGTCTTCTAATTGTGTAACTGAAATCTTACTTATGTTGACAGGAATTAGTGGACAATGATTAGTTAAATTTATCGTCTCAAATATACAGGGTTCATTTGAGTTTAATAAATTTTCTGAACATAAATAGAAATTTTCTGTCTTGGGGCATCTTTCTTTTAGTTAATTTTTTCACAATTGTCTGTGTGTTACTAATGTCTTGATTTAGTGTATCTTGATTTTCTCTTAGGATTTTGATATAATTATCATATCGTTCACCATCATCAGCATCAAGGGTACCAAATAAGTATTTATGAGCTTTTCCGACAATATTAAGTAAACCGCGTCTAACTCTCATAGGGGTAGTGTAGTGTTGTATAAAAGCCTTGATAGAATCTGTTTGTCTTAATAAGTTAGTCGTTCTAACGAGTAATTGTTGATATGATGGGATATTAAGATTTTGTATTGTTGTGTTGACTTGTAATAAGGTTTTTTCTATCGTTTGAATACAATTACGCATGTTTGTAAGGTTTACGTGATAATAAACATGATGATAATTTGTTATCGCGTAACTCTGACCTTGATATATTGGTAATAATGGGTTTTTGAGTTCTTCTATCGTATACTGGGCTTTGACCAGCAGAGGAATTAGGAATATGAGGAACATCTGAAAACAAAACACAGGTCTTAATATCTTTTGGATGTCTTTGGTTGACAAAAGTAGTTTGTTTATATTTTGGTTCTATTTTCTGTGTTAATTTTTTAGGTGTTTTTAGTAATTGTTGTGTTCCTTCTGGTATTTCAGGGTCATTTTTATAAGTTCTATTTAATTGTGATAATTTCATAGCTTTTTTAATGTTTAATTTAGTATTGATATGATTATTTAATTCCTGCAATACTTCATTTATTTCATGTATATAATTTGTTTGTAATTGGTTCAAATCTTTTTCAAAATTTAACTGATAATTTAAGTTTCCTTTAAGAACTTGGAATGGGGTATATTCGTGAGACGTATGAATACTGTTATTATAATTTAATACAGCTAAGTCAACTAATTCTTGAATCGTTTTTGACTTATGATATTGTTTTAATGCTGCTAAGCTTTCTTGTAAGGTTGAATGAAATCTTTCGATGGGAGAGTTTGAATTTGGGTTGTACGGCGTGGTAAAATGTAATTCTATTTGGTAAGTTTGACATAGTTCTTGTACCATTGCATTTTTAAAAGAAGGTGCATTATCCGTTGTAATTTTACTTGGCGTTCCATGATGTGCAAATAATTTTATCAAACTTTGACATACTTCAACAGCATTTTCATTAATTGGGTATACTGCTGCGAACTTGGAAAAATTATCAAGAATTGTGAGAAACTTCTGTTTTGCAATTGAGTATGTATCCATGTAAATATGTTCAAACGGTTTTGTTCCTGTTGGTGTTGGTTTAAATATTATTTTATGGGGGTGTCTTTCATATTTTACCTTTTGACATATTTCACATGTACTGATATAATTTATCACATCTTTTTCTAGACTTGGCCAATAATATCTTTGTTTAATGTTGGCAATATTTTCGGTTATTCCTCTATGGGATGTTTTTGTTGTATGATATCTCTCTATGATTTCTTTTTGTTCGTCTAATTCTATTATATCCTCTAGTAATAAATTTGAAATGAATAGTTGGTATGTGTTATTTTTAAATGTCATTTGGAAAATTCGTAATATTAAGGGTTCTAGTTCTTTATCAGGGAAATGCATACAATACAGGTTGGGTGGCAAGTACTCTGTTATTAATGTTTGGATTTCTTCCGTTATAGGTTCTTTGTTGATAAACATGAATATTCTTCTCTTTGTATTAAATAATTGTTTGGTTTGTACGTAAGGATGGTCTTTATTTGTCCATTTAAAGATTATCTGGTTTTTATAAGAATTAACACTTTTATTAACATAGGGTGCTCCTAATATAGGGTTTTCATTTGCTGAATGTATCGTAATTGTCTCGGAGTCTTTTGTTGATACTTTTTGTTCTTTTAATTGCTTACTTGTTGATGGTTGATTATCTTTAATTTCTTCTTTCTCTTTTGGTGGTTTAATTTGAATATCGGATATTACGTTAATTTTTTGTTTTGGAAAGACTTTCTTTGGTTTATCAAATAATTCTTCTTGCGAATCAAAGAAATACTTGATTTTGTCAAGCCATAAATATTGGTCTTCAGAATTATTTTCTTTTTCTTTTTCGCACATTGCTGACATGTGAGTTAATGGTGGTTGAACTTCAATAGGGTTTATTTCCTGATCAATTTCTCTTGGAGGTCTTGATAATGCATCAGCATTAGCATTTTGGGTTCCTTTTTTATAGTGTATTGTATAATCATATTCTTGAATCTTTAATCTCCATCGTACTAATTTTGAATTTGGTTCTTTAATTGAGAAGAGCCATTGTAATGGTTTGTGATCGGTTACGATAATAAATTTCCTTCCGAATAGGTATGGTCGAAAATATTTCGTTGCCCATACTATTGCTAATAATTCTTTTTCTATTGTGGAATAATTACTTTCTGTAGTACTTAAAGTTCTGCTTCCATAGGCAATTGGTAAATCACTTCCTACTGTTCCCTGTGATAATACTGCACCTATTGCATAGTTTGATGCGTCTGTTGTCAATATAAATGGTTTTGAAAAATCTGGGTATTGTAGCAAAGGACTGTTTGTTAGAATATTTTTACATAGGTTAAAAGATTCGATAAATGCTTTGTTATGAATTATTTTTGTATTTTTCTTTAGACAATTAGTCATTGGCTTTGTTATTTTTGCAAGATTTTTTATAAACTTTCGATAATAACCAATTAATCCAAGGAATGATTTTATTTCTTTTTGTGTACTTGGTAATTTGAAATTTTTTATTGCTTCTATTTTCTTTTTATTTGGTTTGATACCTTCGGGTGTTATTATGTGTCCAAGAAATTCAACATCTTTCTTTAAGAATTCACATTTGTCTAACTGAATTTTCATATTGTACTCAATTAAACGGTTGAGAACTGTTTTTAGTGAATTTAAATGTTCTTGAAGACTTGTTGAATATATTACAATATCGTCCATATAAACAAGACATATTTTTCCTTGTAAACCACGGAGAATATTATCCATTGCTCTTTGAAAAGTCGCTGGTGCGTTCTTTAAACCAAAGGGCATACGATTAAATTCATAATGTCCATTTTCAACGTTAAAAGCTGTTTTTGCTTTACTTTTAGGGTCCATTTCAATTTGATGAAAGCTGCTGGCTAAATCTAATGTCGTAAAATATTGACTTCTTCCTAATTTGTCTAATATATCTGTAATGTTTGGTAATGGGTATTTATCGTCGATAGTTTTTTCGTTAAGTTTCCTATAATCTACCACTAGTCTCCATTTCTGTTTTCCTGAAGCATCTAGTTTTTTTGATACTATCCAAATTGGAGAACTCCACGGGGAGTTTGATGGTACTATTATTTTGTCATTCAACATTTGTGTGATCTGTTTCTGTACTTCTTCTTTATGAACATAGGGATATCTATAACTTTTAGTATGGACGGGAATTTCATCTGTGGTTGAAATTACATGTTTAACATTATTTGAGAAGGTTAGAGGATCTTTAGGTTTGTGCAACACCTTTTGGCATGATTTAATTACTTGAAATAAACCTTTTATTTCTTCTTTATTTAAATGATCGTATCTGATTAGTTGTGATATTTCTATATCATTAATTTTATCTTCTTCCTTTAATATTAAATTCTGTTTATTTTTGTTTTCTTCAAAATCAATTATTTCATAATTATTGATTTCAATCGGTTCCATTGGTAGATGATCTTGTGAGTTACATTGTAATGCAATGCTTTTTTCAGAGTGATTAGTGATATCAATGTTGTAGCGATTATTTTTTATTTGTACTAGAGTTGTTGGATATTCAATTGTTTCGTCTTGAAATTGAGGTATTATCCAATTGGTATTATTAGGTAAACTTGTTTTGAATGAAACTTGTTTAATTGTTTTGCTTGGGATCTCTATTCGAAATTCATCAAAGTTAGTTCTAAATTTGAAAGGTATTTTTAAATATTCATTTTTTAATTGTTTATTTTTCAAATCGATAGTTAATTTCAAATTTCTCATGTCTTTTATTCCTAATATGCCATCGTAATAGTCATGAAAGGGATAAAGTATGAACTCTATTGGGTTAGATATTCCATAACAAGATAGTATTGGGATTTTTGCTTTTGCGTTTGTTTTTCTTGATCCTGTGCAAGTGTATAATGTACTAGTATAAGGAATTATAGTTTCAGGGTAGAATGTTTCAACAATTGAAGGGCGTAATATTGATGAGTGTGAACCAGTGTCAATTAATAGGCGTATTTGGTGTGGTAATTCAATATATGGTAATTGATTTGCTGGTTTTGTTTTTAAGTGTGAGGTTTTGACTGAGAGGCTATCATATAAAAATTTTCATCTTGTTGTATTTGAAAGTTTTCATTCTGATTTCCTGCAATTTCTATATTTTCTTCAAATCCTGCATCATCATCTGGTAAAAAATCTATCTCATCAGGATAAGAATTGCTTTCTTGATTATTTTCTATATGGGTCAATTCTTGAAAAGTAAATTTGGGGTTTCGAGATTGATTTTGAAAAGTTTGTTTTTGAAATTGTTTGTTTTGTGGTCTATTTAATGGAATATTTTGTGTTGGAGGTATAGTGCTTACTCCAGACATAGGTTGAGGTTGTGAGTTTCTTATTTGTGTTGGGAATGGTTTTTGGAAGTATGATTTGTTGAGTGGATTAGGCAATTGATACTGAGATCGAAATTGTGGGGTTTGATACTGAGGTTTAAATTGTGGGTTTTGATACTGGGGTTTAAATTGTGGTTTTACATTGTGTGATAATGTAAATGGAGGAGGTTTAGGTCTTTGTCTTACGTATGATTGTTCAGATTGTACAGTTTTAAACTTATTCTGTGTATTTTGTAGATAATGATTTTTGAAATTGTTTTGACTTGTTAATATTTCATAATTATTAATTATGTCGATTGCATGATCCAAATCTTGAGGATTTTGAACGATTAACAATGTTCGCAATTCATTTGAAATGTTTGATAATAGGTTTTGAGTAGCAGTTAACTCATTTTGTGAAATTAATATTGCACGGGCTTCGATGTTATTAACCTCTGTACATATTTTTGTGTTAATCTGAGTTACTAACGCTTTTAACTTCAAAATGTAGTCTTGTGTCGACTCATTCTTTCTAGTTAAAAATATTAGTTGTTGTTGGAGATTTGCTCTTGTGAGTGGGTCATTGAATTTTTGTTTGAGAGCTATTTTAATTTCATTCCAATGTGTTAAATTTGGTCTTGTTAAGAGGAAATCTTCAGCTTCTCCAATTATTTTTGATTTAATAGCTAAGTTTACATATTCTTGTTGCGAAGGGTCTGCATTATAGTATCTAGCATGAAAAATATTTATTTGATTTATAAACGTTTCTAACTTTGCGGGTGTTCCGTCGAAAGTTTTTAATAGACTAACTGTTGACCTTAATGCATCAGCCATTTTTCTTCTATTATCTAAGTTTATTTGAAGTTCTTCTTGATCTTCGTTATTTATTTCACTCTTTTTAAGTGTTATTGATTTGGGATATGTAATATCACCTAATAGTTCCTTTTTGAACTTTTTCATAAACAATGTTATTTTTACTTAACTAACAGGTTATCCAACTATAAGAGAATAGATCGAAACTTACAGTAAATTCTATCTCTAGTCTCGTGCCTGTATCAAGTAACTGTGATGAAGGAGAGATAAACTATCCAAAGCACCAATAGCTGCTTGTAGTGGACGCTAGCTATGCCAATTCGTCCGATACTGGAACTCAGCGATTGAATCCAGGAGGTTACAAGTTGCTGTAGTTATCACTTCTTTCTTAACTGTTAACACAGAAGAAGGTCGTCACAGTGTCGTAGAGTGGAAGAATGAACGATTCAACTTCACTATCTCGAATGATCACTTAATGAAAACACTTCCGAAAGAATCCGAACGACTGCGCCAATTATATTTCTGATCGTGAAATGAATGTTTTAAAAAATATTAAAACTTTATTCATTAGAGCGATACAAGATTCTTTTAGATAACTACATCTAGTTTGAATGCCAACTTATAACTAACTGTTGGTTTACATGGTTTCGCCTTTTATATTAATTAGTTGCTGATATGGCCAAACTTAGTATTCGTCATTTTGGCACGTACAATAGATGATGAATCATAGCTAAATCTTACAATGTAAGGTGAAATAGCCATATAACTGTTGTGCAGGACTTAAATTATGGGCCTTAACAATGACTCGAAATTTAAGTCCCGAATCGCGCAAAGTTGAGGGATCTAAGACGTGAGGGTCTCGAGTACTTCACAACCGTGGTGTAAATATATACGATTTTTTGCACTATCAATTTTAACTAGATTTCATAAAATTGTAGTAAACCGAAACACACAAAGGCAATGTGTCTTGAATCATAATTTCAAGGACTTCAACATTTCATTTGACATTAATCTCTATGGCAACTATAGATAAAACAGCAAAGGATGATTTAACTTCTTATTCATCTGGTTTAGAAAAAATGGGAGAAAATGTACGTGCTTCACGTTTTCTCAATTCAACACGCCTAACAATGGTGTCTTTTAAAGCTTGTAGTGGAAAATACATTTGTTAATACAATAAAATAAGTCGTAAATGATAAATAAAAATTTCTACTCAATAATACGAATATCAAATTATTCAATCTCAGCGGTAAAGAAATATCAACGCAATAAATCGATATATTTGTACTAGGAAGTGGTTGAGCACGGTGCTTCAGTGTCAAATATTCCACATGTTGAAAAATACTAAAGCTAGCCATGAAATAAGAATGATCGAAAACTAATTGGAAACACAACTCTCACATATTACCATAATAAAAAATATAACAATAACCTTTTATCGACCGAAAATATACACAGAATACTGCGTTTTCTACGAAAAAATAATAGAGTTACTAGCTTAATTATATTATATAATATCAGACCGGGAAAACTTCAATCCCAAGACTAGAGAAACCTACACTGGTTCATCACAATTAATGATTATAAAAAAATATAATTTCTATTGATAAAATACACGGTAACACAGCATAAAGTGAGTAAAGGCCCTCACACTTCAGACCTAATAACTATTCACAGAACTTTCTAAATTTTAAGTAAAACGGGAAGAACATCGATTTTTCTTATCCTTAAATGTGGGCCGAAGGGGAGGTGATGCCATGGGTAACTGAGTTTTCTAAGACTACATCTAACTCATCTAGAGGAGCCAATATTTGAGTCAGAAACGTTTGTAGCGCGCGTTTACGCAGAAACGAGTTTTCTTCGTACATTTCTTGGGTGGCTGCAGGATGACAGCGGAATTAGCATTCTGTGCAATAGATGCTCTCTGCAATCAAATCGAAAAATCTAATAATCTTCCTCGGCTCTCGAAAAGTATCTCTATGTAAGCTCTATGTAGAATATGATTTTTTTAATTGTTTACTTTTGTTTACAATGGAATGAACTAATAATCGGGTGTTTTTTTGTTCAAAAAACTCGTTGGATACGGCGCTTATTTTTTTCTCTTTTTGAGGCGCGTTCCTCTACGTAAAACAACATGCACAACTGGACTTCAAATTATCCAGGAAACACTCAATTTTGATCAATTTTTTTGCCGAATTGTAAATTTCCAAAGCTGAGCAGACCACCTTCAAGATTATTTTTAATTTAGGGCCGCTCGATCGAATATCGATTTTTCAACACAAACAAATCGACACGTAGTTTTGCGATAATACGTCATCCGAAAGTGACGCTTTGGATTAAGAAGGTTCTGGAAACAAAAGAATAACACTTTCGCTGTCAGCGTTAATGGCGTCTTCGTGTTGCTTCCTGCGTAGCTCGAGAAAATGATGAAATTTCGGTTGAAAATGTGCAAAAAATTTGGAAAAATTCGTGCAGACTTGAAGGTTAATTAAATAGAAATGTAATGAATGCTTGTACGGGATTGTGTTTGATTGAAAACGGGTAAAAATCGCACGTTTAAAATTCGATTTTATTCGACAATGCCGGGAATATCATCTCGTTTGCATTCGGGTTTCCGAAGCCGTACGATTGCTGAGTAGCATACTTGGAAGAAGCTCAAATTGAATTGAAGTAAAAGTTTTGGTGACCGAAAAGAAAAAAGCCATAGGCGGACGTGAAACCGGGCAGTGTAGTGCGTGCTGTATCGAAAGTAAATAGTAACTGAAATCTCTCTTCTGAGTATCTGCGGAATGACAGTTTTTCTTGACAAGACTCCAAGCAGATCATAATTCCAGAAGGATTATTTGCGGTAAGTGACCGATGTTTGATTATTGAGCCTATTTTAAGCTTCGCTTAATATCATTTTCTGTCTTGATGACCACTCTAAGTGATGTTTCTTACTATTTATATGGCTTTCTTTAAGCATACACACGTTATGTATTATTTCGTTTCGCGTATCGTTTCCATAACTAGACCGCTGAACTGTTCTCTCGCAAAAAAGAGTGTAAAGTTATTATCATTCGTCCTATGATTCGTATCTTTGCAAAAGATATCGATTCTTAGATGATTTAGCCCAGTGGTAGCACGACAAATAAGATATTCGAAATACAGGATAAGCTGATCATCGAGTTAGCTCGAAACGAAAATTGTTTAGCGATATCCTTTTTAGTTTCCCAGATACAGCATCATTTTGGTCCCTAATTTTTGCGATTTTTTTGTACCGAAAATGAAGGTACAAAAAGTGCTCTTCCGCCGCATCAAACCGTTACGTCTTAGCTAGGAATTGGAACTGCCACTATAGGGCCAACGGAATCTGTCAAGGACAATTTAAATGCCGACGAAGTATATTACAGGCAGTTCCAATGCCGACCAGGTTCATTGCGGGGATTTCCAACACCGACAAGGCATGGTATGGGAAATTCCCATGCCTCAACTAATGCCCACCAGGGTCGTACCCCAGGGGTATGACAATCTTAAAGATAACTTCTACTATCTAACCCGTATCCAACGTAAAAGTAACACTTATCTACAAGGAACGCGATCCTACATATTCATGACGTAGTGAGTGAAAGTGGAGGGGAGCATTTAATTGTCGCTTTGTAAGTCATTTCGAGATAATAGGGATAGGAAGTTTTCAAATTGACACACCCTGAGTGCACCACTTACCGCACTCCTAAGCAAATAAACAGCTGGAATTTCCCGTCTTTTCCCAAATTTTTGCTTGTGTGCCTGATCTCATCGAGGAGATGACAGTAGCATCTCCAAACTGCGACGGTTTCTTGATGATTTCGTTCCAAACTGGCGGTTTTGTTGCCGGAAAGTTCATCCATCAGGTTTTGCTCGAATTGATCTTTCACACGCACTAATACATCAAAGGCTAAATTATTAGGTACTTGAAGTTTAACACAAACAACATTTACACGGAGAGAACACTTATCATATTTTTCTAAATTATACACCCCTTTCTTTCACTCACCAAAATAATCCCACAGATAGTTCTTTCCAACAAACATCCTTGCCGATTTGAATCCCAAAAGAAAAACATTCTCGAGACATTGGACTAGGCCATCTTCACTGCACAAGAGAGCAGTAAGGGTCGTGTGTCTTTCGGAATTCCTGGTGTATCTCCATTTGACAATGTTATTAACGCAGTCTCCTAAGCATTCGTGAAATACAGGAGTGAAAAGGCAAGATTTACGGAATTCAAATTTAAACGATTATTTAACGGCCAAGAGTTTATGTTTCATTCCGTTAAATGATAGTGATGAACTTGTTTGATGTCTTCTTTGTTAATCAAAACGTACAATATGGGGTTAAAATCACAAATCACAAATGAAGAAAGAAAATAAATGTTATTACGAATGTTTGAAAACAAATTTGAAAATATTAGTCGACACAGCTATACAGAACCGACACCTGATAGAAAACCAGGGTAATGTTCCTCGTTATAATACTTACTTTACCAGGGAATAGTGTCGACTCTGTATATTCCTGTACGTATAAACTGTACTAACCCAACATGTACTGCAATTCGGAGGCCTTCAGCTCAGACCGGGGTGGTGAGGGGGCTGGAGATCGCGTTCTCGGTGTGCTTCTCCCAAGGCTACCGGTCGGTCTATTCTCCTCCTCTTCTTTTTTCGGGGACAGGAAATTGATTATCGACCAGGAGTCTTTCCGTTGAACCGTCGTTTACGCCTCTACCTAACCATCTACCACACGCAAACCTAAAAACAATGTAAGTCACAAAATATACAGTGCAATTCTAAGTACAAAAGTTTACATGGAAAAAAATGTACTATGAGGGAAAAATTGGATAGATTTGGATTTTAAAACTTACTTATAGGTATGTTCTGTCACATCATTCCTCACCAACACATAGTCCACCGTCCACTTTGCATACAATCCGGAATTATCATGTCCAATCCTCAAAGTAGTCAAAACTCCCAAATTCCTGTTTCTATACTCGAAACTGTATATATTTTTGGGAACTTGAATTCTCTGAGTTTCTGACAATGTCCCGGACAAAACCAACCATACATTTGCCTACGTGTAGGCTCCTTTCTTATTGGGAACTATCATGACGTTATAAGGTATCACAGTCGTCGGGTACGTACTGGTAAAACAAAAATAATCCACTGCATTCAGAGAGAGCAAGTGGTATAAAAATTGCTCCTTTTCCTCTTCACATCGCACGAAAGCAGATCGCTTGTATAACTCTTTGAGAAGGCCCTGGTCCAGTAATAGTGCCCGTAAATGTTTGGACAGTTGTTTCTTTTCCAGGGCCAATCGAACCCAAGCTCTGGTAAATCCAATGCCCGTTTTCACGTCCGGCATTGCCTGGACGTTAGTTATATCAAAAAATATGCTATTGGGCAAGTCGGGAAAGTCGCTTTTAGTTCGGTCGCTTGCGGGGCTGTTCCAGCTTTCTAAACTTGTAGTTAACCGTGAAACGTCTGAAAATAAATATATATTATAACTAGTTTCCACAATCAAATACATATGTATATACCTCCTATTGTTTAGCCCTATATTAAATTAGAATAAACCATTAGTCGTAAAGATAGAGAGTCTGTTTATCATCTTGGCTGGAACGTAAAATGCAGAAAACGATTCACCTATCAATTTGTCCTAACATAAGTGTGAATAGAATGATTGAGGGTTGCGAGCGTGGGAAGAAGGTGGAATGGTGTGTGTTAATTCTTTTGAAGATAAACAGATGCACTCGGGGGTGACTCTGATGCATCTTTGGTATGGGGGGCATTCGATTCCCGAAAAGGATAGAATAAAGTTGTTTGAGAACACGCATGTGTATTTTATTAAAAATAAAACCTACCCGCTTTAACATATACTAAGTTCCAAGCGTTTATATTTAACTCCTGTCGATCTCTGACACACGTTAAAAAATCAGTTCTGGGAATGTACATTGCGTTACGAAGAGTGTCCCATTTTCGTTGTAATCTTGGGATATCTCTGTTATTAGCAAAGATAGAGGGATGCGGTTTTCGCGAACCAGTGTCACTTTTTAGTCAAACTAATGATGAGGTTGATAGAATCGATCCAGTTATCTTAGTTTTTGCACTACATGGCGTTTTTGAAAATATTCAAACTATAGGAGCCTCCCCTTATAGTTTGGATATGCATCAAGTTATTGAAAATATAAAAACATTGTCGGATAGAGATTTTTACGTAAAATCCAGTGGCATATTGGCATATTCAGATTTTATTTGTAATTCATACTTTTCGAGATATGCACCAAACTAGCGTTTTAATGGGACACCCTGTATATATACCTCTTCTGATTCCCCTAATTCTCCCCATTTCAAAAATACAAAAATCGATATGGTTATTTGAAAGAATAATGTCACAAATTCACGCTGTCTGCTAGAATAGTGACTAGAGGCAACCATATTTAAAGCAAAATAATTATTGACAATTATAATTGTCAATAATTATATTAACAGTCAAAATCTAACTAACAGTATACATTATGAAAGGACTCAACATATAATCTCGTTTTTACAACATAAATATATTACTAACAAAAACAAATTTGCCACTTTTTTTAACTGCATAATGATGTAAATTTAAGCAAATGTTCAAACTGAATTCCGTTCACGTCTTCGTCATATCCAAACATTTTTCATATAATTTGGATATTCTGTTTAAGGCGTTTAAAACCACTACCGGGTGTCTTTCTATGTAGGTATTGCAAAGCTTCCTCCACAGCAATGCGTAAACCATCCATATTTTCGTGCTGTCTTCGATAAATCCCGTTTTTTAAATACCCCCATAAAAAGAAACCTACGATAGATATATAAAATATATACAGGGTGTTTCAGAGTTGCGGTGACAAAAGCCTAGGGGAGATTCCTCTGACCAAAACAAGAAAAAGTTTATCATTTATCGCTTAGAAACGCATTTACCTATTTGAATAAAATTTTTACGGTTTATTAAAACAACTATTATACACCTGCTGGACCAGTTAGGTTTGATCCAGAATTTCTAGAAGCGTACCCGGCGAGCAAGTCGATTGTTTTTTTTGCAGGAAAACCTATTATCCCGTATTTTTTGCTTTTTTTATGTGATATTCAGATGACCCCAATAAAAATAGTACATTTTTATCTCTTGGCTTTTTTCGTGTCTTGCTTCGTTTTCGAGAAAAAATTACATTGCCATACCTCGCCATGTTCCTGAACTGAAAAAAACACAATTTTTTTAAATTAATAAGTGATGACATTATTACAACAAATGCTCAAATTGAAATTGCATTATAGTTTTCCCGTATGAAGTTATAGTGGGGTTATCTGAATATCATGTAAAACTTTTAAAAAAATACAGGGTTTCACAGGGTTCAGCTAGGTTTTCCTGCAAAAAAACAACCGACTTGTTCGCTGGGTACGCTCCTGGAAATTCTGGATCAAATCTAACTGGTCCAGCAGGTGTACAACAATTGTTTTAATAAACCGTAAAAATGTGATTCAAATAGGTAAATGCGTTTCTAAGCGATAAAAACTTTTTTTAAAACAACATCCTGTATCTGTATTTTATATATCTATCGTAGGTTTCTTTTTATGGGGGTATTTAAAAAACGGGATTTATCGAAGACAACACGAAAATACAGATGGTTTACGCATTGCTACAGAGGAAGCTTTGCAATACCTAGAAAGGGTTAAAAAAATGGCACATTTGTTTTTAGTAATAAATTCATGTTATAAAAATAAGATTATATGTTGAGTCCTTTTATAATGTACACTGTTAATTAGACTTTGACTGTTAATATAATTATTGACAATTATACTTGTCACTAATTATTTTGCTTTAAATATGGTTACCTCTAGTAACTATTCTAGCAGTGTCAATTTGTGACATTATTCTTTGAAATAACCATACCGAGTTTTGTATTTTTGGAATGGGGAGAATTCGGGGAACCAGAATAGGTATACATATACAGGGCATCTCATTAAAAACACAAGTTCGGTTCATATCTCGAAAAGTATGAATTACAAATAAAATCTGAATGTGCCACTGGATTTTATGTAAAAATCTCTATCCGACACTGTTTTTATATTTTCAATAGCTTGACGCACATTCAAACTATAGGGGGAGGCCCAAAATACAACATTTTCAAAAATGCCCTGTAGTGCAAAAATTAAAGACAGCTGGATCAATTCTGTCAACGTCAGTAGTAGGTGGGCTGTTATACCCCACACCCCAAAATACCACATTTACCAACTCAAATTTTCTAAATCCTCAGGTACCTACCTGTGGAAAATTACAGAAATTTATTCCAAATTTTTTTTTTTAATTTTCTCAAAAAGTTCTTTGCACAACATACGACGAGTGGGAGGAAGACTTTTAGGTGCATCTTTTATTAAAAAATAAAAAAGTATTTGATTTTCTTTATAAATTTTTTTAATTATCTTTGTACAATTTTTCTCAGTTAGCCGGTGGGTTTTGTTCATTTTGTGGTGGGCTTGGTGAGTTAGACGACATGTCAGATGACATGCCAGAATCCTCACCACTGCTGCAAGAATATAAAAGAAATTTTTGTTGTAATATACATTTTGGCTAAGAACCAATAAGGGTTCAAGTATAGAAGGTTGGAACAAAAAAGTGAAGCTACAGATATGACTTTCTGCAACTCTATCAAAAATAAGTTAGTTGTGAGGACTTACAGAATATTAACTTATATTATATAGTTAACATCTTGTTAGCAACTGTTATATTCTAATTACAGTTCATATTTTACCTGTTTGTTCTGAACATCCGGCAAAAGGCGGTTTTTGAAAGTGGTGAACCAAAAACGATGTCCATATATACACCAGGGCATCCGGAAACGCACGCTACACATGGTCGAATAAAAATCATTCTTGTGGCTGCGGCGGCAGGTAAATCCAAAACAGTCTCAACATTTTCGGTACGAAGAACGAACTCTTGTGTAGGGTGTGGCCAGGGTACAATTCGGATTACACTATGTTCGTCAATTTCTTGGATCGAAATATCTGCCTCCAAAGCGTGATTGTTACAACAATTAATTGATACACGATATTGTCTGTTTTGCCTGGCCATCTTGATCTGTGTGATATTTCTGGGGTTCAAAGATAACATAACCTTCAATTCACTGTTTAAGGCGTGCGCGCAATCAATCGCGTGGTAATATTGGAATGAAGAAAGACAACAGTTCACGAGATCTCCCAGACATAGCTTGATAGCTTCTTTCATAGATGGCGATCGCTGTTTAAATTTGTATTGATCTATCATTATTTAAAAATAAAATTCTGTTAAAATTGATCTATTATTATTTTAAAATAAAAATCTGTTAAAATTGATCTATTATTATTTTAAAATAAAAATCTGGTAAAATTGATCTATTATTATTTTAAAATAAAAATCTGTTAAAATTGATCTATTATTATTTTAAAATAAAAATCTGTTAAAATTGATCTATTATTATTTTAAAATAAAAATCTGAACAAATTTATCGAGCGATCGCCATCTATGAAAGAAGCTATCAAGCTATGTCTGGGAGATCTCGTGAACTGTTGTCTTTCTTCATTCCAATATTACCACGCGATTGATTGCGCGCACGCCTTAAACAGTGAATTGAAGGTTATGTTATCTTTGAACCCCAGAAATATCACACAGATCAAGATGGCCAGGCAAAACAGACAATATCGTGTATCAATTAATTGTTGTAACAATCACGCTTTGGAGGCAGATATTTCGATCCAAGAAATTGACGAACATAGTGTAATCCGAATTGTACCCTGGCCAGACCCTACACAAGAGTTCGTTCTTCGTACCGAAAATGTTGAGACTGTTTTGGATTTACCTGCCGCCGCAGCCACAAGAATGATTTTTATTCGACCATGTGTAGCGTGCGTTTCCGGAGCCCTGGTGTATATATGGACATCGTTTTTGGTTCACCACTTTCAAAAACCGCCTTTTGCCGGATGTTCAGAACAAACAGGTAAAATATGAACTGTAATTAGAATATAACAGTTGCTAACAAGATGTTAACTATATAATATAAGTTAATATTCTGTAAGTCCTCACAACTAACTTATTTTTGATAGAGTTGCAGAAAGTCATATCTGTAGCTTCACTTTTTTGTTCCAACCTTCTATACTTGAACCCTTATTGGTTCTTAGCCAAAATGTATATTACAACAAAAATTTCTTTTATATTCTTGCAGCAGTGGTGAGGATTCTGGCATGTCATCTGACATGTCGTCTAACTCACCAAGCCCACCACAAAATGAACAAAACCCACCGGCTAACTGAGAAAAATTGTACAAAGATAATTAAAAAAATTTATAAAGAAAATCAAATACTTTTTTATTTTTTAATAAAAGATGCACCTAAAAGTCTTCCTCCCACTCGTCGTATGTTGTGCAAAGAACTTTTTGAGAAAATTAAAAAAAAAAATTCGGAATAAATTTCTGTAATTTTCCACAGGTAGGTACCTGAGGATTTAGAAAATTTGAGTTGGTAAATGTGGTATTTTGGGGTGTGGGGTATAACAGCCCACCTACTACTGACGTTGACAGAATTGATCCAGCTGTCTTTAATTTTTGCACTACAGGGCATTTTTGAAAATGTTGTATTTTGGGCCTCCCCCTATAGTTTGAATGTGCGTCAAGCTATTGAAAATATAAAAACAGTGTCGGATAGAGATTTTTACATAAAATCCAGTGGCACATTCAGATTTTATTTGTAATTCATACTTTTCGAGATATGAACCGAACTTGTGTTTTTAATGAGATGCCCTGTATATGTATACCTATTCTGATTCCCCGAATTCTCCCCATTCCAAAAATACAAAACTCGGTATGGTTATTTCAAAGAATAATGTCACAAATTGACACTGCTAGAATAGTTACTAGAGGTAACCATATTTAAAGCAAAATAATTAGTGACAAGTATAATTGTCAATAATTATATTAACAGTCAAAGTCTAATTAACAGTGTACATTATAAAAGGACTCAACATATAATCTTATTTTTATAACATGAATTTATTACTAAAAACAAATGTGCCATTTTTTTAAACCCTTTCTAGGTATTGCAAAGCTTCCTCTGTAGCAATGCGTAAACCATCTGTATTTTCGTGTTGTCTTCGATAAATCCCGTTTTTTAAATACCCCCATAAAAAGAAACCTACGATAGATATATAAAATACAGATACAGGATGTTGTTTTAAAAAAAGTTTTTTATTTATCGCTTAGAAACGCATTTACCTATTTGAATCACATTTTTACGGTTTATTAAAACAATTGTTGTACACCTGCTGGACCAGTTAGATTTGATCCAGAATTTCCAGGAGCGTACCCAGCGAACAAGTCGGTTGTTTTTTTGCAGGAAAACCTAGCTGAACCCTGTGAAACCCTGTATTTTTTTAAAAGTTTTACATGATATTCAGATAACCCCACTATAACTTCATACGGGAAAACTATAATGCAATTTCAATTTGAGCATTTGTTGTAGTAATGTCATCACTTATTAATTTAAAAAAATTGTGTTTTTTTCAGTTCAGGAACATGGCGAGGTATGGCAATGTAATTTTTTCTCGAAAACGAAGCAAGACAACGAAAAAAGCCAAAAATGTACTATTTTTATTGGGGTCATCTGAATATCACATAAAAAAAGCAAAAAATACGGGATAATAGGTTTTCCTGCAAAAAAAACAATCGACTTGCTCGCCGGGTACGCTTCTAGAAATTCTGGATCAAACCTAACTGGTCCAGCAGGTGTACAATAGTTGTTTTAATAAACCGTAAAAATTTTATTCAAATAGGTAAATGCGTTTCTAAGCGATAAATGATAAACTTTTTCTTGTTTTGGTCAGAGGAATCTCCCCTAGGCTTTTGTCACCGCAACTCTGAAACACCCTGTATATATTTTATATATCTATCGTAGGTTTCTTTTTATGGGGGTATTTAAAAAACGGGATTTATCGAAGACAGCACGAAAATATGGATGGTTTAAGCATTGCTGTGGAGGAAGCTTTGCAATACCTACATAGAAAGACACCCGGTAGTGGCTTTAAACGCCTTAAACAGAATATCCAAATTATATGAAAAATGTTTGGATATGACGAAGACGTGAACGGAATTCAGTTTGAACATTTGCTTAAATTTACATCATTATGCAGTTAAAAAAAGTGGCAAATTTGTTTTTGTTAGTAATATATTTATGTTGTAAAAACGAGATTATATGTTGAGTCCTTTCATAATGTATACTGTTAGTTAGATTTTGACTGTTAATATAATTATTGACAATTATAATTGTCAATAATTATTTTGCTTTAAATATGGTTGCCTCTAGTCACTATTCTAGCAGACAGCGTGAATTTGTGACATTATTCTTTGAAATAACCATATCGATTTTTGTATTTTTGAAATGGGGAGAATTAGGGGAATCAGAAGAGGTATATATACAGGGTGTCCCACTAAAATGTTCGCGGAGGATAACTCAATAACTATTAAGCTTAAAGAAAAAGTGTAAAGACAAAACAGACTTAATTTTTTCAACACTACAAACTAAAAATATTTTCGTTTATACAGGGTTCAGCATAAAGCTTGTGCAAAATGAAACTTCTTTATTTCAAATGAAACACTGTATATATTTTTGCACTTTTGGATTCCAGGCATTAAACTGATCAAATAACCATTAGATTTTCCTACACCTAAACCTAACCGTTGTTGAGATTGCTGAAAAGTCGATTATTTTAAATGAGACACCCTGTATATTTTTACATGTCTGGATCCTAAATTTAATTCTGAATCGATTTCTATTAGGGATCCCTGTGCCTAAAATTAACAGTTTTGCCATAATTTGCGATTTTTTGATTATTGGCTAGTAATACTCCGAAATATCTTAGTTGCCTTGGAAAAATATAGCTGCTTCTATAAATGACATTTTATATTATTTAACAAACGATTATTTTATTATTAACAAATTAGTTATTATTATTAACAAGCAAATATTGACTTGTCATTTCTTTAACTTTTGATTAATTCGTTGATTTTTTTAGCTTAATTAGTTGATTAGTAATTATTTATTGATTTAAAAAAATGAATTTTTCTAAAAATTAATTAATACAAATGGTCTATGCGCTTGGAGCTAGTGATGGAAATTGCTTATTAGCAAGTAAGATATATCGGCAAAAATTTCCAAACATCGAACGATCACTACCGTTATGAAAAATAGAATTAGAACTATAATCCAGACGATTGATGTGCAAACTTTAAGAAAGGTATATGATTCATTTTAAAAAAGAATTCGTATTTGTTCACAACAAAATGGTGGACATATAGAACATTTGTTAAAATATACTTAATATATTAATTGTGTTGTTTTTTTTACTTCAATTTTTCCAAAGCAACTAAGGTATTTCGGAATATTATTAGCCAATAATAAAAAAATCGCAAATTATGGCAAAACCGTTAGTTTTAGGCATAGGGATCCCTAATAGAAATCGATTCATAATTAAATTTAGGATCCAGACATGTAAAAATATACAGGGTATCTCATTTAAAATAATCGATTTTTCTGCTTTCAAAGTTCTTCAAATGCGACATTTTTTTTTGGGCACCTTGTATAATATTTATAAAAACTTTTCCTGCCAACCTAATCTATTATATCTGGTTAACATGTCGACAAAGTTTCATAAAGCCAACTTTGATAACAGCTAAAAATTTTACATTTTAATGGAATGGTGTTTTGCCAATTTTTTTCTTTTAAATCAAAATATCTCAATAACGGTTAGGTTTAGGTGTAGGAAAATCTAATGGTTATTTGATCAGTTTAATGCCTGGAATCCAAAAGTGCAAAAATATATACAGTGTTTCATTTGAAATAAAGAAGTTTCATTTTGCACAAGCTTTATGCTGAACCCTGTATAAACGTAAATATTTTTAGTTTGTAGTGTTGAAAAAATTAAGTCTGTTTTGTCTTTACACTTTTTCTTTAAGCTTAATAGTTATTGAGTTATCCTCCGCGAACATCTTAGTGGGACACCCTGCACATATATACAAGGTGTCCCATTAAAAACACAAGTTCGGTTCATATCTCGAAAAGTATGAATTACAAATAAAATCTGAATGTGCCACTGGATTTTATGTAAAAATCTCTATCCGACACTGGTTTTATATTTTCAATAGCTTGACGCACATTCAAATTATAGGGGGAGGCCCAAAATACAACATTTTTAAAAATGCTCTGTAGTGCAAAAATTAAGACAGCTGGATCAATTCTGTCAACGTCAGTAGTAGGTGGGCTGTTATACCCCACACCCCAAAATACCACATTTACCAACTCAAATTTTCTAAATCCCCAGGTACCCACCTGTGGAAAATTACAGAAATTTATTCCGAAATTTTTTTTTTATTTTCCCAAAAAGTTCTTTGCACAACATAATGGGAGGAAGACGTTTAGGGGCATCTTTTGTTAAAAAATAAAAAGATATTTGATTTTCTTTATAAATTTTTTTTTTACCTTTGTACAATTTTTCTCTGGTCAGTTAGCTGGTGGGTTTTGTTCGTTTTGTCGTGGGCCTGGTGAGTCCGATGACATGTCAGATGACATGCCAGAATCTTCACCACTGCTGCAAGAATATAAAAGAAATTTTTGTTGTAATATACAATTTGGCTAAGAACCAATAAGGGTTCAAGTATAGAAGGTTGGAACAAAAAAGTGAAGCTACAGATATGACTTTCTGCATCTTTATCAAAAATAAGTTAGATGTGAGGACTTACAGAATATTAACTTATATTATATTATATATGTATATTTCTTGCACTCTTGTAAAATTGGTCTCGAACTTGTATTTGGTACCATTTAGCTCCAAACGGGATAGTCTAATTACATTTCGTGAACCTTAAGACTTAAGCAGTAAATGAATGAATGCGGTTGAAAACGTGGTTAACCTTTAAGCCAATAACCATTAATCATTAACTATACAGGGTGGCCCATTGAAAACGAAACAGAGGCATTTGCGGGTACTTAGAAATGTATATTTGAAAAATTCTCGGACACGTAAACTTTATATTCGAGGGGGACACATTATAAACGTATACTCGCTCCTTTCACTTCAACACCCTAGCCGGGGTGAGTTAAACCCTTAAAATCTTAAATGGAAAGTATGGTCGAGTAGCACCTTGTTTGAAAGGTCTTTCGATTCTCGTTATAATGATACCCAAATTAACTAACTTTTATTCAGTAGTTTTCGAGAAATTTGGAAAAATGTGATTAAATTGCCAACAAGTGGAATGCTCTGTTAGAATCGTAAATTAGGAAAATTAATAGTAATACATTAACAAAAGTTCTTTTAATTGATAAGATACTCAAACTGTTCACCATTAGCTTCCATACAATAATACAAGTTCTGTTCAAAACGAGTCCTAACATTTTGAAGCATCTGTGGAGTTATCAGACGGCATTCATTAACAATTCGTCGTCGCAATTCTTCCAGAGACTCCGGTTCTGTTGCGTAGATCTTGCTTTTCAAATGGCCCCATAAGAAGAAGTCTAACGGAGTCAAGTCTGGAGACCTAGCCGGCCACTCTATAGGACCTCTTCGCCCAATCCATTGTTCTGGAAACTCTCTGTTCGAAAACTCCCTAACACGTCGTGCATAATGTGGAGGAGCTCCGTCTTGTTGGAACACTAATTGGTTGTCTTGATAGCGGTCATCATGTTCAACAATGTCAATGAGTAAGGGATAAACAGTATTCCCCAGTAATTCCACATACGTCTCCTCTGTCAGATTGCCATCAAGAAAGATTGGTCCAACCAAACGGTCCCCAAAAATACCTACCCAAACATTTAATTTTTGGGGAGTTTGAGTGTGGACAGCGTGAAAAATTCTGGAATTATTATCTGCCTAATAGCGACAATTATGACGATTGACAGTAGAGTTTAGAAAAAAAGTACATTCATCCGAAAAGCAGATATTGAATAAAAAATTTCCGTTAGCAGCTATCCTTGCAGTCATACGTTCGCAAAACTCCATCCGCCGATCAAAATCATCTTCATTCAATTGATGCACTAGATGAATCTTGTATGGATGATATTTATGATGTTTCAAAATTCGTTGAATAGTTGTTCTAGCGATGTTACTAACTGTAGCTAATTTCCTCGTGCTCAAAGTTGGGTCTGCAGCTATTTGTCCTAAGATTTCAATTTCGACAGCTTCATTTCTAATTGTAAATTCACGTTCAGGATCCCGTTTTTTGTTGAGTACTGATCCGGTTAGTCGAAATTTTGCAACTAGCTCTAAAATGTACTTTCTACCAACATGTCTGTTTGGATATTGTTCATTGAACAAACCCGCAGTGCGATTAGCACTCTCGTCGTTTTTGAAATAAAGAGAAATTATTAGGTGTACAATTTTGCTTCCGCCGTTTTTTTCCGAATTTCGCGATTTTATTGTAAAAAACTAATTATACCTTTAGGATCCAAAGTATTGTCCATCGCTGGCCACTACTTTCTCCCATCTTTCGGGCAGCATACGAATCCCGTGTTGAAAAAATTGGACATCTTTTGAAGCGATCCACGATTCTATCCAATTTCTTACTTCTTCATAAGACCGGAAGTGTTGGTCAGCTAGCCCATGTGCCATGGATCGAAACAAGTGATAATCAGAAGGAGCTAGGTCAGGAGAATATGGCGGGTGGGGTAGGACTTCCCATTTCAATGTTTCCAAGTATTTCTTGACCACTTGCGCAACATGGGGTCGAGCATTATCGTGCTGCAAAATCACTTTATCATGTCTCTCGTTGTATTGCAGCCGTTTCTTTTTCAATGCTCGGCTCAAACGCATTAATTGGGTTCGATAAAGAGCACCTGTGATTGTTTCAGTTAGTTGTAACAGCTCATAATATATTACGCCGAGTTGATCCACCAAATACAGAGCATGACTTTGGAACCATGAATAGACGGTTTGGCCGTCGACGTGGAAGCATGGCCGGGATATCCCCAAGTCTTTTTGCGTTTGGGATTATCGTAATGAACCCATTTCTCGTCCCCAGTCACAATACGATGCAGAAATCCCTTCCGTCTTTGCCTTGCAAGCAACTGTTCACAAGCGAACAGACGCCTGTCAATATCTCTTGATTTCAACTCGTACGGCACCCAATATCCTTGCTTCTGAATCATTCCCATGTCTTTGAGGCGTTTTGAGATTGTTTGTTGAGTCACTCCCAATGATTGTGCCAATTCTTGTTGACTTTGACACGAGTCTTCGTCAAGTAATGCTTCCAAGTTCGCATCTTGGAAAACCTTCTTTCTTCCACCGCTATGTTGGTCTTCGACGTGAAAATCACCGTTCTTGAAGCGCTGAAACCACTCACGACATGTCCTGATGCATTCGATGAGCCTCAGCAGCAGATTTCTTCATATTGAAGCAGAAAAGTAAAACCTCCCGCAAATGACGAGAATTTGGCTCGTACACTGACATTTTCAATCGCGAATAACTTTATGATGAAGACACAAATAGACTAATATTTTTATGAGTTTATGTTAACAGGTGCCCAAGGCTCCTGCATGCCCACATGGGGTTATTTATTTCGATCATTACTTACCGCTACATACATCTATTCAAAAACGGCGGAAGCAAAGTTGTACACCTAATATTTCCACTCTTTCCTCTACAGAATACACCATTGTAAAATTTTTCCTATTTTCAAATTTAATTCACTTAAACTCGATGCTGAAGTTTATTCGGTATCTAACATTTGAATACTTCACTGTAATAGCTGCGGTGATATTTTATCTCTCTTTTTTTTAAATGTATTCAAAGTTTAAATTCCATTCGCCTTTTTCTACTTCCTCTGCCTCCTCTACCTACCTGATAAGATGTAGTAGATTTTTTTTTATTATTCGAAAGCAATAACAATTGGTGAAATAGTACAACTAAACTTAATCTGGTCAGTTTACAATTAATAGTCACTACTGATTATTTTCCTAATTTACGATTTTAACAGAGCATTCCACCTGTTGGCAATTTAATCACATTTTTCCAAATTTCTCGAAAACTACTGAATAAAAGTTAGTTAATTTGGGTATCATTATAACGAGAATCGAAAGACCTTTCAAACAAGGTGCTACTCGACCATACTTTCCATTTAAGATTTTAAGGGTTTAACTCACCCCGGCTAGGGTGTTGAAGTGAAAGGAGCGAGTATACGTTTATAATGTGTCCCCCTCGAATATAAAGTTTACTTGTCCGAGCATTTTTCAAATATACATTTCTAAGTACCCGCAAATGCCTCTGTTTCATTTTCAATGGGCCACCCTGTATATAAGTTGCCAGGGGTATAGGTTCTTCGTCCAATTTCCAAAGATTCTTCTAATCTTGTCCAAATAAACGAATAATTTCCTTTATAAATTAACATCTAAAGTATAGTACCTCGTATACAGGTATCACCAGTTCATGTGGACACAAAGAGATTGTGAAAAGATCGCATAAGGCTTAATATACCTCCAACAAAGACTAACGAAGTGAGACGAGACACTAGCGGCTGAAGTAGATGGAGTTGGTCCTGAATATTCCTACACGTCTTACCGTTTCAGAATTTTTATTGATATAAGTGATGAGTGAATCGTTTTTTTTTTTCATTTATTTACAGTGCTGCTTTTTGTTCCGATATTTAAAAAAAATTTCATGGCCCTGGAGGCAGCAAAACCCATACTAATTTAAGTATCGAAATAGTTACGTTGGCGGGACTGACATCCCCCCACGTCAGCTACTAGTTTCGCAACCCACTTCCTTGATTTTTGTCAGAGGCACATAAAACCTTATGCGGCCCTTCTCCTACTTGCATAATTTCTATATTTCTACTTGAACTGATGATACCTGTATGTCGCAAAAGATAAATTTAAAAGGAAAGGGAATAAAATAATTTAAGTAAAATAGGAAAATATTTTGAAAATTTAATTATCGATTGCAAAAACCCAAATTAGATAATGGTAGGTACTTATAAATGTTACATTATTCTGAGAATGAGTGAAGCTTATGCAACCTCAGCAGGCTGATCTAATTGGCCAAAATATTGTTTAGGCAAAAAACTAATAGCGGCATCTGTGAAGATCTTATTTCCCTTGGCCACAAAATTACACAAATTATCCTGCTTAATGCATATTAAGGTAGAACCACTTGTATCTTTGACTAAGAATAAACTCCTATTTTGTTCAAAATTCAAAATTACTAATTTTCCCAAAGAACGTTCAAGTTATAAAACCTTGACTGGCGCAGTCGGAAGGAATCCCCTCGAAAAAATCTTTTCTCGATCTTATCGTTAAGGGAGAAAATCCGGAAAATTAGTAAACAACAATCCACGTCGAAAATGTAGAGCCACGAAGACATTGACGAAGTATTATTGACACACAAGCAGAGTTCCTAAAGGTTCCAAGTGGCAAGTCAATGGGATCTATTTTACTTGGCTCAAGCAGATCCTTCAAGACTAATCCGCTTCAGTGTAAGGCCATTGAATTTTGGATAGGTGAAGCATTTCCAAAAAGGGAAAGTGACTGGGTACCCGTTTGCCGTCCGACCGATCATCAATCAGAACAAGCTATCATCTTGGTCAAACCATCTTCGGTGAAAATCAACTCAAGTTTGGTAAAGTGCATTGTTCTCACGAAAGAAGTACACCTTAAGGTAAGTCGAATTATATACGTTTTTCTGTTTCTTTCTTCAAGTAATTGATTTGATTTCGTTTATGCATTTTCATCCTGTCTTTATTAATCTACATCGACTTACTCAACCTCCCTTTGGACTATTCTAAATTTGTATACAGGGTGATTCATAGGGAATGGGACATGGCGAAACCCGAGATAGGGGACATCAAAATATGACGATTGGACGCAACATGCCTTATATCAATGTTGCGCGTTTCAGAGTTACAGGGTGTTAAAAGTTAAAATTTTATTTTAAAATTCCTTAATAACTTTTTGTGTTTTCATAGCATCAACACCAAAATCGGTGTACTTAGGTTTTGTAAGATGCCAAATAAGGATTTTGATCTAATTTTTACGAAATATCTAGAGGGCGCTAGTTACAACCCACCGCTTCGATATATTTGGTCATATTTTTTTTATGAGTGCAACTAAGGTCAAATTTTATTCAATGTATTGAAAGAGCGTTTATTTTTACGCAAAAAAGGTATTCTTATTCAATCCCGATATCTCTCTTCGTTTACGAGATTTTTACCTATAAGCTAATTCGTGTCCTTCCATTTCAACTCGGTTTTATTAATTTTCAAATAAATATTTTGCCGCATTAAACAAATGAAAAGCCATTAACAAATTAAAAATAAGTTTTATTTAAGCAAATGTTCAAAATGACCACCTTCCACCTCAATGCACTTTACTAACCTTTTTCTCAAAGATCTTTTTATTCTAAATTGCATATCGACGTTCTTGATTTCATCAGCTGCTTGTTGAATTTTTTGGCATAATTCTTCGCGAGTATTAATTGTCCCTTTGTATACAATTGCTTTCATACTTGACCATATTAAGAAGTCCAATGGGTTGAGGTCTGGACTTCTCGCAGGCTACGGAAATTCACTTCCACGACCGATCCATCGACGTGGAAAAACATTGTTTAAATGTTGGCGTACTTGGAGAGAAAAATGTGGAGCCGCTCCGTCTTGTATGAACCACATATTTTGACGTAAATATAATGGAACATCTTCGAGAAGTTCGTTAAGTTGTCCTTGCAAAAAATTTAAATACCGAAGGCCATTTAAATTGGCTGGAAGTTCGAAAGGACCAATAAAAAAGTCACCTATTACACCACACCAAATGTTTATCTTAAATTCCTGTTGGAAATGTGTTTCTCGTACAGCATTTGGATTCTCAGAATCCCATAAATGGTTATTTTTCCAGTTGAAAATTCCACGGCGTGTGAAAGTTGCCTCGTCAGTAAATAAAATTTTGTTCAAAAAATTTGGATCTTCGTTTTGTTTCTCTTGCAAAAATCGAGCAAATCTTAAGCGAGCAGAACGGTTTTCAGCGAGCAAATTTTGAACAGGTGTTAAATGACATGGATGGAATTTTTCTTTATGTAAAATTCTCCAGGCAGACGATTGACTCATTCCCATCGTTGCACTTAACCGTCGTGTGCTTAATGTTTTATTTTCAGCAATTCGTACTAAAACTTCCTCTTCCTGTTCAACCGGGATAGTTCTTCGAGCATCATTGTTTTGGCTTTGAAGGCGAAAAGAGCCTGTTTCTCCCAAACGATTGTACAGGTTTCTGAATAATTTGTGATTGGGTTGTTGTCGGTTGGGATATAATTCAAAATAACTACGTGCTGCAGCACGACCGTTAAAATGCATTTGAGCAAAAACACAAATCATATAGCGCATCTCACTAAAGGAAAAGTCATTATGCCTTGGCATTTTTACTTTTAAATTACTATTTTTTACTTAAAAAGAGCAAATGACAAGAAAAGAGTCTAATTACTTTGACAAGCTAAAGTAACAATGGCTAAGTAATGCGTTGCTATGCAAATGAATCACAGCCACCTCCCTTTTTGAGGATTTGAAATGGCACGACACGAATTAGCTTATAGGTAAAAATCTCGTAAACGAAGAGAGATATCGGGATTGAATAAGAATACCTTTTTTGCGTAAAAATAAACGCTCTTTCAATACATTGAATAAAATTTGACCTTAGTTGCACTCATAAAAAAAAATATGACCAAATATATCGAAGCGGTGGGTTGTAACTAGCGCCCTCTAAACATTTCGTAAAAATTAGATCAAAATCCTTATTTGGCATCTTACAAAACCTAAGTACACCGATTTTGGTGTTGATGCTATGAAAACACAAAAAGTTATTAAAGAATTTTAAAATAAAATTTTAACTTTTAACACCCTGTAACTCTGAAACGCGCAACATTGATATAAGGCATGTTGCGTCCAATCGTCATATTTTGATGTCCTCTATCTCGGGTTTCGCTATGTCCCATTCCCAATGAATCACCCTGTATACGAATTTAGAATAGTCCAAAGGGAGGTTGAGTAAGTCGATGTAGATTAATAAAGACTGGATGAAAATGCATAAACGAAATCAAATCAATTACTTGAAGAAAGAAACAAAAAAACGTATACAGGGTTATTCACGCTATACGGCGCGGAATATTATGGCTAAAATACGAGGCTTTAAAAAAGTTTCACTTTTGGGTTATATGGGGATCTATTATAGCTACTTTTTTATAATTATTTTCATATTATACAGGGTGTCCCAAAAGCCCTAAAAGTATCAAAGTTGTGTTTTTTTAAATAGAACCCTCTGTATATTATTGCATTTTTGAATTCTCTGATCAAAATAAGTGTCTGTTTTAATAAGGTTTACTATACCTAAAACTTAAGGTTTCTTAAATAATTTGAATTTTAACAAAATTTGACCTAATTTTTATGTTTTAAACATTTAAGAAGTATTTATGTTATGCAAGTGTAATTTACAGTGTAGTGTAACAATAGATCATATTTTATATCCCAATCCAATCATGATAAACTTGCCATTTTATACAGGATGTGCAAAAATTAAAACTAACCAAATAAGAACTTTAAGTGGCTATAACTTTATTAATTTAAATACAACGCTATATTTTTTAACTTAGCAGGATATGTAATTTTGAATTACCTATCGAATGGTATTAGGGTGTTCGTAGCTAAGTCTTCGCATTTTTACAGAATACGCTAAATAATTGTTCTTTGCGCCATTTGATGTTATTTAGTTCAAAATTCCAATGTATGCTAATTCTAGTATCTAGTTGCCTAAATTTCCTAAATGTCAGATAATTTATTTAATCTGTCAGTTTAGTCTGCGTACTTTGTTTTTTGTAATTTTGGACGCTTAGATCGTTTGTTATTTCAAATATTGTTGTGATGTTACATAGTTAAAATGAAGATTTACCCAAAAGAAGAGCGTATTGACATGATTTTTATATTTGGAGAATGTAAACTTAAAAAAAGGTGGATTGGAAGAAATGTATATCAAAATTGGCCCCCTAGATCACCGAACTTAACTCCACTAGATTTCTTTTTGTGGGGATACATAAAAGGAATTGTCTACAATACGCCTCCGACAACTTCACAAGATATGAAAACACGTATAAGGGACGCGTTTGAAACTGTTACTCCGCAAATGCTTTTCAGAATTAGTAGTGGTTTTAAAAAAAGAATTTGTAAGTGCCTAGAAATAGACGGTAGACATTTCGAACATCTATTATAAATATTTTTTTTCTGTTTTATGTTATAGTTGATATGTGATTTAGAACTTTGAACTAAATAACACCAAATCGCGCAAAGAACAATTATTTAGCGTATTCTGTAAAAACGCAAATACTTAGTTATGAACACCCTAATACCATTCAATAGGTAATTAAAAATTACATATCCTGGTAAGTTAAAAAATATAGCATTGTATTTAAATTAATAAAGTTATAGTCACTTAAAGTTCTTATTTGATTAGTTTTAATTTTTGCACATCCTGTATAAAATGGCAAGTTTATCATGATTGGATTGGGATATAAAACATGATCTATTGTTACACTACACTGTAAATTACACTTGCATAACTTAAATACTTCTTAAATGTTTAAAACATAAAAATTAGGTCAAATTTTGATAAAATTCAAATTATTTAAAAAACCTTAAGTTTTAGGTATAGTACACCTTATTAAAACAGACACTTATTTTGATCGAAGGATCCAAAAATGTAATAATATACAGAGGGTTCCATTAAAAAAAAACACAACTTTGATACTTTTAGGGTTTTTGGGGACTCTGTATAATATGAAAATAATTATAAAAAAGTAGCCATAATAGATCCCCATATAACCCAAAAGTGAAACCTTTTGAAAGCCTCGTATTTTAGCCATAATATTCCGCGCTGTATAACGTGAATAACCCTGTATAATTCGACTTACCTTAACACTTAACTACTGTGGTGCACCCTTTGGGACGCTTCGTATGTGGTGCGGTCATGGTGACCGCGTTAAATAAAGTAAAGTAAAACAATATATGTTTTTGTTTTTAATGATTTATTTCTTCTAACAAATTGAAGAAGGTTTGGTAACAAAAACAAAACACTCTATTAAAGAAAAAATAACAAATAAAGCATAATAATTTTGAGTTCTTTGACACAAAGCGTTTTTAAGCAAAAATTGTAATCATATTTTTAAGTGAATCATAATTAAAAACAAAATTTATTTTTAAAAAATTAAGAACTTGTTCCTTTAGATTAAAGTCCAAGTTAACATTTAAAACATTAACATTTATAACATTAAAAAGTTTAAATCAGGCCAAAAACTTATCTTTGTAAAAAATCACAGCATCCAAAATCATTACAAATTCCACTTAAAGTTTATACACAACTTCGTAGAACATTCTAGATAAATCGGCATCTTACATAGGTGACACAAATGAAATGTTTTTCTTTGTTTTTTTGAAGGACATGTATAACATGTTTTTCTTTTTTCAAGTTTATCCGTATCACTTGGTTCCAACTGTTTTTCATCCGAGTTCGCGAGAGATTCTTGGATTACTTTGTCTTCGTTCTAGGTGTAGTCTAACCAGTTCGTCAGCCAAAATCTTTATAAAATCTGTTTTTTCCATCGCAGTATTATTTTCATAACTCTAGTGGAGAATATGAACGTTGATTCCACTTATACCTAAGATGCGGAAAAAAGTACCATGGGCCATCTCCTGGTGCGATGACTTGTTGGGTGCTTAGCATATTTTTCATCAAGAGCATTTACTCCGCCTTTAGTAGAATTGTAATAAGTAATTATTTCGGGCTTCCCCATATCATCGTAAAATGTTTTGGAATGGTGCATAGACGATATAAGAAAACTATCCATGTCACTGATATCGTCAATTTCGTCTAAGCATTCTTGCGCAATTGTCTCAAACTCTGGAACGCCATAGCGAATTCTTTTGGATGGTCCTTCATCGTATTAGCCATCAAAAAAGAAAATATCTGTGAAATCTCAAATTCTAAAATATTGCACAGTTACCGCGGTGAGGTCACTGTGACCGCAAACAAATTTCAACTAAACGTAAACATGGGAAAAAGCGCTGTACGGACACAGCACTCCTACCAGCTCTTTAAAATGCACTAAATTGAAGGTACATTGGCGCTAGAAATAATTTTAATTAAGAGGGGGGTGACTTCTATAGGTTGAGAGATATGCAGCGGTCATCATGATCGCACCACAGTAGTTAAGGGTTAATGAGTTGAAACATACACTTGAGGACTTACTAGGGCAAATGTACAACTTCAGCGTCTGCTAGATGTTTCCAGTGTTTAAAGCAACCCTCTGACCATTCTCCGGAAGGTTCTTGCACTGGGAAATTCCAATGGGCTGGATGGTGCCCAGAAACTGGTTTATCGCACAGGCGTTCTTAGCATAATGCATGATAGAGTCATAATCACACTTCTGCCCCAGCGGAGTCGCCTGGTCCAAGCCCATTTTGTGAAAGTTGTTCTTCTGATCTACGAGGATTTTATGATCATTCCCCCTTAAGGGAAGAAGCAGACCACTAAACTAATCTTCTATTATATTGTGCTCAAACACATGGATATAGTTATTTCGGTCCGGCCGGGTGTGTTGGTGGTAGTATCTGATCGCGTGGCCTATTTCGTGTACGATCACACCGAATTTTGCGCACTTGTCCCCGATATTCAAAATCTGAGCCCCATTTCCCCGTTTTCTGTCGAAAGAATAGCAGCTAAAGACGTGGCATGATTAAGTCTTTATTCTAAAAGCGATTTTCATCACGTTTGGGGTGGTGAAACTACAATTTCGAACACCCTGTACATTATGAGGTTTGGAGCCTCAAATTTGGGGTTTCTCGTTCATATTAAAAGTGAAATCAAATTGAGCTCACCCGCAGTCTCTTTTGGTGAAAAACATGTAATCATCGTCCTCGCTCTTGTTCCTCTCGATGAATTTCAGTGTGGTTCTCCCAGTGCCTCATGGCCTGCCTGGCCAAGATTTTCCTGGAAGAACTCTAGGTCTCATCAATTTTGTAAGGAACAATCCTGAAGTCCCACAACCGTTTTTTTATAGTGGTAATTGATGCTCTTTTCTGGATTCTGTGCTCGTCCCTCGTGCGCACATTCCTCTTAAGGAAGACCATCAAAGGATTTTCCCAAACAAAATTTCCGTTTTAATTTTCTATTACCAAATCTTCTTTTTCCCCAGAATATTCTTCGCACTAACCGATATAGCGGTGTTCTTCTCCCGGTAATCTTTCATATTCTTAGGAACCCAGTGCTTTCTGAAGTCTTCCAAGTTGATGACAATATTATTTAGGAACAGATATGGATATTTACACCATGCAGTGACTATTGAAATACGCACTTGGAAAGGAGCGAAATTTTCATAAAATATTTATAGAAGTTTTTTGCATTAACTAACCTTTTTTTTATAGGGGGTTGAGAGGAATCTGCTGACAGACTTCGGGGACTTGGCTAAGAAGCGATCTAGGGTGCCCCCTTCGTGTCGGGTTGGGGGAATGATTGCCTCCGACCGACTAAATCCCCTTTCCCCCCTGACATCCTTCTACTCGGGACCGCCATTCTGACATTACTTCGAATGGACGGAGCCCATAATATCCTATTTATCTTCCATAAGATTCCTCCTCTCTGAGTTTTTCATGTTCGTATTTAATCCTCATTATTGTTTCTATCATTTCCATCACTATCTCACAGCTTTTTTCATTTTCTATCAGGACACAAGCCATATTCCTGTCATTTATCCTGCGACCATATTTAATGTGAGCTCTTCTTCTTATTTCTGTGAATCTTTCGCAGATAAATATCGTATGTTCTGGAGTATCAACACAGTTGCAATACCAGCACTAATCAGTGGTTGCTTTACCAAACTTCTCTAAATACGTTCCAAATATTCCATGTCCAGATATAGCTTGTGTCCTGAAATGATTCAGATTGCCAAATCTCCTTTCTGACCACTTACGTACATCCTTTATAAAAAATTTTGCAAACTCCTTGCAATCATTCCACCTGCTTTGCCACTTTTCGAACAATCGTGTTTTGGCCTCTTTTCTGTATTCTGATCCATATTTTTATATTGCCAATCTTTCTTCGATTAGTAGATCGATAGGTGGCATTCCAGCTAACACTTGAACTGGCGATTGAGAGATCGTCCTGTAAGATTGGACGATCCCCATCGACAGTCTTCTGTTTACTCGATCTAGCTTATTTAGATGTACTTTTTTGTTGCAAATCGCACCCCAAATTGGTGCAGCATATAATATTGTCGATATAACTACCGACGCAAGGGTCCTTCTTTTACCAACTGAACATCCTCCTGTTTTAGGCATTAGTCTAGTGAGTGCATTAATTATTTGATGCGCCCTTTCTGACATTTTCTGTACATGTGTTCCATGATTGCCATTACGGCCAAAGTACACCCCTAACATCTTAATTGATTCACTACTTACGACTAAACTGTTATCCAATTTAAAGCTCATCGACCTAATTTTCCTCCTACCCTCCAGCGGGACCATTTCCGTTTTTTGCTTGGCTACTCTTAAACCCATTTCCTCTAGTTTATTCACTAATTTTTTAATTATGATAGCTGTTTTATTTACTAATTTATCGCGATTTTTAGCTCTTATAATTACAGATAAGTCCGCTACCAAGTCAACACCCAGCGGGATCTCCCTTCTCAGGATGTCGTCATAAAACAAGTTCCACAGGGTCGGACCGAGGACCGAACCCTAGGGAACACCGCAGCTCATTTCAAACGGAGGACATCCCTCCGCGATAATAATCCTGCTGTCCAGGTAAGACTTAATCAGATCGACAAGGTACCTACTAACTCCCTTTCTCAGGAAGACATTCACGATGCCATCCCAAGGGGCGCTATTGAACGCATTTTCTACATCTAAACAAACCATAACACAAAAGTCCTGACTCTTAACCGCCTTCAACTTAATTGTATGTACAGTATCCATAACTTGTGTCATAGCGTCAATTGTAGATTTACCTTTTCTAAAACCATATTGTCTATTTGATAATAAATTTTTGTCTTCTATCTCGGTTTTCAGTCTATTATCGATGATCTTCTCATATACTTTGGCAGCCGTATCTATGAGACAGATAGGTCTGTATCTTACAAGGTCAGATTCCTTTTTTTTAGGTTTCTCAATTAATACTAGTTTCGCTGTTTTCCAAATGACTGGGAACGTTCTTTGCTGTAAATTATTGTTGTATAACCCGACGAAAAAGTCTCGATGGGTCTTAGCTATTTTGCCCAAGACATCCAGCCCGATGCCGTCCGGCCCTGGCGCTTTTTTAATACTCATATCATCAAGTGCAGCGATGAGCTCTGTTTCGTTGATCAACAGCACTGTTTCGTCTCCATCTTGCGATATTTCCCACGTTATTTTCGGTTTGGTGAGGAATAATAGTACTATTTGTTCCTTTATTACATCTATAAGAATCACATTATATTTATTCATTTTAAGTTTTTTCATCACAATTTGGTATGCCTTGCCCCATATGTTTTCCTCCAGTTCATCGCATAATTCCTTCCATTTATTCTTTTTGCTCTTATTTATTTCATATTTGAGTTGTGTTTTGCAGTCTTTATAATTATCCCATAAAATTTCCCACCTCGCTCTATTCGTGTCTTTTGTTTTCCTAGCCCTTTTAAGTTGTCTCCTTGCTTTAATGCCACTCTCTCTACATTTTTTAATGTCCTCGTTCCACCAGTATACTGGTGTTTTGTTAGTTTTGCCGTGTCTTAAGAGTTTCTCGCATAAACCCGTTATGCGTTTGATGGTTGCTTCTGCCGTTTCACCGCCGTTCATCACGTTGTATTTGTCAAATAATTCTTTGATGTGTTCGTCTAATTTGGCCTCCTTTCCGGGTGTTAATTTCCATTTGGCATTGGCTTTTTTGTCGTGCATTACATTTCCTATATAATCCTGTTGCGAAATCTGAAAACTGATGGTTCTGTGGTCACTCATGTTCACGTCGTCCTCCACGGCTTTCCATTCTTGTATTTCATTACTTATCTTTAAATTTCCAAAGGTGACGTCTATAACTGACGTCCCCGTTTTGCCAGCGAACGTGGGCACATCGCCCCGATTGAAGACGACGAGGCCATGAGCCACCACCCAGTTCTCAAGTACCATGCCTCGTTCCTTTGTAACGGGCGATCCAAACATCTGTGATTTCGCGTTCAG
Source organism: Euwallacea similis (assembly GCF_039881205.1). Classification (NCBI taxonomy): domain Eukaryota; kingdom Metazoa; phylum Arthropoda; class Insecta; order Coleoptera; family Curculionidae; genus Euwallacea; species Euwallacea similis. Next base: position 193,189 of record NW_027098680.1, read on the forward strand.
ATCACCTCCGATAATAATCTTTTTATGTCTATACATGCGGATGTGAGTCGACATATCATCCAGCATGGTTATAAATTTATTAATTTCCTCATTTGGTGAGAAATAACATGAAATAATCATATAATTCTTTGAAACAAATAGGCAAACCCTGAGCCGGAAAACTTAGTTATAACATATTTACAATTAATTAATCTAATAAAACAATTCGTTCTTATGTCAACGACATCGCAATTCAATAAATTAACATTAGGTTCGCAACCGATAACAACATTTACATTATTCTCATCTATTTGTATTTCTAACATTTCATGTGCCGCTCTTGATCTATTTAAATTAAGTTGAATTACATTTAAATAGCTCCTATTCTTGTTTTTGTGTCCCTTAGTTCTTACTAACATTTTGTTTATTTATTTACAACTCCCTTTCTTAGTGTCCTCCTCCTTTCTTGTACAATCTTGCTGTACGAGGGATAGTTCATACTTTGTGCTTTATGGTCTTTATTACTATCGCAAACGTAGCAAACGGGAGCGTTCTTACATTCTCTTGCTACGTGCCCGGTCTCACAGCAATTTAAACATTTGCCTTCCATTGTGGTTTTGCTATCACATTTGCCTGCTGTGTGGCCGTATTTGGAGAATTTATAACACCTGAGTGGGGCATCGGCTTCCTCAATCCTGCATTTAGTCCAGCCAATCCTGAGATATCCAGCTTTTTAAATTTTATTTGCAACTTCTAACCCGGTAGTGACAAACGCATGTTTTTTGTTTGCCCTGTTAGCCTTTAATGCCATTCCAATTTTAATTTCCTCCAATGGTTCACTTACTTCGGTAACCGCCTCCTTGATATCCAATTCATCCGTGCATTCATCCACATCTCTGATAAACAGCGTTTTTAGCTGTTTAATAATTTCGCTTTTGCCTTTATCTCCCAATTTAGCTTTGACTTCTTCCATGAATTTATTTCTGTTATCTTTTTGTCCCGTAAAATCAATCTGGATACTACCTTCTTTTGTTTTTCTAATATTTTTAACCCTTATTTCAAGTTTTTCCGTATCTATTTCTTTTTTAAGAGCCCTCACAACATCGGCATAATTTCCCCCTTCTTTATCGATGCTAATCTTAATCGAGTCGGAGGATTTTTTCCTCTCGGCTATTTTCCATTCTTCTGTTTCTATTGCATCGGTTTGCCTAATCTCCTTTTCAGTGGCGGGATCTACGTTGACCGGCCTCCTTCTTTCAGTCGGTGCACCGTAGACCCATATATTTTCATCATCCGTATCTTTACAAATCAACTCAAGAAGTCTTCTAATTAAAACTATAGTCTTAGATGATGTGCAGGCAAAAGCCAAATTTGTCTTTTTATTTTCCTTGGCGGCTTCCTTAATTTTCGTTAGGTCATTCAAGACGGATTGCACCTTGTTAATACCACTAATTTCTTTTTCCAAACCTACAATGAACGTATGCCTGTTGAAAAAATCTTCTTTTACATCATCTTCAATTATGAGCGAGTTATTTTGTACAAGTGTGTATACTTTGTCCGTAGCCAGTTTGTCTGCTTTAATGATATTACCTAACTTATTGTTACTCTCTGCTAAAATCTATAGGAGTTTACTTTGTTGATGCGTTGCATCTGAGATAATTATTACATCTCTTTCTTCCTGTTCAAGAATACTCCCTTTCACAGCCTTGGTTCTTTTGTAACAACCGTTGGGCCAAGAAGTGCTTACAACTTCAAATACTTCTTCGATTTGCATATGTCCACTCAACTGATCTATTTTGTTTCTCATTTCAATCTCTTCAGGCGTAATCTCTAAATTTTCGGTTTGCGTGCTTATGCACTTTGTTTCAATTAGTTTATCAGTTTTAGTTTTAGGTCTGACGTCACACATTCTGTCTATTGTATCCACATAGTCAACGGTGATTAAGAGATTCGATTTCTTTTCCAACGATAAGATACCTTTTTTAATCTCTTTTTTAGTGTTAGCATTTTGTGCCACTTGTTTCGACAGTTCTTTGATGACTCTGTCCATTGATTTAATTAAATCTTTCATTTCCTTCATTCTGGATCTGTCTAATTTGTAATCAGAGTCGCTTGCTTCGCTCTCTTCCCACTCAATATCTATTGGGGATTTCATTTCCGACCTTCTCCTTTTCTTCACAGAATTTCCCGATTTTTCATCCCAGCAGTAACTGTATTCCCCAGCTCCGCTGGGAGAAACCGTGAAATCGAAACCCTCTTCCATATTGAACCACGGAGGGGTAGTCACGGGTCTCAATCTGAGCCTTCTATTCGAAGTTCCGGGCTTTTCCGGTGCATCTTTATCTTTATCCATACTTCGCAACCTCTCTAATAAACTCGATAATAGAGAGTTTGCGAATCGCCCTTAAAATTACTATTTACAGCCTACGCACAACCACTCCGATATAACTATGTATTTACAATAGTTTTTTATGCAGCAGCAAATTGGATGCCACTTCCTGACCACCCAACCTTTTCTATTTTTAGCCAAGGGGTCGTATTAACAACAGTACATGTATATACCAGTAACGAAAAATTTACACTCAGTAATATGAACTTCTAATTATTATCCTACACTAATTATTGTTTAATGTGGAATGTCAACATTTCAGTACTTTCTCAACATAGAAGATCTTCCCTCGACAAGCACAAACCCGAACACTTATACGGAATATTTTGACTGTATCTCGGATCCACCGGTACAGCGTTTCCACGAATCTTTGGGGAGAAATCCACTCCAACGTCCTGGAAGGACTCACAAGGGAGGGGAAAACCGAACCACAGCCGAAAACCACGAATACTGCAGAAGTGCATCGAATACACGTCCTCGCACGCTTGCTTCTCTGCCTTAACTAACCTGAATTTACTCAAAGTTACCCGAAATTACCCGAACTTACCTTAACTAACGCAAACTAACATGAATTTACTCGAAGTAACCTGGAATTACCTTTTTTAACAGCCAGGTAGTGTGGAATTTGACTGCAATCCCTGCACCCACCTACCCACTAAAACCACCTCCCTTCTTCTGCCCTGGAATTACCTTTCGGCATGCCTTTAGGGCTTCAAATTCTCTTCCCTCGCGAGCTAGTCGCCGCCAAGATTACCCGTTGTATTCTTTCTCCTTTCATTCTCTTTCTCACGTTTAATCCACATGATTCGCCCAGCTATTCTCTAGATTGCCAGCCACTTCGCCTCGCTTTCTACTAATTCACGCCCGATCGGGCTTCGGTTGAAGTTAAGTCTGTTCTTTCTAGCCTGCACACGATTGTCCTCCCATTCTAGACATTTCCAAACCGTGTGCTCCGAGGTGTCCGACACGCTTCGCTCCCGCAGAACCAGCAGTGGTCACTGCGCTCTATGCCAATTCGCCGCAGGTATTTACCAAACACGCCGTGCCCAGTAAACATCTGGGACAGAGCAAAACCGGACTTGGTCCACTCACATTCAGAGCACCGCCTTATGCTAGAAAACCTTTTTTTATTTTATATAGGGAAGGAAAACCTTCATAGGTACCCGACCTGGTGGTCTGGCGACCGGGTTATGTGGGATACACCGCCCTGAAGGGAGAGCACCTACCCACTAAAAACCTCCCCTCTTCACCTTAGATCCTCCCCGGAACCGCCGTTAAGCATTACTTCGGGGAGAGGGTGGCATCTCCCTCGGCGTAGCGGCTCCTTGCCCATAGGGAGGGAGAGTTAGGCGAAACCTCCCCTATGGGGGGCTGCGGTGCCCTCTCCGGTGTCTCTCTTAGTCAGCTCCCTACCAGCCCGCCTACCGGTATGCCTCGGCTTTTTGTGAGTTGCGCATATCCGACACCAAGACTCCGGACCCGGCCCCTGGTATCAGGGAACGCTCAAGTCCCCCCACCTCGTCAAGGTGGAAACACACGGGGGGGACGCTAGGAAACCTGGAATTACCTGAATCAACCCGAACTAACCCGAACTAATAGAAACAGGAACAAACTGGAACTGTGATTTTCTACTGACCTGAACGAAAAATTTCACGTTACCGTATTATACCGAGTGTTAAGAACTTTAGGTTAATGTTTTTGGTGCAGTTGCTTACTTGCTTAATTTATTCGTACTTTCATCCCTTAAGTTACGCCCATGTGTATCGATACTTACTTAGAGGATTCCATCTGGATGCCAGACAACCGTACCCATCAGGCCATATCGAAGGGATCTTTATGGCTGGGAAATACGCTATTTGTCAAAAGAAGCTTTCTAAATTGGACCATTGCCGCGATTTGCAATTCGGCAAGTCTTCAATAAATATAATATTGCACTAATAAATGCGACATGTATAGTTATTCATCCAATGACTGTGATTTATGATATCAGGTACGGTCATGTCCGTAAGCGCTTCTGGTAGTGGTGCGCCCCTGGTTGGAGTTCCTCAGGTTTAGTACTTAAGGGATGAGCGTAGTAGTTTTGCTCTCTTTGACGAGTGCTCGCTCTAGATATGTGATCGTAAACATAGTTCGTAATCCGTCCAACTAAGTAAACTCCCGCTTCCTACTTAGACCAACATTTTGTCATTATTTAAATAAGTGAAAATTAATACAGTCCACTTTCGTAAACCAAATTGTTATTTTCGTGATTTAATTTATCGAAGGAACCTTAACATCGGGCGCGTTAAAAAAGTAATATTAACAAATATCTGAAAATGCACGGTGTTTAGGCCAGGGGATTCCTGAGATCCTGCTTAACAGTAGTGACTGCCTCACTAGGCACCTACGAAATAATTCACTTACGCTAGTGTGATTTCTTTTCTATCGAAGGACCAGACGGCTTACCGGGTTCAAAGGTCTCAAGAGTAAATGAAACACCGTCGCACTAATTAACACTACGTTTACTTACACTATAGTTCTAGTACAGACGCAAACAGAGAAGAGAGCCAAGAATCGTAATCACAAAAACTAAGCACGGGTTGCACGAGATCTGGTATTGTGGTGTATATCGCGAGATGAGTTCTTTGTGACTTTTCCTGGAGAGCTTTCTTTTTAGAGTGCGTTCGGGTGCGGACTTCCGAGCCTCCCAAAAGGGACACCCCCTCTTTTCCTGGTGGGAGACTTAGGACCTTCAACCCTCTTTTCCAATTACACCCGTTGCTGCCTTCGACTTCTTTTTATAACGAAAGGTTGGAAATTCCAAGATGGTTTATGGCCGCTCTTTTTTGGTTATAAGCCCGAACTGCAGTAACACAGATGGTCGGGTCTTATGACTGTATCTGCAGTTCGGCACGTAATGGTCGGTTGAAGATTGGTCTAGTGTATTTTTTATTTTTATTGTGGAATTGCTTGGGTCCAATAATTCATTTGGGGTATTTTTATGTTGGGAAATTCCCAACACACGAAATCACTTAATTGAAAATATCTCGAAAACTGTTGGAGATGCGAATTTTTTTCGCAGCTTGCCACTTCGTTGCAAAATATCGAAAATAACACTTTGGCACTTTGTCGAACGTAAACGAAAAGCTTTTGAATGAGGCAAGTTCATCTGAATCGCTTGATTTTTTTAACTTCTAGCTTTGATCCCTTTTCTGGATCTTTCTAGGCATCCTGTATATTTAGCAATCAAAAATAACTTACGGCATATCTGCCGGAAATCCGCGCCTTAGAGACCATATCGACAATTTAAAAGGGAAAAGTGTACTTATTGGCTTTGCACGGGTTCAATCCGATTTCATTGAATAGTTTTTTGGGGAAAGTCGTGGTGAGCATTTCGTCAATGGAGAACTGGTGGTCTTTTTGATGAGTGGAGGCTGCGATGACCGGAACGTGGTGCACACACAGAACAAATGCCGCCCAACTGAACATGACTGCTGAGTGTAGTATATGTCGGAGATTTATTAGTCCTTAAGTTTTGTAAAAGTAACATTAGGATAGACAATAAGATGAAGGGCAAGCTGACAGGGCCATCTGAAGACAAAGCACTGTCGAACGGGGTCACTATTACCACGACGCACTTAAATGGCCATGTGTGCTAATTAATTGGGTGACACTAAACTATTGGTCCCTTTGTAATAGGGACTAGCAGGAACTTTTCCCACGGTTCTGAAGAACTCACCAGAACTGGGAAAATTAGGTCAACAGGGACAAAGAACAGGCAGTTAATATTAGGTGTACAACTTTGCTTCCGCCGTTTTTGAATAGATGTATGTAGCGGTAAGTAATGATCGAAATAAATAACCCCATGTGGGCATGCAGGAGCCTTGGGCACCTGTTAACATAACCTCATAAAAATATTAGTCTATTTGTGTCTTCATCATAAAGTTATTCGCGATTGAAAATGTCAGTGTACGAGCCAAATTCTCGTCATTTGCGGGAGGTTTTACTTTTCTGCTTCAATATGAAGAAATCTGCTGCTGAGGCTCATCGAATGCTCTCAGATACTTATGGGGAAGCCACTATTAGTGAAAGGACATGTCGTGAGTGGTTTCAGCGCTTCAAGAACGGTGATTTTCACGTCGAAGACCAACATAGCGGTGGAAGAAAGAAGGTTTTCCAAGATGCGAACTTGGAAGCATTACTTGACGAAGACTCGTGTCAAAGTCAACAAGAATTGGCACAATCATTGGGAGTGACTCAACAAACAATCTCAAAACGCCTCAAAGACATGGGAATGATTCAGAAGCAAGGATATTGGGTGCCGTACGAGTTGAAATCAAGAGATATTGACAGGCGTCTGTTCGCTTGTGAACAGTTGCTTGCAAGGCAAAGACGGAAGGGATTTCTGCATCGTATTGTGACTGGGGACGAGAAATGGGTTCATTACGATAATCCCAAACGCAAAAAGACTTGGGGATATCCCGGCCATGCTTCCACGTCGACGGCCAAACCGTCTATTCATGGTTCTATTCATGGTCTACTCATGCTCTGTATTTGGTGGGATCAACTCGGCGTAATATATTATGAGCTGTTACAACCAACTGAAACAATCACAGGTGCTCTTTATCGAACCCAATTAATGCGTTTGAGCCGAGCATTGAAAAAGAAACGGCTGCAATACAACGAGAGACATGATAAAGTGATTTTGCAGCACGATAATGCTCGACCCCATGTTGCGCAAGTGGTCAAGAAATACTTGGAAACATTGAAATGGGAAGTCCTACCCCACCCGCCATATTCTCCTGACCTAGCTCCTTCTGATTATCACTTGTTTCGATCCATGGCACATGGGCTAGCTGACCAACACTTCCGGTTTTATGAAGAAGTAAGAAATTGGATAGAATCGTGGATCGCTTCAAAAGATGTCCAATTTTTTCAACACGGGATTCGTATGCTGCCCGAAAGATGGGAGAAAGTAGTGGCCAGCGATGGACAATACTTTGGATCCTAAAGGTATAATTAGTTTTTTACAATAAAATCGCGAAATTCGGAAAAAAAAACGGCGGAAGCAAAGTTGTACACCTAATATTATTAATATTAACTCTAGTCACTTAAAGTTCATAACACAAACGGATATTATGTGTCCAATAGACACATACCATTTATAATGGGAAATAAATAACTCGTATACTTTTAAATTCAAAAAATCTTTAATAAGCATTAATTATTTTAATTTAACTATTTATTGCATTTGGAACAAAAATGTTTTTGGAGTCTTGATTTCTTAGAGGGACAAATGTGACATTTCCGCTTCTTTGCAAGACCGGAATCCATATAACTTGCAGTTTGCTTCTACAGATTCTTGTTCATTCAACACGTGGCCCATAGCATTTTCAACAGACTTGCTGTGTTTTTGGTTTGTTCACCTAAGAATATGCGGTTTTACTAAATTTTCTGCAATCTCAGTCAAAAACAGTCTTCTTTTGTGCTTTTTATTTTCATTCCATTTTGAATAAGTTTTTGTCCAAATTATAAAGGAAGCTACACACAGCAGTCGATACCATTCATAAAAAATGCAAATGGCCCTCTGTTGGATTTTTTTTTACCATGTACTCATATACAAGTTGATCTAAAGTATCAATGCCGCATTTTGTCTTATTGTAATAGGTTATTATTTCTGGTTTGTTTCCATCAATTGTCGGTGTATAATGCATGCTAGATAATAAAAGTACACATTTTCCTGGCTTGGGTACATGGGATAAAAAAAGTGAAGTTTTTAATTTAGTTAAAAGAATATCACGCAACTATAAAATGTCCGCCACTGACATATGGAAAAAATTTAATTAGTACTTGAAATGTAGCTAATACTACTGTTAACATGTGAACATAATCTGAGATCGGTATCGCAAACGGTTCGTGAGATATCGTCAATAAACTGAAAATAAACCTATTTTTTGACACCCTGTATCTCGAAAACTGTGCGTTTGCGGACCCATGTTAATAGGAACTTTTTTCTTATAATGGGCCAAGGAATCACACTCTTTTTTCCTAAACCCTTTATTTTTAAACACCCTACATAAACCATTCTCTACTGATAAAATACAAAAAAATATAAAGTAACCTTCGTTGTTCTATCTTTCCTAATGTGTTTCACATAAACTGTACTCAACACGTTTATTAATATAAGTAACGTTAATTTATAGGGATCCTTCTCTTGTTTCTTCTAAAAGGTTCTCTTAGTTTCTTCTAAAATTTATATTCCTCCTTATACTTGTTGAAATCAACAATTATCCTTACTTGGTTAATAAAGAAAAATACATAAATAATATACTGGGAAAATTATCTCTTCTCTTATATGGCTAACTGAATTACCTTCCTTTTTTGTGTGTAGTAAATGACGACGTTGCATTCCTGTTTATCCTCCCCTGTATCTCTCCTCTTCTTGTGCATCCACCATTTACTCCTAATCCTTCCCCTTCCCTTACTTTACAAACGCCCCACAATGTTGTTTTCATTTTCTTCTTCCTTAAAGCTTTGGATCTTATCTGGTACGTTTCTCACTCTCATCACAAGTTCTTTTCAAGCTTTATATCCCTACTTGTACTCCCTCTTGTAGTAATATTAATTTACTTCCTAAAAAGGAAATTATTTTAAAAGGCCCTACCTAACCTTCTTTTTACTTGCTATAAATGTACAATTTTCGAGAAAATTTCTTAACAGAAATAGCAACTGGCTTTGGCTTTACAATTTTATTTTATACAATATCTATGTCGAGAAAATAGTACCTTTCCACTTTGGAAATAAAAATTTCTTAAAAAATTGAAATGTCGATATTAACAAAAATGTATCTACTTGTTCTCCTTAAAAATTAATCTATAAAGTTTATGTTTTTCTTGAACTATTAAATATTCCTCATTGATGATCCTATTCATTATGGTATCCACTAATTTAATGATAATATAATTTATTCTCCATAAGTGTGTGCGATTCTCAATATTGATTTGTAAAATGGTAGATACTGCACTGTGACTTGTAAAAACTTGCACTGTATTGTACTTGTAAAAGGAAACAAACTACTATATTGAGTTACAAATTCAATATAAAGTAACCGTGTACAGTAGTATGATGTTCCCAATAAGTACTCTTATGTTCAATTCCAGAATAATACCTAATCTTTAAGGTCATCTGTAATTGTTGAATAATGCTTTCTTTCATAAGGCAAAATTTATGAAAGTATCACTTCCATCAGACACATAAATTATTTTTCGATAGATATGTTTCGTCTAGTCCCTCCAGGATTATATATATAAACACACAGGTTTGATGTATGGGTATCTGGAGCGATGCTTGATAAATTCATTCTTTTTCTATGTCTTGATATAATAAGACACTCTTTTAAAATCCAGCGGACCGCGCATATCAGAAAATAGAAAATCATTAGTAATTAGTGTGTTTTCTTTTATCCTCATAACCCAATAGTAATCTATTCTTACCTCACCTTTTATCATTTCCACAATTTTTTGCTCCTTTTTTTTATAAAATGGTGAAATGTCTTGCTGCTATCAGAAAATACCTAGCAAATTCCTAATAAAGTATCATGATTAAACTCGTAAAACATAGAAACCCAAAACAAATTCCTATTCCTCCTAAATTGATGGAAACTTACCTTGTTATAAAAAAGCAATTTCATAATAAACCCCTCAATTGCAATGATCCAAACTTCAATATGCATCTATAGCCCTTTCCTCGTCGAAGCAAATCTAATAAGTGTCCTGTTTCCTTCTATTATTTCCCTGTACATATAGGTAAACAATGTTCTTTTTTTTGAAAGGCAATAAATAAAGCACTCCACCCATATAATTACCTTTTGTTGGTAGGTTAGGTTTTTCCAACTCCAAGCTCGAGCCATGTTACCTATTAAAATATCTCTTTTATAAGAGCTAAATGTGTAGATTAATGAGCAATTAACCATGGCAATTTTCCAACTTTGAATAGAAGGTTTGGCCCAAGTTACTTATATCTTCCTGGCCCCTTATTCTTCAAAGATCCATGCAGGGACCTTAAGTATTGGCATAGTGGTATAACTTTGTACCTTCTAGTTCACTTTACCTTACCTTATGCCAAATCCTTTCTACCTATTATAGCAACAAACCATCTTTCCTTGAGTGTGTAAAACTTCACACATTCTCTGTCCTCACTACTGGCCCTCTTAGATACCCATATATTGAGTCAAAACATTGTTCCAGACCTACCGATGTACTCCGGGCCTCTCTTGTTCTGATCGTTTAAGACATTTCTCAGTTTCTTCCTGTTAATGTAAAATAAATCTTCTCAGTAAGACGTACTGAAGCTCGTACTCCAGCCTGTGTGGGATTTTTACCCACTAACAAACCCCGTATTTTCTAAGGATTTCAGGCTCGGTGCTTATGAATCCTCGATTTATCCGTGGCAGTCGTCGTTGGGACTCGCTCTCTCTTTTTTAAGATATCTCACAGCTCGCCAATTTAATGGCTGCGAAAGCCAACCGGTTTATCCTGCCTTCCATGACACTTTTTACGATTTTCAGGAGTAGCATTTCAGAAGACAGGTTTTTAGGGGGTTGTTCTCCTGTTAGAGGGCTAGTCACCCCTTTGGGTCCTCTAGCTCCTGTCACTAGTCAAGTGAGATCAACGTGTCAGTGTCACTTGTCGGTGCAGGTTCACGGAATGAAAGACCTCTCGAGTAGAGCACCACATTGTGATAGTCTGCGATTTGGGGCTGTCCACTTATGAACGTTTGTTAATGTGATATCTACCCGGTTTTTTTTTAGTTTCATTCGTTCCACCACACGATAGTCGCCTGGAAATGTAAATTGATAATCTTAAGATAATATATTTTAATTGAAAAGAATCTTTTTTAATTGCCACATTTAGGTTATGATTATTTTGAAATATGTCAGAATATCGGCCTTAGGTTATCTTGGTAAGTAGGAAAATAAAAATAATACATGTAATTTGATTTTTAAAGGATAATGGATGGTGAAAAAGGACTTGCAAGTTTGCTAAAAAAGGATTTAGAGATTGCGAAAAAGGATCTAGAAATTGCGAAAAAGGATTTAAAGATTGCGAATCTAGCGAAGGATGTAGAGATTGCGAATCTAGCAAAGGATCTAGAGTTATCAAAAAAAGATACTGAATTATTGAAGGTCCAATACAAACATGAAAATGAACGCCTTCAAATTAAATTAGTAAGTTAATATGATATTGATTGTTGTTGGTTATTTAATGGAAATTTCCATTGTTACCTTTTAGAGAGAGGCAAACTGGGAAGTGTTAAAAACACATAAAAAAATTCATATAAGAGAATTTCTTAAGATGTTTGTAGCAAAATGTGTAGAAAACCAGTCATGTACAACATGGAATAACAAATGGACCAAATTCTTGGAAACTAAAAAACAATCTTTAGATGAATGGTATTTTGATCAAAACAATTTTATGGTTACTTATTGGGAATTATATAAAGATCTAAACAAGAATGCTCATCCAATTTTTGTTCTAACTGATTGTTTGGAAATCCCTCTGAACATGTTTTCGAAGAGTGAATTTAGACTGTTGGGATTTTTATGGGAGAATTTTGAATTACCGCTAAATAATTTTAAAATTGTATATGGTCATAAGCCAGCAGAGAGTGTGGATCTATTTAAGAAACACGAAGTTTCCAACGAATGTCTTTGAATATTTGAATTATTTTTTTTTTGGGAATAAAATTTATGACAAAAAACTTATTTTTATAGTGTGCTATTTATTTTAATCAGTTTTTAAACTATGAGAACTCAATTTATTTAATAAAGTTTTCAGTTGTTCCAAAATACCTAGATTGGGACAATGAATATTGAAAGTACTAAAATTAAATGGAGAAATTTTTATTATCATATTTAAAAATTCATCATATTCACATGAAATCACTTTGTTATCCTTTTCAAAAAAGTACAATATACCATTTCTATATTGAAAAACAGTATTTACATCAGATGAAATACCAAAAAATAGTTCATTAATAATTTCACGTTCTTTTGGATTCATAGTACAATTGTTCAATTCAATATAATAATAATTACCATAAAATATAAAAGTGCGGCTTGTGTATGAATAAAAAATTCTGAATTTTTTTTATTGCTAGGTACTCCTAACTCAAACGTTTCTAGAATGCTTTATTTGAAAACTAGAAAACCCAATAAAATAACATTTATTTTCATTTATAATTACAACTTTTCCAGAAGGTCTTTGAAAGATGTGAGAGATTTGTTTTATGATCGGTAAATATACATGTGAGCATTCCTCGCTTATGTTAAGACTATCAAATAATACCATGTGAGAATGACATGGAGGTTAGCCGTAAATTACTCCTAACATAAGCATGAGGAAACGATAGAGGGTTATTTATGAATTCCTTAACATAGGCGAGAGAAAAATTGATGATGGGTCAGGGAATCGTGGGAAAAAGCCTGGAATGTGGCTTATCAATGCTCTTAAAAAGAGAGGGGTGCGCTCGGGGGTGGATAAGATATGTGTATCGGAGGGCATTCCGGCCTTGGTTCTTGACAAGTAAAGGAGTACCTCAAAACTTGTTTTGTTTTATTTTTTTTTTCTTTTCATAACGATACCGAAATCTTACATACAGATATTAATTTTGGATTTCTGTATTGTTTGTCATTTGTTTTCATTATCCAAACTTATTTTTTGTGACATAATACAAATGGTGGTTTGAAGTTAATAATAAATTATCTGAATGATTTATTGAACATAAATGAGTCTTGTTAGAGTAGGTTCTTGGTTAAAATTAGACGCACGCCCGTCTTGCTTATCAACTTTATTCAGCTTTCTTCGGGAAGCGAATGTCCCACCATACTAAAAATTCATCAGAGTCACCCCCGAGGGCATCTGTTTGTTTTCAAGAGAATTAACACACACCATTCCACATTCTTCCCATGCTTGCAAACCTCAATCACTCTCTTCACACCTGTGTTAAACGAACTGATAAGTGAATCGTTTGCAGCATTTTATGTTCGATCCAAAATGATAAACAGTTCCTTTATCTTTTACGACAAATGATTTATTCTAACTTAATACAGGGGTGAGTCAATCTCAAAAACAATAAAGGGTATATGTATACACTTGTCCTTGTGTGGTTAAAAGATGTTGATGATCGCGAATGTAGTAAAGAACTGTTTTATTTTATCTTGACAACTACTTAAATAAACTAATTTGACAAAAAGTAACTATTCACAAATACTCTAAAAAATAATAATAATTGGTGGTTTGCCAAACCTACTGTAATGTACCCTTAGGCTACGCCTATGAATTTTCATTACTTTGGTGGTATGTCCAGGATGGCCATATGTTGGGAACCCATTATCTTTCAATAAGGGTTACCCTTCATAAAAACTTTCACTCCTTTTCCTCGTCAAGACAAAAGTCTAACATATCCACATTTTTGCTAAATCGCACTACAGCTGCAACACCCCCGTAAATCATCTTTTCTTACTATTATCTTGACGTTACGGGTTAAGGATTTAGAAAGTTACCATCGGTGGATTGTCTTGTTAATTGCCAAAAACCGGAGTACGCCTATGGGTACTGACCCCCAGATTTGGTACTTAAGATACCCTGAAGCTTGTAAAAGGACCATAACCATTTTGACCATAACCATTATAATAATATAACTTGACGCTCCCGGAATTTTGTCACTTCCCTCATTAACTCTTGGCTCTCTCTATTGAAATGTCAGTTTAATCCCGAGATCTTTAGTTTTGTAAAAGATTAAGGGTTGTGTGTGTCATAACGAGCGGAATAAAAATCTACCAAAGTGTTCCCGAGTTTTGTTTCGCGAGTTCCATTACACTACCTATGATAACAACCAGATATTAATACACCTATAAATAAACTAATTATTAAGAAAATAAAACAGGTACTCACAATTAGCACCTGGACTAAATTACGTGCACCACACACTTAACTAATTATAAGAATAAGTTATAACAGTCTGGTAAATTAGGTTCTAAAAATCTCTCACGAGACTTGGTTGAATTTGCCTTCGGCTGAATTTGTTTGTTCCGTAATAACTTGTTTATTTGTCGACACTTTAACAGTTGTTGTTGGTATTAATTCATATTTTAATCGATCGGGTCTTTCATATAAATATTGCACGGTTTATGTATTATCTTGAGTTAATTTATCAATATCACCTTTATAATAAGCGTACATAATAGAATTATTATTTACAGAATGTTCAATACCTAATACCTAATCTCGTGTAATAATACTGTATAAAAATTAGTTTGTCCATCAGATGTATTGCTTGGTTCACCAAAATACCAATTTTTCGATTCATCAAAATGAATTCCTCAACATTCATCATTATTTGGAAAGAAACCATGTGCTAAAACATTATCTTTCCATCAAAACTACTAGAATATACTCTTTTTTGACACCGTGTATTATGATTATGTTGAAACAGCGTATTAGAAAATGAAATAAGTATACAGGATATTTCAAATTCGACCCTCACCATTGGAATCTCGAAAACTAGAGGAGATACGAAGTAGTTTAAATGGGGGCAAAGTTGCGTAATCTAGCACCTGATTGAATACCATTTTCAAAATTTTAATTTTCCGAGTACTTCCGAAGATATCCCAGAAAAACTAAAAATTGGAGATTCCGTTTTTATTTTTTAGCGTTATTTGACAAGAAAGGTTAAATCCGTAAGCACATTTTCATTGCCACTTTTTCTCAGCTACACGATGCCATATTCAGATTTGCCACCCGACGTTTCGTCTTTCGGTTATCATTATCAAGTTTATTTTTTCTTATGGGCGCCATATTGGATTTTTCGCCAGAAAAATAGTGCGTTTCATTCTGATTTCCCTGATATACAACTTCTTATAATTTACTTTTTTAAAAGTCGAAATATTTAAATAAAAAGAAATATTACATAGTTGGCCTTGACTCCATTGAAAGACTTTCTTTTGTTCGCATTATATAACAGAAATCCTCAAGCGAGATTAGAGTGCGTGTGCAGATTGCCAATGAAAATTAGCTTCCGAAGTGAAGAAAAACGAGATATGTTAAGACTTTATTACAAATTTGATATGAACAGTACGAAAACAGCTCAAATATATTTTGAGCTACATCCAGAAAGATAACAGCCACATAGAACATTATTTAAAACTTTGGATCAACATTTAGCCGAGTTTAGTGTTTTTGAAAAACCTAGGATGAAGTATGGAAGCAGAATGGAAGATGATACTAGAAATAACCTACTGGCAGAGGTAAACCTAAATTTCATACATAAAAAAAGTGTAACATTTCCTTATTTTTTTAGATAAATGTGAACCGTTCACATTCAATTTATCAAGTTTCGTCAGATATGGATGTGCCACATACTAGCACCTGGAGAGCGTTTAAAAGGAGTGGTTTGAAATGTTATAAACTGTTTATATAACAAAATTACCTTTATTTTAGCTGTAGAATACGCTCCCGAAGTTATGTACCGTACTTAGGAAACACCTTGTATAATAAGAAGAAAAATAAATAATAGACAACTTTAGCACATTAATACCTAAGAATAATAATAACGATAATTAGAGATGATTAATAAAAAAATGCATCTGTTTTAGATAATAATTGTTCAAAGTGTTTTTTTTTTAATTTTTTTCCTTAAAACGTTCAAATATTTTCGCAACACCAATCACAATCAATTTATAGTTTGATATACAGGGTGATTCACGTAACTGTTTCATTAGAAACTTTTGTACTTGTAACAAATTTATATTTTTCATATTTGGGGGTTAAACTAATATAGATACACTCTACTTTTTTAAAATATTTTGAAGTCACATAACTTCCGGTTATACCGGAAGTTGAGGTCAACTTCCTTATTTAAAATGGAACAACCAGTATATTTTTGCATTTTTGGAATCTAGTGATTAAGCTGATTAAATTCTTATTAGATATTCCTATACCTAAACCTAACCGTTTTAAAGATATTTTGGTTTAAAAGAAAAATCTTTCTAAAACACCATTTCTATCAAATTTAAAATTCTCAGCTGTTATTGAAGCTGGCTCTACAAAAATTTGCTGACATGTTAACTAGATATGGTAGATTAAGTTAATGTGAAAAGTTTTTATAAATATCATACAGGGTATCCAAAAAAACACGTCATATTTAAAGAACTTTGATGGCAAAAAAGTCGCTTATTTCAAATAGAACACTCCATATATTTTTTATGTCTAGAACCTAAATTTAATTCTGAATCGATTACTATTAAAAAATCGCAAATTAGAGCAAAAGCGTTAATTTTAGGTATAGGGATGCTTAATAAAAATCTTTTCACATTAATCTAATGTACCATATCTAGTTAACAAGTCAGCAAATTTTCGTAAAGCCTGCTTCAATAATAGCTGAGAATTTTAAATTTGATAGAAATGGTGTTTTAGAAAGATTTTTCTTTTAAACCAATAAATTTTTAAAATGGTTAGGTTTAGGTATAGGAGTACCTAATAAGAATTTAATCAGCTTAATCACTAGATTCCAAAAATGCAAAAATATACTGGGTGTTCCATTTGAAATAAGGAAGTTGACCTCGACTTCCGGTATAACCGGCAGGGATATGATTTTTAAAATATTTTAAAAAAGTAAAGTGTATCTATATTAGCTTAACCCCCAAATATGAAAAATTTAGATTAGTTACAAGTACAAAAGTTTCTAATGAAACAGTTACGTGAATCACCCTGTATAGTATATAGGTATGATACATATGTGGACTTTGTTAAAGTACATTGATAAGGGCAGTTTGAACTTTAAACAGTACTCAGACCTTTAGTTTCAGTTAATTACAATTTTGACGATTTAGCTATATCAGACAAAGAAATTGTGTTTCTAATTAAATATACTAATTTAAGTTTATACTTAATTAAATATAATAATTAGGTTATAACGTTGGTCTTGGGTTTCCATTAGAAAGTAATGCAAGTAATGCAAGAGGAAAACACGTAGGCGTAACCTGGGGTACATTGCATAACGATTTTTTTTCTTTATCTGCATATCTCGAGCCATGTTGAATACTCACTCAACTCGCTAGCTCTTATCCATGATGATGATTCTCTCGCCACTTGTAAGTTATTCACATTGACCTTGCCATTTGCAGAGTCAATGTGTTAAAATGCTAATTCCAAAAAATTCTTAAGTTTTACTTTTTAACTTATCTAATCAGTCAAAAAGCATTATCTAAGTTAATAATCAACCCTTTGCAAAACTGCTGTTGCGCTGTTATTATTTTGCACACCACTGTATGTGTACATCTCTATTTAATTTTTCTAAAATTAATGGAAACTTTGGAGTTTGGTCAGGTTATAAAATCCATTAAAAAAAATAAGATAAAGTTGATAAAAATAAATAATTCACTTCTAAATAATGTGCAAAACAAAGAAAGATTGCAAAATTATTGCGAGAAAAATCACCATATAAAGTCTACAGGTCATAGAACATTTTATCCAAAAAATAATACAGATTTAAATAAACACGATGAGATTCCATTTAATTTTAATGTGGTTGAAAAATCAATAAATTTTCAGAGAAGTTATCTACATACAGGGTGTCCGAGATAAGGAGATTTTTGACGTAGAAAACTATTTATAGTAGGCCTTGGTCGGATGAGTTAGAAAACAATTTTTACAGCATAAATATTGTTTTTTATTCTCTATCTTTTGAGCCTTGGTTCTTTGAAATCGAGTTATAAATGTAAAAGTTGCAGGGGTGTTTCCATCTTAAATGGGTGACACTGTATATATTATTTGTGACCATAGGGGTATTACAAAAGGTACAATAAATTACTGGCAAAAGTATTTCTCAGTTAGTTTCGCAAGTTCCCATTACAGATGTACTCGTATAACACTTTATGGTTTAATTGCGTTTTAGTCTTTTTTTCGGCGTTAATCAAGAAAATTTCTATTATGGACCTGTACGTAGTTTTTTAATTTTTAAGAATAAACGATTAGCTATATCAATTAACGGTGTGTGTCATTTAGGCGTTTAATAATAATCTAATGACTGAATTGGTGCACTAATTGAATAGGGTACACACAAAGAGCAAATAAATTTAAATTAACAGAAGTTCTAAAAATTGAAAAAACAACAACAAACGAATACGAATAAAATAACTAAATTTAGAGCATATGTCCGAAAAAATTGCCATTATTTTCCAGGCATAAATAGCACCTTGAAACTGTCGATTCTAACGCCGTAGTCAACATTTGTGGAATAATACTGGTAAATGCGTGCAGAACTAACTCCTTCAGTTTATGTGCTATAGCAAAATTTTGTTGATAAACTTAATTCTTAACGAGCCCCCATACGAAGAAATCAAGCGGGGTGATATCAAGTGAACTATTAAATTTTATTTAAGGATAAATAAAATAAGGAACAATTTAGCACACTTTGAATTTTATTTAATACGAAAAATATGGGTCGATAGTGCTGATATGTACCCAAAGTCGTCGCAAGGTCAGTTTTCTTTAGTACGAAAAAATAAGATTCGATCGTGTAGGTATATACCCAGAGTAGGCTCAAGGTCGAGGAAAGAAAAACTCTGGAAATTCTTTCGGAATTTGTTTGCGAGTTAAATATCGTCACTCCAATCAAAAGGAAGAAAAATAAATAGCCGAAAATGCGTAAATTAATTGGAATTTGAGACAATGGGGCGTCTGTACACTCCGCCACGGAGCATCCCAGTAAGCAGCCGAAGTGATCCACGATCTCTATAGGACAAGGCGGAATTTCTCAAGAAAAATAATTAAATGCAACAATTAACTATATTCGGAAACGTAAATTGGCACGCGTAAACCTCATCCAACTCGAAGGATCAAATTATCATGGAAGTTAAATTCCTCCGGTGGCCAAGTGTCCACATTCTGAGTTAAAAAATCTGGACCCTTCCACCAAAGATCGAAAGTACTGAGTTCGGATGGGAGCATCCCTTTGCTACCACAATCGGCAAAATTATCGGTACCAGAGATGTACAGTGGATCACAAAAATATTCGGACACCTACTAGAATTCATTTATTATTGGGTTTAATAGACTACAGTATGTAACATTTCTATTCGTCACCTGCATTTTTAATGTAAAAGACTCTCTACATGCTTTTAAATTTATTTTTAGCAATATTTATTTCATTATTGTGATCAATAAATATGTTGTGAACAATTATATAATGTTCATGAATTTTTATCTTCTAATCTACCATAGATAATTAATTAAATTTACAAAAATGTCGTATTTACTACGTGCAACACTTTTGTTCGTACAGTTGATTAGAAAGGGAGCTAAATGTTAGTAAACAGTTTTTTGTAAGAATTCTTTTGGATATATTCACGATGAATAAAAATTCACTTACATATGTATCTGATGTTTCTTTTATTAGTCATTTGGAAAATGTCGAAACGAGTGCAGTTAAGTACAGATTTAAAAAATTCTATCATAAATATGACTTTAAGAGGCTATAGTTTGAGAAAAATTGGTGAAATGACCAACAAATCGCACTCAACAATTCAATATATTGTTAATAAATTTAAAACTCAAGGATCCATTAAAAATTTACCCAAAAAACCGAGACAAAGGAAATTAAGCGAAAGAGAAGAAAGGATAATTATTAAAGAAATTAAGAAAAATCCTAAAATTAGTTTACCAACAATTCGTCTGATTCTTCAAGATATAACAGGAAACCTTGTATGTCTTTAAACAATTCGTCGAGTACTGTAGAAAAACGGATATCATGGTAGAGTACCCAGGAAGAGACCCTATGTCAGTAAGGTAAACCGCCGTAAACATCTTCTATTCGCTAAAGAGCATATAGACAAAGACGAAGGGTTTTGGGATAGTGTCATTTGGTCCGATGAAACCAAAATCAACCTTTTTGGGTCCGATGGAATCCATAGAGTGTGGAGAAAGGCCAATGAAGACAATAATCCCGTAATACACTTCCAACTGTTAAATATGGTGGTGAATCTTTAATGATTTGGGGGTGTATGTCATCAAGAGGAGTTGGATCTGTTGACTTTATTGAAAATACTATGGACAAATACGGTTACAACGAAATTTTGAAAAGAAACGTCAAGCAAAGTGCCGAAAAATTAAGTATGCCCAGGGTCTATAGATTCCAATACGACAACGACCCGAAACATACGGCTCTGCTCAATAAAGAATGGTTAATTTGGAACGTTCCAAAATTGCTTCAAACACCTCCGCAATCGACCGACTTAAATCCCATTGAGCATTTATGGGCCATTTTGAAAAGAAACATTAGAAAAAATAAAATTTCCTCAAAATCAGAACTGAGACAAATTATTCTTCAAGAATGGGAAATGTTATATATCTTCCTATATTGATTGTACTCTATGCTACTTTCTCATAGCAACCTAATAACATGCTATCAATGTTTTACCTAATTATCTATGAAGAATAATCAACTTCAACCAAAGGTCGAAGTTCTGTTTAGTTCCAACTAATCACCCCTAATGCGCTAATTTAGATAAGTTAGATGTCATAGTCTTCCCTATATACAGGGTGTCCCAGATAAGGATGAACAGCATGGGGATCTTGGAAACGGTAATAGATACAAAATGGTTTAAATTGGGAAAAAGTTGGGCAATTTAAAGCAAATTAATAATCTGTTTTTATATCGACGAAATTCCGAATGGTTACGAAGATATCCGGAAAAAAACGAATTTGGCGGTTTTCGTTTTTTGCAAATAACTCTTATACGGTTATAGTTAGAGGAATAAAAGTTTTACATTATTAAAGCACTTTTTTGAGAACTGTTTAGCAGTGTTGCCAGTTTTCTTGTTACATCCTTACTTTCGGAGAAAAATGAGTAAACTTTTGATTTTCATATGGGCGTGATATCAATTATTTATATTTTCAAAATCGTCATAAAATTCCCTTTTCAGCCATGCATTACATTTAATATTTTTCTCAGAAACTCTATGAGTTATAGCCATTAAAGCATTTTTTGATAAGTAGGCCATGATTTTGACTTATAGTAATGGTGCACATTAAATAAATGAATGCTGTGGAAACGTCAACATTATTTAAAAGTATAAATATATTACTGGTATCACCCTAAAATTAAAAAAATAATTGTTTCAAATTATGTATTTAATAACAACATTTAAGGTTTTACAACTTTTAAATAATGTTGACGTTTCCACAGCATTCATTTATTTAATGTGCACCATTACTATAAGTCAAAATCATGGCCTACTTATCAAAAAATGCTTTAATGGCTATAACTCATAGAGTTTCTGAGAAAAATATTAAATGTAATGCATGGCTGAAAAGGGAATTTTATGACGATTTTGAAAATATAAATAATTGATATCACGCCCATATGAAAATCAAAAGTTTACTCATTTTTCTCCGAAAGTAAGGATGTAACAAGAAAACTGGCAACACTGCTAAACAGTTCTCAAAAAAGTGCTTTAATAATGTAAAACTTTTATTCCTCTAACTATAACCGTATAAGAGTTATTTGCAAAAAACGAAAACCGCCAAATTCGTTTTTTTCCGGATATCTTCGTAACCATTCGGAATTTCGTCGATATAAAAACAGATTATTAATTTGCTTTAAATTGCCTAACTTTTTCCCAATTTAAACCATTTTGTATCTATTACCGTTTCCGAGATCCCCATGCTGTTCATCCTTATCTGGGACACCCTGTATATGTATATATATATGTTAGAGTAATTAAATATTTCAACAATAGAATTATAAGTCGATCCTATTTCTTCTTTTTCTCACTTAATACACTAGGCCGATGGCCCAGTGTAACCCGATATTAATGATGTTAATATAAACAAGGGTCTGAGCGTGGTTCAAGGAAAAAGAAGAAAGAGCAGTTAGAAAGATGATTTTGTTCGGGCCTCTTGGCTCCAGATGAGTTTTTCGGTTTTTGTTTTTTTTGTTCTTTGTTCCGTTGGAAGGTGAAAACAATAAAGAGTGTTGTCTGCGGAATAGTCTCATTTTAATCTACCTACTAACATATACAGGGTGTCCCATAATTAGGTGCCAACACTTAAATAGCGAAACCTACGTGCAAAAATAATATCAAATTGATAAATAAACATATGTCCTGAAGCGCCCCCTAACGGAGATACGGCCCCTTGAAGGGGGCCCCAATGAGAGAGTTTTTGCTAAATAACTTCTAAACTACCCAACATAAATGTATGAAATTTTGGTATTCTCACAATTTTGACGAGTTCAAGCAAAATATCTTATCAAAGTGTATTAATCTGAATCATAAACCTGTCATTTGGAGGGGCTGGGTTACAAAAACAGCGATATTTTTTTTGTGGATTCAAATTTTTCATTTCTTTGTTGAAAATATGTAAACTTAGAATTTTTTACTCAAAAAAGGTATTCTTAAATAATGTCTCTAATTATCACCGTTTTTGAGAAAAATGCAATTTAATGTTCTTCATACATTTCATATTCTTTTCAGTAAAACACTGAAGTAGGCTTTGAAACAAAAGCTAGTTGTTAAATATGTGACAGTTTAATATTTTTAGTAATTAGTTAAGTAATCTTTAATAGTCGAAATTGAATTTAATGTGAATTATGGAACGTTTTACAAATAATGAACTAGCTGATATTCACTTTATTTATGGTTTCTGCAATGGTAACGCAAGTGCGGCTGTACGGGAATATCAAATTCGATATCCTACCAGGACAGTACCTCATCGAAAATTGTTTGTCATTGTACACAGAAATTTAGTGGAATATGGTACATTTAGGCGGTCTCAAGGACAAGGAAAACCTCTTAAAAATCGCAATTTTGAACAAGCATTAAATATTATTGAAGAACATCCCCAGATATCGTTAAGATCACTAGCCAATATTACTAATATTCCTAAATCAACTGTAAGTTTTTAATACATATTATGTAGTTAAAATACGAGTAAATCCAAATTTAGCTTGGAAGAATGACTCAAATGCAAAACTTTTGTTTCAAAGCCTACTTCAGTGTTTTACTGAAAAGAATATGAAATGTATGAAGAACATTAAATTGCATTTTTCTCAAAAACGGTGACAATTAGAGACATTATTTAAGAATACCTTTTTTGAGTAAAAAACTCTAAGTTTACATATTTTCAACAAAGAAATGAAAAATTTGAATCCACAAAAAAAATATCGCTGTTTTTGTAACCCAGCCCCTCCAAATGACAGATTTATGATTCAGATTAATACACTTTGATAAGATATTTTGCTTGAACTCGTCAAAATTGTGAGAATACCAAAATTTCATACATTTATGTTGGGTAGTTTAGAAGTTATTTAGCAAAAACTCTCTCATTGGGCCCCCCTTCAAGGGGCCGTATCTCCGTTAGGGGGCGCTTCAGGACATATGTTTATTTATCAATTTGATATTATTTTTGCACGTAGGTTTCGCTATTTAAGTGTTGGCACCTAATTATGGGACACCCTGTATATATAGTATATACAAGGTGTTTCTGAACGTAGTACCATAAATTCAGCTACGTATTCTAGGTCCGAAAACATGACGAAAACTTCATATAAACCTATATCGAAAAACGCTTTGTTTTCGAAATACAGGGTGTGAAAAGTTGGTTTATGATTATGGTTTTTTATAAATATTTTCGAAACTATTCGAGATTAAGTAATGAAATTTTATACCTTATTGCAACTTTTTGTGCTCTTTCTGAATTTTTAGAAGGAAATTGCTACATTTTAGCAGGGGCGGATAGCACGGGGGGGTAGTGCTTAAAAAGTGTCTATACTTTTTTGTACTTTATTTTATTGGCGATTTTATAAGAAAAATATTAAATTTGAAGATTTTTACACAAAAAAGGTACTCTTGTTGAAAATCAAAATATTCAACAGTTTTCGAGAAAATTGAGATTTAATAAATCGGTGGATGGTACGATTCATAAACATCAAATTTAAAACTGCGTTGGCTTTGAAATGAAACTGAAAAATTTGTTTCACACCTGCGTACATAACAACATTTATTAATAAAGTTTAGTGGTTTTTCGTTCCCGAACATTTTGTTATTTCAACTATTGTTAAAGAAAATGAATACTTTTTCTAATGCAGAGTACACAGATATGTTGTTAACATTAGGTGAGTGCTATGGAAATAGTCAAGAAACTGTCCGACGATATGCGGAAAAGTTTCCTAATCGGAACTGTCCAAATCGACGAACAATTTTAGCAGTTGAAAGGCGTTGTCGTGAAACTGGGTTCATCAAACCCAAAGGAAGTAATATTGGACGAAGGCGTACAGTGAGAACAGCTAGGAAGGAGGAAGAAATTTTAGAAATTTTGCAAAATAATCCCGCAATTAGTATTAGACGAGTAGCACTGCAAACAAATATTTCACCTGCAGTAGCATGGAGAATTGTCAAAGAACAACAACTTCACCCGTTTCATCTGCGCCAGGTACAAGAACTTCTTCCAGACGATTTCGGTCCTCGACTAGAATTTTCTGAATGGTTATTAGCCCAAAATGACAATGACCCAACTTTTATGTCAAGGATCATATTCACAGATGAGGCTACTTTCACACGGGCTGGTATTTTTAACACGCACAATTCACATATTTGGGCAGAAGAAAATCCCAAAGCAACCAGAGTTACGCATTACCAGCATTCTTTTAAAATTAATGTTTGGGCTTCAACTTTAAGTAATAGAATTATTGGCTACCATTTTTTTTCGGAAAATTTAAATGCAAATAGGTACTGCGCATTCCTGCGGAATGATTTTTTTGAGTTCCTTGAAGATATTCCCCTTGAAACAAGGCGAAGACTTTGGTTTATGCATGATGGAGCTCCTCCTCACTATGGTAGAGAGCCTAGGCAATGGCTGCATACTCATTTTCCCAACAGATGGATCGGTCGTGGCATTGATGCACCCATTCATTGGCCTCCTAGGTCCCCAGACTTAAACCCACTTGATTTTACCGTCTGGGGACAATTAAAAAGTAATGTGTACTCTACTCCAGTAGAGACCCTAGAAGATCTACAATACCGTGTTCAACAGGCTTTCCAACAATTACTTCATCAACCGAGAACAATGTTTTCTTTGCAGAAAAGGCTGCGAGCATGTGTACAGGCCAACGGTGGATACTTTGAGAATGTGTTAACTGGGTTTTAATTGTAATATTTATAGTTTATTATTCTTCGATGTACGAAAATGTCAAATACATTTAATGTTTCATTTCAAAGCCAACGCAGTTTTAAATTTGATGTTTATGAATCGTACCATCCACCGATTTATTAAATCTCAATTTTCTCGAAAACTGTTGAATATTTTGATTTTCAACAAGAGTACCTTTTTTGTGTAAAAATCTTCAAATTTAATATTTTTCTTATAAAATCGCCAATAAAATAAAGTACAAAAAAGTATAGACACTTTTTAAGCACTACCCCCCCGTGCTATCCGCCCCTGCTAAAATGTAGCAATTTCCTTCTAAAAATTCAGAAAGAGCACAAAAAGTTGCAATAAGGTATAAAATTTCATTACTTAATCTCGAATAGTTTCGAAAATATTTATAAAAAACCATAATCATAAACCAACTTTTCACACCCTGTATTTCGAAAACGAAGCGTTTTTCGATATAGGTTTATATGAAGTTTTCGTCATGTTTTAGGACCTAGAATACGTAGTTGAATTTATGGTACTACGTTCAGAAACACCTTGTATATCGAGTATGATTATAAATAATAGAAAATTAGTATTCCGACAGAGGTCTTTCAAAACAGGTAGTCTAGAGTGAAGTGTTGTTGAGTTTAAATTCATACCATTTTGAAAACCATCACAAGAAATAGACAAGTTGTTAGTGAGTTACCGAATCAGTGAGCTGTCTTATTCCCGACTAAAACAACCCCGTGGTGCCCACCACGTATAAAATACCAGCTGGTGTCACAACAGTACCCGGAGTAGAGTATGCATGGACTCAAATGGTGAACATTTAGAACATGTAATGTACCAAAAACAATAATAAATTTGTGTTTTGAATGTGATGTGAGTGGTGTAAAATGTGTAATGTGTCATGTTAAGCTAATTAAAGATGATAACAATAATTTCAAGGTAAATGGCTTTTCAAAATAATAAAATAAGAATCATACAATTTTTAAATTCCATGAATTTAGTGCATTTTATTAATTATGTACTGCAAAATCTATCAGACCCAAAAAAAAAACGTGTAAAAAGCAAACCCACTTTATGCGGCTACTTAGGTAGGTGTGAAAATGAAGTAAATACGAGGCGACGTTGCCAATTCTCAGAAAATGTTTTTTTTATTTTCCAGGGAAATGGTTGTATTTACGACCCCTGTTGTAAGGACTTTTTTGTTCAAAATAATGTTCTTAATCACTGGTTAAATTTACGAAAGTTATTTCACTAACACCCTGTATATGACTTTCTAAATTATTTTTAGTAAACAGGCTATGAAAAACAGAAGAGCGATATTAAAATTTTAATTTAACAACTAAATTATCTTAATTTTTTGGAAATTTAACTTAAGTTATATCAAGTTTTTTACCATTCGACAGGCAATTTTTGAAAGTTTGGAAAATATCATACACTTACACATCACACATTTCGTTATTTTTAGTCATTTATTTATTTTTTTTTAACCAAAGATTGTCTGTGAGCACAAAATCGAAAACAAACCAATTTCCTATTAGCAAACAAATTTTTTCATTTTATGTGCTGTCTAACTGAGCTTGTATCACATTTTTTACCAAATTTATACCTGTTTTTCTCAAAAACTAATCGATACACCATTGTATGTAGTTTTGAAAGATAATTGAAGGTGTCACTCAGTTCATGTTTCAATTGAAAAAAATTGACCATTTTGCACTGCCGGTGATGTAAGCAACATTTAAAAAAGAAACAAATGTCAAGAGATAGTATTTTTTGTCAGATTTAAAGCTGCACGGTATACCGGGGGATTCAAGAAGATGACTATCCCTTATAACTTTTTTGTTTCTAAACTTAGAAAGTTGAAATTTGGAGGGAAGCTATATGAGAATAGAGCTAATTGATTGACATTGATGACGTTCATCTAGCACTTCCGGTTTAACCGGAAATTACTTCAATCATCAATTTTTAAATGTAAAACCCTCTAAATTTTTTTCTTTTTTGGAATCTAGAAGGCATTTTTGGTCTAAAAATATGTCATTTAAAAAATGTTTCTTGTAGTTTTTTCATGTTGAGCTACGCCACTGAGGTATATGTACGTGTCAGGCACAGTTTCAGGTCAGAATTATGTGGAAAAATACTAATTGGTCATTTTATTAAGTAGTTTTTCTTATGTAAGCAATTTAAATACCGAAAAACAGTTTTTCCCATTTATCTTCTGTTTTTTAAATGACAACGTGGTGTCTCATTGCGATTTTCTAAAAGACTATTTTTTCCTAAATTTTTTGATACCAAATGCGATATATGTTCATTTAGAAACGAACCGTTAATTCATTAAAAACATTCAAATTTAGAAAGAAATATGTTGGCCGTGGATTAGTTCCGTATTCTTGTTGTTATCAACAAGTAATTAATTGAGATCTTCAAAATAACCACCTTGTGGTTCTCGACAAGCAAAAGCATTTTGAACTGTTTTCCTCATAATGCTGTCCAATTAACTGGTGGTAATATTATTTTGTCGCCCTACGAATTTTTTCTTCTAATTCTTCTCGATTATTAGAAAGAGTGGTGTAAACTTGTACTTTAACAGTATCCTAAACAAAAGAATCAAAAGGAGTTAAGTCGGGCGATCTACAAGAATTTATACGTTTAAATTATTAGTATTTAATTACTTAGGTGGCCATTTGATTGGTCTATTAGTACCAATCCATTGATTTTCAAAATTTTCCTATAAAAAGTTTCTTACTATAAAAGAATTGTGTGGTGGAGCACCGTCATTCTGAAAATAAATACTAAAACGTTCTTGTAGAGGTAAATTGTCTAAAAAAGCCGATATTTGTCCATTTAACAAATTTCATTATCGTTCTCCTGTTAGCTGCCCATCGAAAATTATAGAATCTACAAACGAGCATAAGAATTCTATAACCAATTTGCTTTTAATATTTTTAGTAAAAGTTATCAACAATTCTTCGTTCTAATAATCTCAGCCAACAGTTAAGGCCAAATCGCCCTTGACGATTACCTTTCATCATCAAATGTAAATTATTTTGAGACCAATATCGCGTATTGCTCCGGTTGAAGAATCCGAAATTAATAAATCTGCTTTCATCAAAAAATAATATTATGGAATGAAGTCGTGGATTTAAGTTCAAATTTTAAATAATCCAGTTGCAATATTCGAACCGTTTTTGATGATCTTCTCTATGTAAAAGCTGATGTAGTTGATATTTGTATGGCTGGTATTTATTGGTATGTTTCTTCACAATTCGACGCCCTGACGAATAGCTAATCTCACATTCTAGAGCTATCTCACGAATTGATGTACTTGGATTGATCTACCATTGATTTCTTTGTTTTCACTGATAATAAAGTTTTCTTTTACATTAGCGTTTCCCGTTTTTATTTTATCCACTAATTTTTTAAAATAGTTACGGCCTAGATCATTTCTAAGTGGAAATCTTCCCGCATTAAGTCGCGCAGTATCGGAAGACCGTTGATGACATTCTCCAAATATTAACAGGATTTCACTTTTAGTATAATTTTGCATTTTTTTATTATTTAATTCATTTGCATTGTCACGACTGTACACAATTTCTATAAGTAGAAATATTTT
The DNA here is from genome assembly GCF_039881205.1 of Euwallacea similis. Classification (NCBI taxonomy): domain Eukaryota; kingdom Metazoa; phylum Arthropoda; class Insecta; order Coleoptera; family Curculionidae; genus Euwallacea; species Euwallacea similis. The sequence goes on from NW_027098680.1 coordinate 222,344, forward strand.
ATTCTTTTGTTCTGTCATTTGGAAGGTGGTCATGACGTATTCCACTGCCAACGTATTTTTTTCTAAATTTAAATGTTTTTTTTATGAATTAACGGTTCGTTTCTAAATGAACATATATTGTATTTGGTATTTTGGTATATCAAAAAATTTAGAAAAAAATAGTCTTTTAGAAAATCGCAATGAACCAGCACGTTGTCATTAAAAAACAGAAGATAAATGGGAAAAACTGTTTTTCGATATTTAAATTGCTTACATAAGAAAAACTACTTAATAAAATGACCAATTAGTATTTTTCCCCATAATTATGACTTGAAATTGTGCCTGACACGTATACCTCAGTGGCGTAGCTCAACACGAAAAAACTACAAGAAAAATTTTTTAAATGACATATTTTTAGACCAAAAATGACCTCTAGATAGAATCTAGAAACAAATTTATAGGGCATTACATTTAAAAATTGATAATTGAAGTAATTTCCGGTTAAACCGGAAATGCTAGATGAATGTCATTAATGTCAATCAATTAGCTCTATTTTCATATAGCTTCCCTCCAAATTTCAACTTTCTAAGTTTGAAAACGAAAAAGTTGTAAGTGAGAGTCATCTTCTAGAATTACCCGGATGTAAAATGAAATATCATGAGCGACTTCCACCTAATGGACACAGCTTTGAAAGTTTAATGAAAAGGTTTAATTCTACTGGATGTGTTCATTATCCAAAACATAAATTGATTAACAGAAAAGTTACCGATGAAAATACGGAACTCGAAATTTTACTTCATATGCAAGAAAATCCTTAAGTAAGTAGTCGTAAAGTAGCTCAAATGCGTAATACTTTACAATTAACAACAAACCGAACTACGACGAAATATAGATATCATCCCTACCACGTTGAGTTACATCAATAGCTATGCGGAGAAGATTTTGACAAGTGTGGCAAGTTTTATCATTGGATGAATGCCCTACTGAAGGTGTACCGATTCTTTACAGCCAACGAAATGTTTTTAGATGAAGCCACTTTCCGAAGTAAAGCCGTAAATTGCCGTAATATGCTTTATTATGCTACAGAGAATGCCTTTTGGGTATGAAAAGTCTGCAATCAGAACCACTGATGAGTAAATGTTTGGTGCGGCATTTATTACAATAAAATAATTGGGCGTTTTATTTTTTTAAAGAACATTTAAATGAACAAAGTTATCTTCGTTTCTTAACAGAAGAATTGCCCAGTTACTTGAAGATGTAAATTTATATAAATGCCAGCTTATGTCGTTTTAACAAGATGGTGCTCCTCTGTATTATCATTACGTGCCTTCTTGGACCAGAGGTACCCCCAAAACTGGTGGATTGGTCGTGGAGGCTTCGTTGAATAGCTGTAAAGCACCCCAGGTTGCGCATATGTATTATTATATTATATATGTATTAATCTCTTACATTATTACTTATATTATTTTCTCATGGAAACCTAAGGACAATATTAGAACTTAATTAGAATGTATGTTTTCGTAGAAACACAATTCCTTTGTCTGATATAACTAACCCATCAAATTGTAATTAGCTGAGACTCAAAGTCTCAATACTGTTTAAGGTTCCAACTACCCTTATTAATGTACTTTAGCAAAGTCCATGTAGATATCATGTATATAAATAGGGTACGTCTACACAACAAAAGGCAGTCAAGCTCAAGTCCAGCAGAAACCTTCATGACTCATCTTCACAGACACTTACATAAAAGGATCTTTACGCCTCGCTTCCGCTCTTGTATTATCGAGAAGTTAATAAAGTGTTATATTTTTGACTCGCGTATAGTTATTCCAACCCGGCACATTACACCTTATTATAACTTATGTAGCGGAACCGCCCCATGGCCAAAGTGCAACATGAGGGTGTTCCCGACCATGAAGGGCCACAGGGAATAACGTGTATATAAATATACATATGTGCGGGTAGGGAAAGTTATTCGTGGAACCCTGAAGAACGTGTGGCGAGGAGAGGCGTCAGGAAGAAAAGGGAATACTCGGGTTCGCAACAATGGTGGTCTCTGGTAACGGGACGATTTTTGGGGGTCTTAGGGAGGTCGTCGTGACGAACACTTGCTAAAGCAGTTGAAATAGATTTAAAAAAAAAACTGTACAGAATACTACTTAATAGACTTTTACTTAACTTAACTTAATTATAATAAATTTAAAATTAATTGGGAGGGCCAGGATCCGTTGTGTTTGATCCCTCCGGACTGGAATTCGATGAAGACGTGGATTCGTCACTGTAAAAAATACCATTATTTATTACACAACATAATATATTGAATTATGGAGTATGGAAATAAAAGAATCTGAGACAAAACGCTTCTGTTAGAACTTTAATTTCTTTATTACAGTCAGAAGGCACGTATTAACGCTCAAAGGATCTGTGACGAACTAACTACTAAAAACTCACACTTTTACCACTCATCTATGTATATTAAAAAGGTCAAACACTGCAACCATTCTCTTGATTTATTGTCCCAGTCATCTGGTTTTTACATGGGTGAAATATCAACTTCAACTGACAAAAAACCCAAAAACCCATATACTCTTCTTTCTCCTGTTTTAACAGAAAAAGAGTCATAAATTGAACAAACTTGACTCTTACAGACAATAAATTTGAGAACATAAAGACTATTGAATTTTGGACGGGAACACTTGTATCAGAAATCCAACATAATATAAACTGCAAAATACAGGTTGTATTCAGAAGAATTAATAAGAGTATCTAACTATTACATTTAGCAGCAAACAAAACCACAGCAAAACATGAATGACACACATTCAATTTTTATTTCAACTATTTTCATAGATGTTTATAAAGTAAAAGTAACTACAGTAGAACTCGCTTAACGCGTTCAATGCCAAAGATGTGAAATCGCGTTTTTGCTTATAATCCGATTACAGATCTGCTAAATTCTTATCGCTGACGATTTGGCTTTGATTTTTACCGGCGTGTTTGTGGCAGCAATCAAGTATTGGTTGTAGTTAAACTGCTAAATAGCCGAAATTATATAAGTGGTGCGGTTAGCAATTTTCACCCAACACCTCGATGATGCGACGTCGCGACGTGAGATAAATCGCTGACCATGGGAGTGGTGTTACAGGGTAGGCGCCCTATGCCAACTGGCATTGAACGTGTTAATACGAGATCACGGTTATACCGTCCAATTTACAAAGTTCCCTCAAAAGTTCCATATAAACACATGTACAATGTGAGCTTTCATAAAGAAAGTAATATGGGGTTGCTTATCAACTCATTTAACGTAAATGCAAAAAACATGTTGTCTTATAATATTGTAACTTATCCTTGAGTATATGCGCAATGCCACAGGTAGCTGCTGGTGCCTCATTGTAAGTTAGAAATGGACTAAACTTGTACTAGTCAAAATAGATCATTTGTGGTAAAAGATAAAGGTTTGTTTATCATCTCGCCTAAAAACATATGGAGGCGCGAAAAAAAATGATTAAGGGATGTAAGCGTGGGAAGAATGTGGAAGATTTAGCGATTATTTTTTGAAGATAAACAGATACGCGGGGATGACTCCGACACCTTGTATGGGAGGGCATTCTATTCCCAATCTTTGTCGAAGAATACTGATTTTGATACAAATCTGATTCAACGTGGGTAGATACTTCGAGAGGCCCTCTACACAGTGTGCAAAAATGGTTAGTGTACCAAAGTGCGAACTCCTCTAAAATCACCTAAGTTTTTTTTTTGAGATTTCAGCCCTTTGACATCAACCGATAAATCTACAAGTATATGAAAATAAGAAGGTGGTTACTGAAGGACGCACCATTTTGCCCCACGCTGTACGATGAATAGTTCTCGAGATATGGCGTTTTAAAGTTTTTACCCTCAACCCCGTCCTACCCTTGAATGGTGAGACTTAGGAAGTTGAAATTTTATGTGGTAAGTCCTTTGAGTGGTAGGGACAATTGGTAAAAATTTCAGATCGATCGCCCGTGGGGGCCGAATTGACCCCTTAACCATACATGGCCTTTGTGTTTTTTTTATTTTCCTAAGAAGGAAATATTTTTCTTACATTTATAACCAACTCTCAAAATGAGTTAGTTACTTGTTTGGGACGAGGAAATCCCAAGGAAAAATCAACATCCCCATTTTACACGATTTTGGCATCCCTAATAATGTGAAATCGATAATGTATAACTTAACACCAAATATCGAAGAAGATAATTTTATGATTCAATCCACAATAATAGAAGTAAAAAATAGACAAGTCCCTTTAGAAGTTCACAACTTAACGGACAAACTCGTTGTCTTGAGAAATAATATAGACGATCTTGCAAAGACCAGTACCTTATTTACGCTACAAAAGTTTGAACTAATCAACATCGAACAGATAATCTCCGAAAAATAAGGAAACTCTTTCAGAATCGATCCCTTAGAATTTCTCCGAGCAGAGCATCTTAATACAGAAGAAATGCACGCGTTGTTGAAATTATTAAACAATTACGAACAACTACTATTCTTTAGGCCAAATGAAAAATTGACATTCATCAATCAAATAAAACACGAGATCAAGACCCAAGATGAAATCCCGGTCCATAATAAAACGTACCGATACCCTGGCATCCATAAGGAAGAAGTAAAAAACCAGATTCAACGAATGCTAGAGGACGACATAATCAGACCATCCTGTATGGTTTGATTATGTCGTGGGGGCGACCATACAGGATGGTCGCCCCCAATTTGGATCGTCCAGAAAAAACTAGACGCGTCGGGCGAACAAAAATGGCGCATGGTAATCGATTATCGAAAGCTTAATGAAAAGACTATCGACGACCCATAAGTTATCCCCAATATCACAGACATTTCGGATAAGTTAGGCCGAAGTAATTACTTCACAACGTTAGATTTAGCTTCAGGGTTCCACCAGATAGAGATGCACCCGAATTCAACAGCCAACACCGCCTTTAATGTAAAAAACGGTAATTTCGAATTCAATAAAATGCCATTCGGTTTAAAGAATGCCCCAGCTAGCTTCCAGCGCGTAATGGACAACATCCCGATTTTACAAAGCCCTTTCTACTAACTACAGATGCTTCCAACTTCGCTATAGGAGCAGTTCTATCACAAGGTCCTATAGGCTCGGACTTACCTATTGCATACGCAAGCAGAACGTTGAACCCAGCGGAATGCAACTATTCAACAATAGAGAAAGAGCTGTTGACTATTGTATGGGCTACCAAACATTTCAGACCATACCTCTTTGCAAAAAAATGTGTTATCTTATCAGACCACAAACCCTTGCAGTGGTTGTTCAACATTAAGGAACCAAATTCCAAATTGGTCAGGTGGAGACTAAAACTATCCGAGTTCAATTACGAGATCAAGTACAAAAAGGGAAATTAAAACATGAACGCCGATGCATTATCTCGCAACCCACCTATTCAACTCAACACACTAACCGTCAAATCAGATCCCGACGCAAAACTCACTGACTCCGATGAAGAATTCCATAAAAAACTGAGAGAAATATTAAAAGACACCCATTTAAACAATGAAGAAATAATGAGTAAATATTTTTCCGATTCAAAACCCTTCGTGAGAACAACGAAACTCGAAAACGAAAAAGGAGATCAACCAATATCTCCATCCCCTAAACCAACAACATCACCAGAAAAGACCCCAAAAATTAATATAATATCCCACATTATCATTCCCCTTCAAAAAAAAAGGGGGAACCATGGATGACGATAACCAAACCATCCATACGTCTCAGGAAAACCCAATACTAGGAGCCCCCTACTCAAAGAAAGCAATCAACACGTTCGCTAATCAAGTGATATTTAGGTACTCAAGAGATAACATCATTCGTAAAGAAGAAAGCAGGATATTCCCAAATAAACGAAGACTAATCTTCTTTTTACCCAATGAACTAACAGACGATCAGATAATTAACTTAATAAAGGGATACATGTCACCCAATACGTATTGCTTACATTTTTTAAATAAATCTCTAGAACCAGTAATACTCAATGTCCTACGCAAGACATTCAACTCTAATTCCTTTAAATTATACATCTCTAGCCTATTACCAGAAGACGTCACAGATCTAGATGAACAGAAAGAAAAAATTAAAATGTATCACGAGACCAAAACTTCCCACAGAGGAATGACAGAGAACATAGCAGTCTTAAAGAAAAGATTTTATTGGCCAAACTTGGAAAAAGAGGTTCAAGAATATATGTATAAGGAACTGCGATATATGTAATAGAACTAAATATGAAAGAAAACCCTACAAGACTACTTTTAAGCCCACTCCGATAGGAACCCAACCCTTTGAACATCTGTGTCTTGACATATACCACGTCAAAACACAGAAATTCTTGACGGTCATAGACAGCTTTTCAAGATACGGTCAAGCATTACCGGTCACAACCAAAACGGCAGTTGAAGTGACATCCCAATTAATAGCATTTTTTAGTAATCATGGAATCCCAAAGAAAATAACCTCAGATAATGGAGCCGAATTTAAAAATGCCATCGTGACGGATCTTTGCACTCTCTATAGCATCGAGTTCCATTATACCACCCCGAGAAGCCCAAATTCTAATAGCCCAATCGAGAGGTTACACTCGACCATAAAAGAAAGCATTACTAGCCTAAAATGTCAATATCCCAACAAAAATATTGTTGACTTAATGTCATTAGCCATCCTGAATTATAACAATAGCGTTCATAGTGTTACAAATTAAGCACCATTTCAAATAATTAAAGGCGACCTAAATTACACTATTCTCCTTGAAACTTCAAAAAGTAAGCCGACTACAGATTATATAATTGACTTGTCAAAATCTTTCTCCTTACTGAACAAAGAGTTACTTGAGAAAATGAGGGCTAAGCAAAGAAGGATACTAGGAAAATTGAACGAAGACCGTCAAACTAGATCCTGAGTTACAAGACCCAGTTTATATCAAGCAATTCCACAGAGATAAAGTCAGCCCACGATACAATATCAATAATTAAAGACACTTTAATAAACGAAACGTAAAACGACAACGTCCTATTTTAGGTGAAACAAGATGCTCCTCTTCACAATAGGTCTACTGATAAGAACAACGCAAGCTTATCAAATGACAACACTCGATAGCCCCATATTACCAATCCTCATGGGCACCGCTTTCGTTACGAATCAGCACCACACAGCGTTTTATCATGGAAATGATATTAATTATCCTCCAGAGTACAGTTAACTTAGAAAAATCACTGACCAACTTACAAAAGTCATTCAATCAAACCATGCAGGGCAATGCGGCTCAAATCAACACTTTATTTCTAATGAATGTGGAATCATGCAAAAACCAAGTGAAGAAAATTAAACAAAGCATAGAAACTCTTGTCAAACAAAAAAAAAAGAAGTAAAAGAGGTTTACTAAATTTCATGGGTATAGCGCAAAAATGGCTCTATGGTACTTTAGATGCAGATGACGGTGCCAGATACGACTCCTATATCGAAACATTGAACACTAACCAGAAAACAATCAATCAAAACTTTAAAAGCCAGGCACAAGTTCTTAAAGATATCATTAAGATTTTTCACAAGGAACTGACCATAGAATTTGATAGGAAAATTATACTACAGAAAACCTATAATGTTTCAATAGAAAACCAAAATATAAACAAAATAATTACGTTTAACCTAATTCTAAATAACATAGATACCCAATGTGTGAAAATCAAAGATCTGATTTATCATTTGCAACTTGCTATAAACTTCGCGCAACTAAACGTTATGCATTATACCATACTTCAGCACAACGAATTAGGTCAGATACTTGATAACATTCCAGAAAATCAACAGATCCCGTTCGACAATGTAATAAAATATTACGAAGTCATGGCAACAAGTGTCAATATACATAAGGACCTAATTATATTCACAATAAATACACCAATAGTCCAATCAAAACCTTTTCTATTGTATAAAACGTATCGTATCTCAATCCAAAACTACACCATACAAACTACATACCCTTACCAGTTACTTACTACAAAAAGCTTCTATAACGTACAGAAGGAATGCCCAAACATCGAAGAAATATTAATACCTATGTCAAGAAGAAATGCTAGTTAAAAAGGACTCGTGTATTCCAACTCTCATAAACTACGGAGTACAAGAATGCCCAGCAGTAAAAGTTACCTACACAGATTCAACCATAAGACAGCTTTCGAACGGACAAGTACTACTCGTCCCAAAAGGAAGCATAGCAACGGCGACAAATTGTGGCAAGACTAGTTAAGTCCACATCATAACGGAACAAACACTCATCACCCGTGGAAAATGTTTAGTATCAATCGAAAACCAAACACTCTCCCAAAAAACGGACAACTTCAACCTCGAGCTCAAAATGCCAAAAATAGAAATCTCAAACCTACAAGGAAAGAGTACAGCACTCAAAGTCAAGAAAATTGGCCACGATACCATCCAAGCAGCTATTCAAGAAGCCGAGAGCCTAGAAGTTAAACCACTCCAGGAACTCCACTTCAGCCCTGACTATGCCGCAAGTTATATTATTTTAAGTCTAGTGATAATAATTGTAATAATAATCGTAATAATTATAAGAAACAGGATACCACGGCTGTAGACATGCAAATTGCGTTATCCGAACTTGAGAGTTCGCACCAACCCCATTTTGCAACGTCTTAAGGGGGGAGGAATTATATTGTTAAAACCCTTATATGATTAACATATTGTTCCATTTAAATTAAACGCATACAACAATACTAATTCCCCGCTCCAGGTGGTAACATTAGATTCTGTTAGAGTTGCATTTAATAATATATAAAAGTAAGAGCAGATCTTCCCGGGCAATTAATTATTCTTTGCTTTCTAACTTTAGTAGTAGCAATAGATTTATCCGACTTTGTAATTCAAGTTAATAAATAATTTTTTTTTTACTTGTTTCCTTAAACCCGGAATTTAACTCGTATTCCGAGCAAAGGCGCCTTTTATCAGTTCACAAAAACTAATCCACAACAGAAACGTTGTGTTGAGCAAATAAATTTAGAATTTTACATCTTCTACCAAGTTTGCAAAAATATTTTCAGGCCGAAAAATTTCAAATAAATTAATTCGGCTATTAATTGTACGAAAACATCATTATATTAATATTTAATTTTGTAAGTTGCAAAAATCGGTGTGAGCTTTTAATTGTTCAAGATAAAACCTAAAAAAATACATGTTAAATTCAATTATAAACAAGACCAATAATTCACAAAATATTGCAGAACAATTTAATAAACTTCAAGACTTTTAATAACAATAACATTTTGCTAGGAATTAGGAATTAAATAGTCCGACTGTTTCAAACCTCTCACCTAACAATTAAGTGATTTCTATGTCGCAAGTTCTTCTGTAAACAAAAGACGAAATAAATGGTGTTTTTCGTAATGCTTACATTAAAAGCAAAAATTTCAAAACACATTTTTTTCGGAAATTTAGTACGGTCAACAGAAAATAAACTTAAAATGTATATAAATAAATGACAAAATTAAATATGAACAATATCGAAAACAATTCGAATAGTGAGTTACCCCCATAGATGTCAATGACGTTTTGTAGCTTTCGGCCCATTGAACTCACAAGGTTTTGACACAAGGATGAACCTTTAACCGAATTCTAGATTTGGTTGCAATGTGCCACCAAATCTTCGGTAATACATTCATTACACTGTGATACAAGAAATTTAAAATGGGATGAAATTGAAAAGAAATGAAAGTTTAAGGTTCCCACAACAAAACGCTAAAAGGATTTTTCGAAGTTATTGCGAGTTTTTAAAACCGTACCATCCCTGTAAAATCTTTACAGTCCAATTTTGACAATTTGATAATCCAAAATATTGCAGATATACAGGGTGTTTTAGAACTACGGTGACAATTCCATATAGTCAATAGATTATCAAAAAATAAGTATAGTTTTTATGTGAATTTGAACAATTATTATTAAAACAGATATATTTTCTTATTAATCATGTCTAATTATTGTTATTATTATTATTAGATATTAATGTGCTAAAGTTCTATGTTATTTATTTTTGTTCTTCGTATGGTACTTGTTTGTCAAAATATTAGTATTTAAATAAATTGTTCTAATTTTCATTTTAACAACTTCATATTTTCGATTTTTTTTCTGGTGTAATATTCATGACCTTATCGAGGCCACCCTGAAGGAAAAAATTGACATTTTGGGTATCAATTGAAATGGGTATAGTTAATGGCACTGATTTTTTTTAATGTAATTATTTCGGAAACGGTGACTCCTACGGACTTTTAAAAGGTATATCTTTTTTGGGTAAAAAATATGGGAGAATCCATTTTAGCAATCACCAAATTGGTAAAGTAGGTGGCTAAAAAGTTATGTGAAATTAGACATGCGAAATGTGAGTTAAGTGGTGCCCCCTAACAAATACCACCAAATAAACATTAAATCTGAATTCTAGTCGTCAAATTACTCTTAAGTACCAAATTTTAACGAGTTCTTTAAGAAATTGTAAGTTATTCAAAAAAATAGAGAAATACAATAAAAGTTTAGCATCCTGTAATTCGATCAAAAGTGATTTCCGAACCATGGTTCATAACTCAAATCTTCTTCTTTTTATGTAAAGTATCTTTCATTAGTCTGTGTACCATTACATAAGACCACCCTGTATATAAATTTCCCTTACGCTCCTGTTAACGTCATCAAAGTAACAAATTGTGTTTTATTTTAATATTTGAGTATTCTGCAACTAAAATCAAAAATGAATCAATGTTTGAGTTTTTCAAAATATTACTGTTATGTTTGTGGAAAATGTAATGTACCCTTAGGCTGCACTACTTTAGTGATATGCCCGGGATGGCCATATGTTGGGAACCCATTATCTTCCAATAAGGGTTACCCTTCATAAAAAACTTTCCCTCCTTTTCCTCGTCAAGGCAAAGGTCTAAAATATCCATATTTTGCCAAAATCTCACTACAACTGTAACACCCCCGTAAATCACCATTTCTTACAATTCTCTTGACGTTACGGGTTAAGAATTTAGAAAGTTACCATCTGTTAATTGCCTGAAACCGGAGTACGTCTATGGGTACTGACCCCCAGATTTGGTACTTAAGATACCCGGAACCTTGTAAAATGACCATTATAATAATATAACTCGACGCATGCGCAATTTTGTAACCTCCCTGATTAACTCGTGGCTTTCCCTATTGAAATGTCAGTTTAATCCCAAGATCTTTACTTTTGTAAACGATTAAGGGTTGTGTGTGTCATAACGAGTGGAATAAAATCTACCAAAAATGTTCCCGAGTTTTGTTTCGAGAAGATCCATTACAAAAATATAAAATACAACAGAGTCTAGTTACAATACATAACAATCTGAAAGAAATTTATCTGCAACATTGTGGAATGCCAGTAATAGATAACGTAAATTGGGCCCAGTATAAAATTTGTAGAACTTATTATGGTTATCTAATTAAATAAGCGAAAAAAGAAAAAGAATCGATGAATTTTGGTGTACCAGTGATATGGAGTGATCCAGATATTTTTTTATGTTAAATACATATTTACACTTTTATCATTTGTTTTTATGATAAGACTTAAATTATATTGTATATTTGTAACATTTAAGGTGAACACGATCAATCAAAGTGTTATGTATGTTTAAACTAAAAAGAAAAAAATGGAATAAAACGAAGATCCATGAAATATGTTGGTACAAAGTACGTAACACTACCATCGAAACATTCAAATACTATTTCAGTACCAAAACCCCTAACCCTGATGAAATTTGTAAACGGTCTACAATTGAAGATTCATTTCAAGTAGGTTCAGATTACGAACCTTTTGAAGCTCAAAATCGCATGACACCAATATCACAACAGCGGATGGTTGAAGTACTAAGACATATAAATATGTCGAAGCATGATTCAGAGTATCTAGCACGTAAATTAAAACAAAACAATTTACTAGAACCAGATGTAAGATTAACTGATTATCGTAATCGTCAAGCAGCATTTTAACAATATTTCACTACTAATGATGAAAATTGTACATTCGTTTATTGTAATAATAGTCCTAAACTAATGGATGAAATGAATATCAAATATGTTCCTCATAAATGGAAATTATTTATCGATTCTTCAAAAACTTGCATGAAAACAGTTTTATTATATTATAACAATAAAAAACCGAATATTCCAATAGCTTATAATACAAATACAAAGGAAACATATAAATCAGTGGAGAATCTATAGCAGACAGTGAATTATGAAAATCATAAGTGGCATTTATGTTCTGAATGAAAATTATATTTCTAATGTGTGGTTTACAAGCAGGTTATACGAAGGACATGTGCTTTATATGTTTATAGAATACACGTTATAAAGACAATCAATACCAAAAACGTGATTGGAAACGTAGAGATCGTTATGATGTTCGATCAACCAATGTTATACATGAACCTCTTGTGTCAACAGAAGAAGTTTTGCTGCCACCACTCCGTGTAAAATTAGGTCTAATTAAAAATTTCGTAAGAACATTTTCTACAGACGAACCAGCTTTTACAACTTTATGATCTATTTTTCCATGACTTAGTGCTGCCAAAGTAAAAGAAGGTAAAAAATAAATACAATGAATGGTTAAGAATAATACAAAATAAATTAAATTCTTAAAATGAATAATTTTTTTAATAATTTACAGGTATGTTTGACGGGCCAGATATTAGAAGATTAATGAAAAATGATGAATTTGCTAATTCATTAAATCTAAATCAGTTAGTTGCTTAGAATGCTATTCAAGAAGTTGTCACTGGTTTTCTTGGTAAAAACAGAAAATGAACACAGACAAAGAGTAGAATGTATTTTACAAGCAATTAAGGAACAAAGTGTTAATATGAGTATGTCCTAAAAATTCATTTCCTTCATTATCATATGGATTATTTTGAAAAGCAATTGACTACTGAGTCTGACGAACATGGTGCACGATTTCATCAAGTAGCCTTGACGATGGAAAATAGATACAAAGGAAAAAATCTTGATAGAATGTTAGACGATTTGTGTTGGTGGTTGAAAAGAACTATCGATGAAGAAGAGAGTAATGAGAAAATAGATGTAGCGTAGATTTAATTAAAAAAAACTATTTTTACTTTAAAAAAAATTAAACAGTTTTTCCTATAAAATGGTATCGTTTGTCATGGCAATACTTCTTTAGTAATATGAGTAAAAAAATATCCATAATGCCTTTTCTTGAATTTTGAGCATGAAGAAGCGGAAAAGTAAACGTTGGATTTTAAGTGAGCACGCCACTGATTTGACCCAAAATAGAATTTTTGATGTCCTGTAATTAAAAAAAAAAATATATATATATATATCAAAATCGAACTGTAAATAAAGATTTTACAGGGGTGATACGGTTTTAAATGAACTACTCTGTAAAAAAAACCTACACTAATTTTGAAAAATCATTTTAGGGTTTTGGAGTGGGAACCTTAAACTTTAATTTCCTTTCCATTTCATCCCATTTTAAATTATGAACCTTAATTTTGTATTACGGTGTTAGTATTGTGCCACATGTGGTTTATTAGACTCTATAAAATTTTCCATAGGGTTTGAATCTAGTGAATATACAGGTCAAGGAAGATTATTTATGTCTGGATGCTCGTAATATCAGTCCCTCACGACATTTGCGGGACGTATCCTGCAATTGTTATCAACACAATTGACGACACGCCTTTCTGCCACAGGATACGAAGTACGAACAGAAGGAAGCATATCTTCGTCGAGCATCCAAACGTACTCGATAAAGTTCATCTTTGTTTCAAAACTTGCCAGTTCGCCAGAATCCTCGGCAGACATCCGCTCATAAAGGTTAACCGTATTCGTATTCGACCGGACCTTCTGTTCGATGCAATATAGCGTTCATCGTACCGAGTATTATGAAGTCGCCATAAATGTAGCCTGACGTTTTCACTTGACAAAAAAGTTTTTTCGTCAGAAAAAATAGTATTTGTCCCATCGAAATTTAAATACTTTTGGGCAATACTAAGCGGGCCTGTTTATGTTGTTCTGTCAGAGCAAGTTTCGTTGCTGGTCGCCAATTGTAAAGAAGACTCTCTATGAAGAGTCCTCCGGATGGTGTCCATACTTACATCTCAACGTACAGCGTACTGGGATGTCCGTCGAAAACCACACTTTCGAAAATCGGCGACCAACTGCTGGCAAATGCAATACGAGCCCTAACACATAAATGTTCGAACACTTCAATCGATTAATGCAATATATCAGTTTGAAATAACAAATAAACTAAATTTTATTTCATTTAAATGCTAAGTTATAATTATTATGAATATTTCTGTCTATAATCTACAATGAGTATGGATTTTAGTAAATATTTAACCAGGTTGCATAACCAATCTCTGAACCTCGGCAAAAAATCGTGACACATTAATGTTCGGACATCGTCTAAAAATCCCATGTCTAAGAATGGCTTTTAAAAACAAAATATGGAATCTCTGTTTACTGACAGTTGCTGTTGGTTGTTGATCATAATTTAGTGAAAACTGCACGTGGTGCAGCAACAAATACTAAAATTCGCGATTTAATCATTAAAAAATACATTGAAAATAGTAGCGTTCGCAAGATCGTTGCAGAGCTGAGTTTGGCAAAATTTACAGTTTATGATACATAATTAAACTATATAGAGAAACAACCAACATTAAGATCTCAAAGAAAACTTGTAAAAGTGTGCAAAGCATCTCGAAGAAGAACTTTGCGCGAAATAACTGCAGACAGGAACAATTAACCGGGCTTAATATTACGCGAGAAACATGCCGAAGACGGATTCACAAGTTCGATTTAGGTTTTTATTACATTCCGAATTGTTTTTTATTACTTTATTTGCCAAAATTAAAATATGAACGAATTATTTTAAACTAAGGAAAAACCTCTTCTTATCGAAAAACAAAAAAAAAAGAATTGGCTAATATGGGCAAAATCGAAACGTTTGTAGAGTGTAGAGGACTAGTCAAATGTCACGTTCTCCGACGAATTAACGTTTATAAAAAATAAATATAAATTTAACGTTTGTGTCGGGGATTATCGCAAACGAGTAATTAGGTCTATACAGTTCAGAAACATTCCACAAAGATTGCATTAAGCGAACAGTAAAATTTCCAAAAAGTGTAACGATATGGGGGTGCATGTCTGCACGGGGCTTGGACAAATTTCAGTTCATAGATGAAGCTATAAACGCCGCAAAGTACCAAAACAATCTACAAGAAAATCTTTTGCCGAGCGCGTCATGTTTGTAATTTGTATCCGGAGGAAGACTACCATTTTCTAACAGAATGGTGCTGCATCCCATACAGTTAAATTTACAAGATGATTTGAGGAAAACAAGCTAAAAGTTCTTTCTAAGCAGACCAATAGTCCCGATCTTAACTTCATTGAAAACATATGGCATAAAATGAAGTAGAAATTAAGAAACTATCCACAACGAACCGTTTTCGAGTTAAAAAATAAAATCACTGACACATGAGAGGTATTTTTTCACTGGAAACGTGTTTATCATTGGTCAAATCAATGCCTAATCGTATAGAGGCAGTTATTAAGTCGAAAGGCGACATAACTTCCTACTAATTCTTAGTTTTTGTTCAAAAATTATGAAGAACCCGAACATTTATGCGTTGCCAATTTAATTGTTTTTTTTTCATTTGTTATAGTAACTCAACTTGTCCTTCAAATATGTTTTGTTGTTAAAGAAATACACTTGATATGATAAATAAACGTAATCTTTTCGTTTCAACAAGCCTTTGAACGGTGTTATTAATTTTTTTATCAATTATTAAGTTAAACGTCGACGTCCGAACATTTATGTGTTAGGGTTCGTACATATCGTGGGCGTAAAGTGACCAAGTAACAGGTAAAATCATAGATGTATTACAAAAAGAATTAACCAAGTCATATATGTCAGAAGTTCCCTAACTTGTAGAGAAACAAAAACACAAGTTTAGGCGGTACTTCTTTATTTCTCTAGAATCGGGAATCGAATGAATCCCTTTTTGATGCATGAGGGTCACCCCGGGTGCATCTGCTTTTCTTCCAAAAAGCCTGTCACCATACCTTCCACATTCTTCCCACGCTTACATCCCTTAATCATCTTATTCGCACCTCCATATGTTTTTAGGCGAGATGATAAACAGACCTTTATCTTTACCACTAATGATCTATTTTGACTAGTACAAGTTTAGTCCATTTCTAATTTACAATGGGGCACCAGTAGCTGCCTCTGATATTCCGCACATGTCCAAGGATAAGTTACAATATTATGAGACAACATGTTTTTTGCATTTACATTAAATAAGTTGATAAGTAACCCCATATGGCTTTCTTTATGAAAGCTCACATATACGTCATCATAACGTTACTCAAGTAAACACACCCAAAGTCACCAAATTAAATAATAATGTACTTCTAACATCAGTTAAAAGTGACTAAATAGCTTTGACATTTTATGATGTCAGCGAAAATGCAAATTTCCAATGGATAAAAATGATCAAATCGACTTGGTCAATTTTTGCTGTAGTGATAACCATGTTTTGATAAGTCATCCTTCTGGTTTGAATGGTGTAAATATCATTATTTTGTTAACAAATAGACCAAATATTGTACAAAAATGAGTGGCAAATTCGGACTTAAATAGATTTATAGTACAGAGTAAAGGCCACCGATATTTTTTGGGCTCGCATAAAACATTCAATAACTCAACTATCATAAAGAATCTTTGATACCTTGTTGGTTTAGTTGTTAGTAAAACTATGATTTATTTTACTTTTAGATTCAGTAGACGTTGAGCTATACAAGGAAGAAAATAAAATAGACTCGGGTGAAACTAACTTCATACAGGGTGTTCCTAAAAATCATGTACATACGAACGGGGGTAATTCCTCAGGTCATTTTACGAAAAACAGTTCATTATTATAAGCATAGGTCCGGAAATACATTGTTTCCAAGATACAGGTAATTAATTGTTTTTCAAAAAACGGTGTTTTAAAAATATCTGAAATATTCTGTTGTCGATTTTTTTTTTGAAATTTGGTAGTGGCGTTTGTAGTAATAAAAAGCTAATTTGGCTCTAACTAGGTTAAAATTATTAAGTCTGGAAATCACCCCCTCCGTTTGCAAATGATATTTAGGAACACCTTGTATAAAGTATAGTTATGAAAAAAAAGTGAAAAATTATTTAAAGTAAAATAAACTTTTTTAAGTGCAACTAACCCCTTCCTGACCCTCCTGACTTACAAAGCAAAGATGTCATTCAGCAAGACTAAGATATACATTTAAATCAGTTGGAAACTGAAAATATGACGGATAGTGATGACGAGTACATTCCAGAAAACGCAGATGAAGATATTGCTGAGCCTTTGGCTAAGAAAAGAACACGTTGGAGGAAAAATATTACTAAAGAAAATAGAAAGACAAAATAGCAAGCCATATATTATTAATAAAAATAAAACACAAAAACAAGTTGACTGTACCAACTGAAGATTTAAATGAACTTTGAACTTCGGTGAAGAGAGAAAGACTATTTGCGTGAATTACTGGACTATATATCAGCCACGGACTTGTTGATCACGCATTACGAGGGGTAAACGAAACAGGCGTTTTTGAATTGCCCGACAGGAGGTGTAAAAGAATTGCCAAAAATAAAACACCTGATGATCTAATAAAAAATGTAAAGATCCACATTGAAAGCTTTCTGACTGTGG
This sequence comes from Euwallacea similis, assembly GCF_039881205.1. NCBI lineage: Eukaryota > Metazoa > Arthropoda > Insecta > Coleoptera > Curculionidae > Euwallacea > Euwallacea similis. The sequence goes on from NW_027098680.1 coordinate 240,134, forward strand.
AATCACGTTATTGTCGGAAAAGTAGTAAAAAGTTATACCTAGATCCGAGTTTGTCCATTAGCAAAATGTGTGACCTCTATGTACAGTGGTGCAGAGAAGAGAACGAAGAACATTTTGTGTCGGAAATAACATAGCGGAGAACATTTTGCAACAACTACGACATGACATTTTTCCACCCCAAAAAAGACTAGTGCGAAATCTGTACGCAACATGAAAACAAGACAATTCCAGAAGAGATCTGTAATGAACATCTACGACGAAAAAATGAGGCAATCAATGCGAAAAATTTAGACAAAATTCGACCTACTGAAGATAGATAGTACCTTCTTTAGCGCTACTTTTGACTTACAAAGTATACTTCAGATACCTGCCACTGGAATATCTCAAATGTATTACTTGTTAAAATTATGTGCAAATAACTTCACAATTTATGAAGCGGCATTTCCCAATAATGTATTCTGTTTTGCGTGGACCGAAATAAACGGTCCACGCAAAGAGGTAGTGCAGAAATTGGAACCGCATTGTTAAGATGGATTAAAATAATTCCACAAGTTATAAAAGAGATTAGTTTATTCTCTGATGCGTGTAGTAAACAAAATCATAATCAGTTCATTGCTGTATTACCGTTGTATGTCATACGACATACCAATATCAAGGTTATACAACACAATGTTTTAGAGAAAGGCCATTTCTAGATGGAAGTGGACTCTATGCATAGTGCCATAGAAAAAGCAAAAAAAAAATTGTGAAATCTAAAGAACGAATGACTTTCTCAATGTATTTAAGCCGGCGCGCTCAAGAAGGGTGAAAAATAAGACAAGCGACTCGACAAGATACGTCGAGGAGTTACGATTCTGTGACTTTTGGAGTTAAAATATTTGGCGTCAGCCTTTTTGAAAAATCGTAATAAAGACGATTTAGAAAATCAAGTTTCGTGTTCAAAGGTAAAAGTGACAAGATATGAAAAGACGAAACCCAGTTGTATTCTTTTCTAGCATAATTACAGCAACCCTAAATTTCGTGTCTTAAGGGTTTTTGGCAAAGGAAGAGTGACTGAAATTCCCGAAGATATTTTGATATTGTATGTCACTTTTAGCAATCCCTGAAAAGAAAATAGTCTGCTTAAGCTATGCTTAAACAACATCATCCCACTAAAATATCATGCCTGGTATAAATCTATCCCAGTGGATAAGAAAAAAAACTGTGAGCATACCCGAACCAATAAGTGATTTAGAAAATTTTACCATAAAAATAAAATGTAATGTTATTATTTTTATTTTGGTTTTTTATTCATGACCAACTTAATTTTGAATTATTTTATCTTACGTTATAAAATGCCCAAATCATATTTTTTCAAAAACTTACATTTTAGTAAGTTTATTAAAAAATACGGTATCTCATACATCTATATTCCAAAATTCATATACTTGTCAAAATTTCTTGATTTTACAAAGAGCTTTAATATTGAAATGCTATTTCCTAAGAACTTACTATTTTAACTTGGTCACTTTTGGCAATAAGCCCATGATATTTGATCATCAATACGACATATTGATGGATAAATACAAAAAAGAAACCTAACAAAAAGCAATCCAAGCCGAGTGTGACAAAAAAGTTACCTCACCTATAATACCCCAACCGATTTTGATTTCAAACTGGTCTGCTACTTTTGTAGGTGATAGTTGAAAATTCAATTTGGAAATACAATGAGCAATCAGTTGTAGCAAATTTGCCAGTCACTTGAGTCCTCACATGGAGTTGAATTGCATGTTAAAAATTAAAAACTGGTTAGAATATTACATACCTTATGAAGCTTTTAAACTTTTCCATGACAACATCTCTCTCTGCTGGGGTCCTCAGAAAGATTTTAATTGGGGGCTTTTGAAAACGTTTATTAACTTGGATACCCCTGTTTCCCACCTCTATTAACCCACGGAGCTGGCTTGGTTGGAAAGCAATTAGGTCCATTTCTTCGTCATCAGGAAATATGACAACGTGATCTTTTAGTATTTTTAAGCGAGCATAAAATTGCTGCTCCTCGATTTCCACTCTGACTTTTTTTAGCGACATTTTACGTACACAATGATGTTGGAAATGAATCCAATCTTCCACACACATATTTATTTTACCTGAAAATTAAAAAAAAAAAGTTTTTTTTCCTTTTTTACAATTAAGTATTAGTACCTTTCCCCATGTTGGGTCTAACTCAACAAAAAATTCACTGTGTTGATAGCAGAAAGCAGTGTCGGGGTTATGTTTGTGTGTTTACCAATGTATCGATGTCGGTAACAGTGTAGCGTGCACATGGAGTAAACGGATTCGATTTGTTTTATAGTTCCCGGTGGAAATGCAGGAAGGATCAGTATTCAACCCGACAGAGAAACTGATCCAGTAGATTGAATATGCGCTTTTCCTACTAAACCACTTTATTTGCGCTAGTTATCACAGCTTGATATCACTAATACTAAGGATGACGTTGTGGTACTTTACCTAGAGAGAGCTCAGAGCAGAAAGAAAGATTTTTTAGCGGTTGTTTTCCCCTTTAAAGGCCAACTTCTCTTTCTGTTCGTCCGTTACTGTCACTCGGCAATCGACACTTTCCTGACAGTGTCACTTGCCGGTGCAGGTTTTCGGAGCGGGCAATCTCTCGAGTGATACACCACACCGGGAAGACTTCGGAATATTGTGTGGCGGAGCCAGCAGCGCGGTGTATTGTCACCCATCTATTAATGACAGTGACGGTGCACTGCGAATCAGAGCAACATCTCGGTTCTGTAGAGAATTCAAACAACGGCGGGAAAACATTTTCCGTAACGATTTCCGGCAATACATTCCGGATTGTTCGACCAAAACTCTATAAAACCGTTGATCACACCAACAATTTCCTCTTTTCTCTTTTGGGCTTTGTCTCCTCTACATGTACTCCAACAACTGGAAACAATAATACTCTATACACAGTAGATATAAGTTTATTCTAAGTGTTGCAATAAACCATTCAAAAAGTTCCCGTTTTACGAATTCCGTTTGGAAATTCATGTTGGCGTAGACAACTAACGAAAACGCCTAGCGATCCTATCCTGTGACCACGGGACACACAATTGGTGATCCCTCTGAAAGAACACCCCCCTGGAGGAGCACTCGAATCAGTTGAATTGCAAAAAGTTATGGTGACGTCCCATCCATCTAAAGCCCCGGACCCGGAGAAAGAGAGCAGCATAACGTCGCCGGTAGACAAGCTTTCCATACGGGCCCCCCTGCTTTGGAAAACGAACCCTAAAACCTGGTTCAGGACCCTCGAGACAGTTTGCTCTGGCGCATATAACGGTAGATCTGACGAAGTATCACCATGTGGTCACCACGATAGACTCAGAAATCTTGGATCAGGTCTCGGGCTTCTTGGACAACCCACCTTCCAACGGCAAATATGAGGAAATCAAGCATAGACTCATCTCCCTATTTGCTGAGTCAGACAAGGAAAGACTCAGGAAGCTCCTATCGCAGGTGGAGTTGAGCGACAAGAAACCATCTCATTTGTTGAATGAGATAAGGAGTCTAGGAAGAGCAGCAGTACCCCCAGAGATCTGAAAGACCCTGTGGATGCAACACCTACCCACGTCCATACAGCCCATCCTGGCAGGAAGCAGTAAGCCCCTGGACAACATGGCGAACCTCGCAGACAGAATCCATGAGATCGTGCAACCTCAAGCCTATAGCGTCCAAGCCTTCGTCAAGGAAGCACAAGCCCTCCAATTGATCGAAAGGATCAGCAGACTGGAGCAGTCAATGGAACGACTGAAGCCGATAAGAAGAAGCAGGAGCAAGTCCAGGACACGGAGGACTGAATCCAGATCGTCATCGGCGGATCTTGGAGTGTGCTGGTATCATCAGAGATTTAGGAACAAGTTTAGACGATGTGCTAAACCCCGCCTAACATCAAATTCCTGTCTCAAAAGAGACAATTCTCAAGACGGCCTATTTGAATTTACCAGAATGCAATTTGGTCTGAGGAATGCAGCTCAGTCCTTTCAAAGATTCATGCACGAGGTACTTGCAAACCTAGAATTCTGTTTTCCGTACATCGACGACATTCTTATCGCATCAACGGACGAGGCACAACACCAGGAATACCTCAAATCTGTCTTCGCTTGTTTGCAAGAATTTGGGCTATCTATCAACCTTGACAAATGCACATTCGGTGAGAAGCAAGCGAAATGGTCATTCTTGTAATTAAGATACCTATATTTGAATATGATGTTTTTGACTTAAAATTAGTATACCTGATTTCCGATAACGAATCACGAATTATAATTAGTCCTAGTAAGTATTATTGTAATAAACTGTGGTACAAACTGTAAGGAGATTAGTACTAAATGGGTATATTCAGATCCGCATGTTGAGGGCTGCTCTTTGAACGATTGTCCTTACGCTTCTGTACACAATAATTATCAAGTACGTACTTTGACACATAAAAAGGTCTTATTAATTTGTATTAAAACATCAGATGTAATTTACAAAAATTGCTTTAAATTCACCAAGGTACAGGTGGAAAAATGTTCTATTGTTCAAAGTCAATGCGATGTCATTATTAATCAACATAAATATTCACTGACTATGCATAATGTAACGACAAAATTCCCTGAAATTCGATACGCACAAATAACAAATTTTCATTAAATATTCAAATAAAACATTTGGAGAATCTAGCTTCCATTCAGGATTACCTCTTAGACCCTGTAAATTCCGAAGACCTAATAAACATGATTCCCAACAATACGCACTACGTTTTAATAGCCATAAGTAGCATTATCATTGTAAGTGTGCTAAGTTTCCTATTTTATCAGTGGAAAAAATACAAGCATCTTAAGTTCATCCCTCTAACTAGGCTCCAAAAAATGGTCAATGAGAACGCTGAAAAAACTAAGGGTGAAGGAGAAATAGCCCACAATCAAAGGAATCGCTGACCATATAGCGCTGAACATGCTTTTAATATCATATAAAAGCATACCTCTGCTTAGAATAAAAAAAATTATTAAGTTCTTAGTGTGGCTTTAAACTGTAGTTTTTAGTTTAATTCTATGCAACATTAAGTACTTGTCAAAGCTGTGCTGTTCAACTTGCCCTAAGTTTGTGTCAAAGCTAGCTATTCGTCTTAGTTTAAGGGTTTTAAGGTTCTGTTTTTTAATAAAAGTTGTTTTTTTAAAGGGGTCTCGAAGAGTGTTTCATTTAATTCTCGCAAATGAGACGTGTGAGCTGTAGGACAAATATTTTAAGTCATATCAAATAACTTAATTAATTCTCGATTTAATTGGACACCACCGTGTTTCGTTGAAATTTTTGTTTTGTTTCAACTATATTTATTGTTGGAGAGCACAAACATTTCTTTATCACAATTAAGCATTCCAAAGATGCCAATTTTAAGACCGTAGGACGTGTTAATTGTACGTACTTTATCATTATTCGGTTGGCATAGTAACATTAATTTTGTTGTGTGGTAAATCAAAATTTGTATTGAAAATGCACAATGTTTTTCCATGGCGATGTTCACGTATTGCAAATGGTCAACGTTTTGAACGAAGCTATTGTTTATTTATCGATAAAAAAAAGTGCGATAAAAACAAAAAATGATTATAATTACTAAAACATATTGCCTTTTTTCTGCCCGAACGGCTCATTTATGGGCGTATGTTTATTAAAGACAAAAGTTTGTATTGATGTTTCCCATCACCCCTTAAAGTTTGTCGGTATATTTTTGGGACATCTTGTATAGGGTGAATCAAAAAAGTGGTGTCAAACTTGTGGAGTTTATAGGAGACATAACGGTAAAGAATTTTTGCACACAAATCTTTAGTCGGAAATGAGTCGTTTTGACCTTGGAGCAATTTTTCAAAAACATAATGTTATGTCGTTGATACTAAAAGACTTAGATGACTATTTTTTTATTGAAGACAATTAATTTCATTAAAAATAAACACTTTTTTGTCCTTTGTTAAGTATTTCCATCAACTGCATTTCCTTTACACCATAAAAGTGGATTAAACATCCGAATCTTTTGGTATCGACGAGGTAACATTATGTTTTGGCCAAAACGAATAGGGGTTTATATGCAAAAATTCTTTACTGCGCCGTCCCTTATAACCTTCTCAAGTTTGACACTATTTTTATGTACCTATGTAGGGTGTTTCCTAACTCTATGGCCAAACGTCAGGGGGCGATTGTACAAAAAAAAATATGAAGAAAAATTCTGATCAACTTGGGTCCGGAAATGCTCCTTAAGGGAGCTACCATTTTTGTAATAGCTCCTTAAGAGTGGCGCACCGTTTTCGAAATAAAAATTATTTTATTAATCGATACAATTAAAGTACAGTCGAACCTCCATAACTCGAATTTTAAGGGACCGCAAAATATCTTCGACTTAAAGAGATTTCGAATTAAAGAGAAAAGAGTGGATAATAAAATAAATAATATTTATTGCATTACACATACAAATATTTGATTAAAAAAAATATATTACATATTGGACTAAATAAAACATTTAAATCTATACATATGTATGTAATTATTCGTTATGTGATCACTTTTTAAAGTAATCGGTTATTAACTTTTGGTGTACTACGTTCTTCTCACAGTCTAACTCATAAAATTTCTTTAGTTTATCAAGTAAAAGAAATATATCGTCTGTCGTGTTTTCATTCATGTTAAAAAAAAGTTGGAGTGTTTCAAATGCATTTGACATTTCGTGAAGGGAAGGTTTTTTCCTGGGAATATCATCACTGTCGCTTTCATCGGATATTTCTTGATGCTCAGCCTGGTTGCTAATACTAGCAACAATTTCTTCATCTATAGCAATCTCGCTGGTAATAAGATTATCATCAACATTTATAAACTCATCCATGGATGTCGGGTGAAATTAGACAAAACGTACAGGGGACAATAGTAAATTTCGAGTTATAGAGGTTCGAGTTATGGAGGTTCGACTGTAATTAAAAAATAGTAATCTAGTTGGCATTTTTTATAAACGTCATAAATTTCTAAGAGGCACTTTTTAAGCGGAATTAATCTGACTTTAAGAAAGCGACACTAATTTTTGTAAAAACCAGTGACATACAGTTTTTCTCGCTAAACATAAAGACTTGCCTGCATGAACGTCACTGATGTAAGTACTTTAGAAAACAATTTTGTACATGTAAATTTGACCTTTAATGATACAGTTGCATGTACCAAAACTCATCTCAATATCTCAACAAGTTTTCGATAAATGTAAAATAAACTATTAAAGACGGAAAAGTTAAAACACTCCGTATTATAAAAACGAAGCATTTCCGGACCCATGTTTATGTGAGCTTTTTTTCAGGTTTGTGGGTGTACAATCTGTCCTTAAATTTTCCTCACAACATTCTGTAACACCCTATATAAACCATTCCCTACTAATAAAATATAAAAAATGTAAAGTCACTTCCGTTGTCCTATCTTTCCTAATGTGTTTCTCATAAATTACACTCGATACATGTATTAATATAAGTAATATTAATATATTATTATTATATTAATATATATTATATATTATTATTATTATATTATATTATATGAATGACCCTGTATAGTGACTCTCCTCTTATTTCTTCTAAAATTTATATTCCTCCTTTATTTACACTTACCGTTGAAATCAACATTGATCCATACTTAGTTAATAAGGAAAAATACATAAATAATATACTAGCACAATAATTTCTTCTGTTATACGGCTAACTGATTTACCCCCCCTTCTTGTGTGTCGTAAATGACGACTTTGCATTCTTGTTTATCCTCCCCTGTATCTTTCCTCTTCTGCGCATCCACCGTGTACTTCTAATCCATCCCCTTTTCTTACTTTACGTACATCCCGTGCCGCACATGACATGCCTTCCATTTCTCTCTTCTGTAGAGCTTTGGATCTTATTTGCTATATATTTCTTTATAAGTCTTTTTCCAACTTTATACACCCACTTGCACTCTCTCCGTATCTTCTAGTAACATTAGTCGACTTCCTAAAAAGGAAATTAATTTAAAAGGTCCTTTACCCATCCTTTCGCTTCCTATAAATACACAACTTCAAGAAAAAAATTCTTAACAGGAATAGCAACTGGCCGTAAAATTCTATTTTATACAATACGTATTTGCGAAAAAATTATTATTATCTTTTCATTGAGGGAATCAAAATAATTCTAAAAAATTAATCTATAATATTTATTTTCTTCTTGAAATAGTAAATATTCCTTATCGATGATCCTATTCTTTATGGTATAATATCCTAATTTAACATTAATATCATCTATTCCCTATAAGTATGTATGATTTCCAATATTAATTTGTGTAATGGCTAACCTCCACTGTGAACGTCCAAATGCCCATCGGACCAATATGGTACTTGTAAATGAAACAAACTACTATAATGAGTTAAAAATTTGAAATAAAATAACCCTACACAGTAGTTTCGTGTTCCAAATAAGTACTCCATGTTCCCTTCCAAAATGAGACCTAATTTTTAAAGTCTTCTGCATTCTATTCTTACCACTCCTTTGATCCTTTCCATCATTTTTTGCTCCTTTTTTATAAATTGGTGAAATCTCTTTCTACTACCAAAAAATACCTGACATTCCTAATCGAGTTCCACAATTAAACTTGCCCAATATACAGAGCGTCTGAAAAGTATAGGATCAAACTTCTAGGGATTTTTCAGAGTAACAATAGCAGACATTTAGTATAAAGTATAAAAACTCATGTCTGGATATGCCTCCCTAAAGTGCTACCCCCTTATGAAGCTTTAAGACAGTCAAGAACGACATTTTCAACAATTACTATGAGTATTATTTTGTACAAACAAATAAAAATAAAACCTACCAAAACTTGATAAAACACATTTTTTGCACATAATGGTCTTAAAACTTCTTAAAGGTGTAGCACTTTAAGGAGACATTTCTGGATGTGGGTTCTTATACTCAAATGTCTTCTGTTGTTGCACCTAACCATCCCTAAAAGTTTGATCTCAGTTCTGAGATACCCTGTATAAATTAGAAACAAATTCCTATTCCTCTTAAGACCACATGTAAATTTACCTTGTTGTAAAGAAATAATTTTATAATAAACCATTCGATTGCCATGATCCAAACTTTGACACATATCTATGGCTCCTTACTTGTCCAAGCAAGTATAATAAGTATACCATTTCCTTCTATTATTTCCATGTATATGTATATATGTATAAATGATGTTCTTTTTCTGAAATGGAATAAATAAAGCACTCCACTCAAATAATTACAAAAGCTACCTTTTTGTTAGCAAGTTAGGTTTTTTCAAGTCAAATTTCCAGCCATATTACCTGCTGAAAATATACCTTTTATAATAGCTAAATGTGTAGAACAATAAACGAGCATCCATGGCAACAATTCAACTTTGAATGGAAGGTTCGGCCAAAGTTGCTTGTATCTTTCTTACTCCCCTTACTCTTTGGAGATCCATCCAAGGACCTGAAGTATCGGCTTAGTGGTGTAATCATGTTTTTAATTTCTAGTTTATCTTACATTATGCCAAATACCTTTTACCTATTATAGCAACAAACCATCTTTCTTTGAGTGTGTTACTTCCCTACTCTCCGTCCTTCGTACTAGCCCTCTTTGACATCTATAAATCAAGCTCAAGCCTTGTTCCAGATCTACTGGTGTGTGCTCCGAGCTTCTCTTGTACTGTTCGTTTAACATGTCTATCCTTTCCTTCCTATTAAAGTTATTAATGTTAGCTTAGTCCTTACCTTCGTAATACTTTTCTCTGATCCTCCACCTCTCAAATTCGATTGTTAAAAATAATTATTCAAAGGATAGGGGGATTTAAGGTTTATTTATTTCATCCTTCTTTACGTTGTAAATAGGTATATGCAACTGGTTCGTTTCTTCTTGGGCCTTTTATTGCAGATAGTCGATGCATTTACTGAGTACGAATAAGTTAATTATTTAAATAATGTAATAATTAAGTTCTATAATTTTCTTTTATCTTTAATAACATTGATGATAATTGGGCGGGAAGTTGCCCTTGCCATGTTGCTGTCTATTAGAATTTAACCCTCGACGTAGCTAACAGATAGAGCTTTAGCTAATCCTAACCACAGAAATCTTCAGGTGTTGGCGATCCTGGTTTACAGATGACGCCAAAAGTTAAAAATCAATAAATCCGCTAGCATTCACGATCCTAGTTCGCAGATGGAGTCACAAGTCGAAAAATCAATAACTCCACAGACATTTCCCTCATTTTATTTAACGATAATATTTACATTTGCACTAAACAATTATTTTTCTTATTTCAAAAATCAATTCATCGAAAAAAGCAAGCGGCTTTCTCAGAATTTAGAATTTCATGTCACGTTCATGATTAATATACCTGCGTGCAATCCTTATTTCTATTAAGATGATTAATTGATGCTATCTGAAAATTATAGAGGGTTGTTTTTGAATTCTTTTGACGTACGGGAGAGAAAAATGGCGAAGGGTTTGGTACCCGTGGGAAAAAGGCTGGAATATCGCTTATCAATTTTCTCAAAAAGAAAGAATGCGGTCGGAGGTGATTATGACTGGTTGTATCGGGATTCAGTTTTTATTGAATTCCTTTGAGTGTTTGCTGATAATAAAGGAGTGGATTAGAAATTTGATGGTGTTTGATTTTTACGAAAACCAAAATCTTACATGTATGTCACATCTGATTTCTCTTTTCTCTGTGAAATAAAAATAAAACAAATTTAAGTCTCTAGAACACTGGTTTAGAATCTAGAGAAGAGCGTCCCCTTGTCGAAATACCTCGTCGCTACCTCCAAACACATAGATTTACACTAAATAAAATTAATAAACAACCCCCCCTATTATTATTATATCTATACAAACTCACCAATTGATTCATCTAATGATCTAATAAATTTAATTCTCTTTTGAACAATAGTCATAGCCATCAAGTTACGACACCGCTGTGAAAAATGTTCCTTCGCTAAATTGTTGAAAATATGTATTAGAACTATTATTAATAGAAAGTTTCGCACTGATGCAGGCAACTATTTCAATATTTGCAATGAATATGTAATCTTGAAAGCTTTCTTACCGTTTATTTATGTTGGGAATCCGATTAACAATGTTTTGTTGTTGTGTGTATGTTGTATTCCTTTGTTACTTCCTACTTCCGTAAATAATCCAATTAACTAGGATGACTGTTAGAGCTTCGAATTAATTTTGTCTCCAAACACACATGAAACCTGAAATACAAAAAATGCTATATTAATTCTTGTAGCAAATTCAGTATTGGTTCCTATAAAAATTCAATATTCATTCGATCTTATGTTCTCTTCTTTAATACATCGGTTCCTTCCTTCCTACTAGTGTTAACTTAGTCGTTGCCTACATAATGCATACATATGTACAGCATTTGAGAGAGAAGTTCGGGTTCTACCTTTGCTCGATTTTTCAGATCTAAGCTGCTAAATTCCACAATATGACTTAATGTCTCCTTATATACAGGGTGTTAGTGAAATAACTTTCGTAAATTTAACCAGTGATTAAGAACATCATTTTGAATAAAAAAGTTCCTTACAACAGGGGTCGTAAATACAACCATTTCCCTGGAAAATCAAAAAAACATTTTCTGAGAATTGGCAACGTCGCCTAGTATTCATTTCATTTTCACACCTACCTAAGTAGCCGCATGAAGTGGGTTTGCTTTTTACACGTTTTTTTTGGGTCTGATAGATTTTACAGTACATAATTAATAAAATGCACTAAATTCATGGAGTTTAAAAATTGTATGATTCTTATTTTATTATTTTGAAAAGCCATTTACCTTGAAATTATTGTTATCATCTTTAATTAGCTTAACATGACACATTACACATTTTACACCACTCACATCACATTCAAAGCACACATTTATGATTGTTTTTGGTACATTAAATGTTCTAAATGTTTACCATTTGAGTCCATGCATGCTCTACTCCGGGTACTCCTTGTTGAACTCTTGAACAAGGTTTAAAATTTGTTTTTCGGCTTCAGCACCAACTTTTCTCTGTCGACCTCGTGTCCTTGATATGCAGAAACAACACTCCCTGTATTCAGAAGATTTTGGGAAACTCGCACAAATGTTTGTCGAGCTGGAAGTTTTCTTTCTGGATAAGGATTGCCGTAGTAAATGCGCCTAACTTCTTTAGAATTTTGTAATACCTCTACATAGATCAAAAGCATGTCATGATACTCGCGTACAGAATACATTGTCACTTAGGTACTGTTAATAAGTCGGAATAAAATCACTTAAAGCTCGCCCAAATTAACTTTGCGAATAATCTGTTACGTGTACCGACAGAAGATGCATTCAACGAGACCGAAATAACACTAAAATATTAAAAGTATGGAAGGACACAGTCCATGACAAATTTGAAAAATAAGGGTGGTTTTTGTCTTGTCCCTTCTTGATGGTCACTAATAAGCTCCACATGTCCATGGCGCCAGGCATCTTTGCCCAGGATCATATGTCACATAAAATGGGATAAACTGCAGATGGTTACATAACTCATGTACTATTGAGGTACTAAGTCAATCTGTTTACTGCGCATTCCAATGCCTTATCACTTCACCCGCAACGTGGGTGAGCGACCCTTATAAAGGCCATAAAAAACAACCATAACGAAAATAAATTTTTTTTTCTAGGTAACGTTCAGTGCGGCGTTGCCACTTACGTTTTTTTTTACCGCTTAAGTTATTAATTAAGTTTTCAATTGCTTTTAGCAATGTTATTGTTGAATAATTTTAAGTTTTTTTGTTACACGTCAAACAACCAAAATGTGTCAAGTACATTTTTCCACATTTTATTCAAATTTTAAACCTTATTATAGCTTTTTCGGTTACCAACTTTGACATTTTTTTTTGAAAAAACTATTAGGTTTTCGACCCTTGTTGTAAGGAACTTTTTTGTTCAAAATGATGTTCTTAATCAGTGGTTAAATTTACGAAAGTTATTTCACTAACACCCTGTATAATCACATTGGGAGTTTTATCAAATCGCAGCCCCTGAACTTATAATCATTTAAAAGGCATTTTGTTGGTATTAAATTTCCTTTTTGTGATCTGGCTTTCTAAATTTTGGGTTGAGAAAAAATCTTGTCTGTGCATTTTATACACGTCGAATTTATTTTAGCGTGCGTTACGAATAATTCGTACCTAATCAGATGGAGTGTATATTAGAGCCGACTTTGCTGCTATTCTCTCAATGATTCCAAAATCTCTGTCATTTGGTAGGAACGAATGACCAGACACCATAAATTTGTGGTCAATTTTTGTAATATTATTTTCAGGGTTTTCCACTATTGTTTTCCAAATCAGCGATAATTTCAAATTTCTGTTCTGTCCAATACATGCGTCATTATACGCGATGATGTGATTAAAGTTGGCACAATGAGGTTCTATGTGTTTTAAGATACAAGAACCGATTTCTTGAGATCCGCTAGAAGCAATTGTTTAATTCCAAATATACATGAATGAAGCTCCAGTTGTAGTGTGATGAATCTCAAAGTTATAAATGTACATGTTTCTCTTATAGTGGGCGTTGGAAGTAGTAAGCTTGGGAAAAGCTAAAATTTTTTCAAGATCGAATGTCAATACGAGAATGTTGTTAAATTTTTTGAAAAATTCGGTGTCATCATTTAGACTTGTTCTGGCTTTTTCTACTTTTCTCAAATGAAGCTGATGCTGATTTTCGAATTCATCTTTTTGAAACTGTTTGATATGATAGACACTTGGATTTTGTACTTATCACACTTTGCACATGTATCCTTTCTAGGACTGTGGAAAGATAAATTAAATTGTTTGTTAAATGTATCTCTGTATGTATGCTCTTTAACCACTTTTTCTGGAGATACATCCCTGTCTTTGTGGTATTCTACGTATAAATTGTACATTTTTGTAATATTGAGTTCGGGGTTTAAGTATTTACTATTTGGATTATGAGTTCTGATGTAATGACTTTCATATCTCAAAAACGCTTCGATATGCTGTTTAACAATATTCAGCGCATCATCAGGTGTTCTCCTAGGACATTCTTTTTTTCCACGAAGATCCTCGCCTGGTGCCTTACCTATTTCTTCTTTTTTTAATAGTTTTTGAAGTCTTCCGTTCGAGATTTGAAATGTTTTCAAAAAATACTTTTTACATACAACAATACTGTCATTTCTAATGTTAACGATATATTTGTACGTAACAGATTTAGGTCCTTTTGGCAATCCCTCAAGAGCATTTGCGCGGCGTTGGATCACTGCAAGTCGCTGGAAAAGTCCCGAAATATATGCATATTGCTTTGAGAAGTCATTTAAGTTCCAGGAACGAGTAAACAGACTGTTTCTGTCGTTATTATCAATCATTTCATTGCAACGTTTTAAACAGTTACAAATTTTGTTTTAAAAATATTTTGCAGGAACAACTTGCCCTTTCTTAGTAATATATTCCATACCAGCATTTCTCAGACATTTTCGTTTTGCCTTTTGATGGTCACTATCATGTCGGACACGTTTTTTCCCTTTTACGAAATTACTTGTGACGCTATCCACCTGGCTATTATGATTAATAGGTGAACTAAACATTACTAGCTTCCAAAATTATGCTATATATTATAAATAAATTATCTATTTGAAATTATTGCTATATTATAATTAACCAGTTCAATAATCTGTGCAAAACTATTTGTGCTTATCGTATTAACAAACAGATAGGAACTTGAATAGCATCGTGACGCGTATGTACATATGTACTACATTGGAAATACAATGGACTCAATACAGCGAGCAATCAGTTATAGCGAACAAATTTATCTATCCCTTGGGTACTCGTATTAAGCGAGTTGTACTGTATATTAAAGATTAAAATTAGGTTAGAATGTTACTTACCACATGAGGGATCTAATCTTTTTAATAGCTCTTGATCGGTTCCTCGTATTGTTGAAAAATATTTTTATAGGTGGTTTTCCATATCGTAAATTGAACTGTAACCCTCTTGTGTCGATTTCAATAAAACCATCCATATCGGTTTCTCTTAAACCAAAAATGAATATACTTTCATCCTGAGGGGTAAATAAAAGCATATCTTGTAATATTCGCAAATTCGCATAATACTCTTTCTCACTAGTTTCTACCCTCACTATGAAATTCATTTTGTTAAACTGTTGAATTTCAATCTATTCTTTTATTGGTGTATCCATTTTATCCCAAAATTTAAAAAAACAAGTTTGTTTTTCAATTTTTTACAATTTAGGTATAGTGGTGTACAAAAGTATTGGCACTGTTAGGACTTGCGACGTATTGTTTTATCACGGATTATGGTTGGATTATTTATTAGTTTAAATGTTCAAAGTGCGTAAGAAACTGATGTTACGCCCATGGACAACCCCAGCCATTGGGTAATACTGTTGGAATTCCCAGCGCTTAACACCCATCTTCGATTTAGGGAAGTTATTTTATGATTGGGATTTCCAGCACTATTCTTTGTCGGACTAACATTGCGAATCTAAGTTAAAGGTACCGCCAAACGAATACAATGGCTGGGCTCCAATAAAACCCAGCGATCGTGCCTCTAAGTGCTACGCTTTAACGCGACAAGGTAGCCTAGAAGCCGCTAATGGTGCCTTATCGGGGGTACGTCTATGGGTGTTACACCTCCGTACCAGTACTTGAGGGTGCGAAACGGAAGAAGCTCTCTTTTCTCGCCACTTCATCACGGACTCGTACGCGTTAAACTCTCGTCAATATTCTTTAAATAACGCATTTCTCGATATTGTTATAAATAATGCATTTCTCGATATTGTATAGTTGTTAATGTTACCAATAAACCTTTGTTAAGTTAAAAAGGTTTAGTTTCTTTTATACGCGAAAACAGTGTCTCTGAGACTGCGAACTCAGGGTGGTCCTTCATAATCGATCAATCCAGTCCACGATCTACGTAGTTCACGGTTATCGTATCGAAAGGGGTGAATCGACCCAACCACGTACACGCGCCAAATTTGGACCAAACAGGCACAGTATATATTTTTTGAAATAGAGCCTTATATCTCATAAATAAAAAGAATATGTATCATACAGATAATGCTACATTATACCTTTAACTTTTAACTTTATTCTGATACAAACTAAAATTTAAAACTCTAATATGGAAAATATTCAGTAATGGTCATAATTATAGCAACTTTTAAAAATTTTAAATAAAATGTATCTATTCGGCTAAACCCAATATACGTTTTTATATTATTTATCTTCCACAACTGTTGATGTTTAAAATGCATCCAAATAAAATATCAACAATTCTTATAAGAAACTATCAAAACACATTTTTTTAATACCGGACAAAAATATAGCAACTCTTGGAATTTTAAAATTTCACTTCATTTACAGACTTGTGTGCTTAAAAACGTTTTATATTCTAAATTAAATCGGCGGTTTTCATTATGGGTCGAGGTAAAACAATCTCATTAGAGATCAGGAAAATTATCATTGAGCGGTATAAAAGTGGCGAACGGCAAAGCGAAATTGTAAAGAGTTTGGGTGTGCATAAGTCAATTGTATCTCAAATTATTTACAAATTCAGACAAACAGGAAGTGAAGCAGCTGTAAAAAATTCAGGACGCACAAGGAAAACTACAAAAAGAACTGATAAATGGATAATTAGAATGTGTCAAAAAAATCCATTTCTATCATCCACTCATATAAAATCACATTTAAAGGAAACGGGCCTAGCTCATATCAGTTCCAAGACCATAAGAAGAAGATTAGTGGAAAATGAATTATTTAGTAGGCGACCAGCGAAAAAACCATTGCTGTCTAAGAAGAACGTGATAGCCCGACTTCAGTTTGCGCAGAATTACCAACACTGGACATCTGAACAGTGGAAATTGGTAGTTTTCAGCGATGAGTCCAAATTTAACTTATTTAAAAGTGATGGCCCATCATACGTTAGACGACCCAAAGGCGCAAGGTTGCAAAAAAAGTTTGTTTTACCAACCGTAAAACATGGCGAAGGTTTGATTATGGTTTGGGGTTATTTCTCTGATTTTGGTATGGGTCCGCTTCACAAAATAGAAGGTCGCATGGATCGGTTCATGTACCGAGATATCCTCAGGAATCATTTACAACCATATCTTGAAGAAACCATGCCACTAAGAAGCATTTTCCAACAAGATAATGACCCCAAACATAAATCCAAACTTGTTTCAGAATGGTTTAAAGAGGAAAGAATAGAAGTTCTTGCTTGGCCATCGCAATCTCCCGATCTCAATCCCATAGAAAATTTGTGGGAATATGTGGATAATAAAATTCGGAATAATACATATTTCACTTTACAGGATTTATTTCAGACACTTCAAGAAGCCTGGAAGAGTATCGATAACAATTACATCAACATTTTAATAAATTCAATGCCACGAAGATGTGCAAAAGTTATTCAGCAGCGAGGGTATTATATAAAATATTAATTATTGAACAATTCTTTTGTAATGTGTTAAAATTTTATTACTCTTCTTCTTATTACTATTTTGGAAAAGTTGCTATATTTTTGTCCAGGTCGCAATGAATATATTTTTTATTTTTGTATACAAATTATTATTGTTTTATTGTTATATACTTCTATCACCAACAGTCATTGTAGAACCATATTTTCAAAACCTATTTTGAATTTAGACCGTTAAGTCTAAACTATTTGAAATTCTAAAAAGTTGATATAATTTTGACCACTACTGTACATATTATTACAAACATAAGAGTAATATGTAATTTTACAGAGACAAAAGTATTAATACACTGCGTGACATAGAAAAGAGAACACCCCGTAAAAATGATTTGATTTAAATAATTTTTGGTATGCATGTTGTTTACGCCAAAACAAATACTTCATTAAAAAGTTGAACAAATTTAATTGTTAAAAACTAAAAAAAATTTAATAATTTGTCGGTCCTCCGCGGTGTCTTATACATTCCTGTACACGTCTAGGCATGGATCTAATGAGGTGATTGATGTCCTCTTGGGGGATCTCATTCCAGGCTAACTGGACAGCATGACACAGCATCGCTAGGGTTTGCGAGGGATGGGGTAAATTATGCAACCTTCTACCTATAATATCCCATACATGTTCGATCGGTGAGAGGTCTGGAGATCGAGGTGGCCAAGATAGCAAATTGACTGCATTTTGTTGGAAGAAGTCCATAGTCACTCTAGCCACATGTGGTTGTGCATTGTCTTGTTGGAAAACTGGATCAACAAGAGTTTCCAGATAAAGCACAAGATGAGGTTCCAGGACTTCTTGGATGTATCGCTGGGCTGTCATACTGCCTCTGACGAAAACTAAAGGTGACCTGCTACCATATGCAATGGCACCCCAAACCATTACCCCAACAGTCTGATGGACATGCCTCTGTATTGCAAACTGAGGATCCCATCTTTCACCCCGTCTCCTTCGTATTCTTGCCCGACCATCATGCATACCGAAACAGAATCTGGATTCGTCACTAAACACGATATTATCCCATTCCAGAGTCCAATGTATCCGTTCTTGGCACCACTGTAGTCGATTTTGAAGATGATTTAAGGTGAGGGGTAACACGAGATAGGGACGGTAGGAAATCAATCCAAAACTTCTTATGCGGCGATAAATGGTTCGTATCCCAATGGGCCTTCCATACTCAGCGAACCACTGATCCGCCAGCGTCCTCGACGAGACGAACCTATCTCTTAGTGCCATAATTCGGAGTCGGCGATCTTGGCGTTCTGTAGTTCTTCGAGGTCGCCCAGTACCTGTTCTTCTGCCTGTTTGCCCTTCTTCGAACCATCCCTGACAGCATCTCACTATAGTGTTTACACTACGGTTCAATCTAGTGGCGATTTCCCTAAATGACAGACCAGCCTCTCGTAGACCCACTATTCGACCCCTCTCAAACTCGCTCAATTGATGAAAATTTCGCTCTATTCTGGTTCTAGGCATATCTCTACGCAGTTTCCAAGCACACTACACTCCAATAAATGTTATTTTCCAGTTGTATTGTTGATATTTTATTGCAATTTTTATATTTAAAAAAAACCTAAAATTCCGAATAACTCGTAAATACGTAGATAAATATGAGTGAAATTTTGATCGTTTCTGCTATACATATAAACAAACATGCATACCAAAAATTATTTAAATTAAACCATTTTTACGGGGTGTTCTCTTTTCTATGTCACGCAGTATATTATCGACACGGGCCTTTAATTATAGAAAAGAACGATGATATTAAAAAAAATTAAAAACTTAATTATCAGGAAAACTGTAACATATGGCATAAAGGTATGTTTGGTAAAATCAATTCAGAATAATTGTTCGGGTTGGGGTTCGTTCCTTGATTGGCGCGAGCACCACCCTCGTGAATATACAAGGTGTCTCTAAAAGGTCTTTACAACTCTCTACCATAGGTAGCTGAGATCAAAATAAAATGATTTAACCACATTTGCCTTAGTCTAAAAGTTGATAATAATCGAGCTACAGGGTGGCAAAATTGAAATGTAAAATTCAATTTTTAGCCATAATTATTAAATGACAAGAGGAAAACTCATGAAATTTTCTACAAGGAAGTTTTTCGGGATGAGGAATTCATATCTGAAAACAAAATTTCGGTAAATCGCAGAGGACCCCATGTATACGCATTAGGTAATTGTTTAGGTCCTTCAAACTTTTTTGTTTTTAACGGTAAACCAGTTTTGGATGAAAAAACGTATTTGCGCGGTATTTTTGCTTAAAAAAGGTATACCTTAATCAAGTCGCTAACTGCAATCATTTTCGAGAGAAACGCTTGTAAAGTAAATGGAAAGGAATGTAATTTTCTAAATTTTTATTTTTTAATATTAAAAATAATATTAAAAAATTACTTAAGTAACTGTCCGTGGTGTACCGAACATCTGTTACTACTCAAGAAGAACTTCGGCAACGAATTTAAAATGCAGTAAATGATCTTCGGGGCAATGACGAAGTAATGCAAAGAATACAATTTAATTTTATTAGTGGCATTAATTTTTGTGTGCGTGTAAATGGTGGGCATTTTGAACAGTTTGGACTTTTGGACTAAGGCAAATGTGGTTAAATCGTTTTATTTTGATTTGATCTCAATTACCTATGGTAGAGCGTTATAAAGACGTTTGAGAGACACCCTTTATTTTACGTGATTACGTGACTCTGAACGTGAATAAACTTTTTTAAGTGCAACTAACCCCTTCTTGGCCCTCCTGATTTTCAAAGCAAAGATGTCATTCGGCAAAACAAAGATATACATTTAAATCAGTTGGAAACTAAAAATATGACGGACAGTGATGACGAGTACATTCCAGAAAACGAAGATGAAGATAGTGGTGAGTCTTTGGCTAAGAAAAGAACACGTTGGAGGAAAAATATTACTAAAGAAAATAGAAAGACGAGCAAGCCATATATTATTAATAAAAATAAAACACAAAAACAAGTTGACTGTACCAACTGAAGATTTAAATGTACTTTGAACTTCGGTGAAGAGAGAGAGAAAGACTATTTGCGTGTGTTAAGACTTTGAAGCAAGGAAGGGCTTAAGAATTGGCAACACCGGGAGAAGGTGGGGGAAGTCGAGTGAGTGCGGTTGGGGTGGTCGGGCGTGACAGAAGAACTAGAGAAACGAATAAAGATAGATGGTGGTCCTTCACAGCAGTTCTTTTTTTTTCATTTTTTCATCGGTGCTTCAAACAAGAAACATTGGTCCTTAGAGCCGGATAAGGATTTATGGAAAACAGCGAGACGAAATGGAAAGCAATACCTACCTCGATGGAAGAAAATTGGTGAGCACGTTCCAATTATAAATGCGACTTCCATGTTCATATCCTATACACCAGTTGATTTGTCATGATTTGTGTCTGCAGCGTTGCAGTTCTAAAAACGTATAGGGGTAATAACCGTACCATATCGATCCCGTATCACGTGTTTATTTATCGTAACCAGGTTAGTTTGTCGATCGCCAAAAATCGAAATGTCACGAAATAAAAATAATAAGAATGAAAAAGTTGTGGAGATCATTAACCCTAATGAAAATATCGAAGTCGAGAAATTATTACATGCACGTTCTGTCATTTGTGAAAGACTTGAACAGTTTCAAATATTTTTAAATAGCAATGTCGGGAATATCGATATTATTCAATTAGAAATCAGGCTAAAAAGTGTAGATAGAAGACTTCTCAGAATTCGAAAAGTTGCAAACACATCTAGAATTTTATGATCGAAGTGAAAAAAATTACCGATTGGACATTGAACCGTTATTTTACTCTCTAATATACAGGGTTATTCACGTCATGCTACACGGAATATTGTGGCTAAAGTATTCGATATTTCGAATTTTTCTTTTTTGCAACGTGTAGAACTCATATAGAGGTACACTCTCAAATTATTTTACTTTTATACAGGGGGTTGTAAATAAATGAAAAATATCAAAGTTATATTTTTTTAAATGGAACACTCAATATATTATTACCGTTTTAGGTTCCTTGAGAAAAATAAATGTAAGTTTGATTAAGGTTTACCTACCCTAAACCTTAAGGATTTTGAAATAATTGAAATTTTGTAAAAATGTAATGCAAATTTAAAAACTTTGCTTTAAAGAAAGTTTAAACTGGAGTAAGTCGAAATTCACATCAAGCCTCAGACATAAGGCTTATTTCATGCCATAGTCATGAAAATTTAGATATCTTATACAGTGTGTCCAAAAAATAAATTGAAAAATGTACTTACTTTAAAGGGTATTAACTTGCTTAATTTAAATGGAACACCCTATATTTTATTACTCCAAGTTTCAGATTGAAATATTACCGATCGAAAACTATTATACTTTCCTATACCTAAATGTGCAAGTTTTCCTTGAAAATTAAGATTTTTAAAGAAAGTAGAAAATCCTATTACTTTCTGCATCAGTTGCCACGGTGACATCTGATCATTATTTCAAAGTATTCTCGATACTTTTTTTGATTAAATATGAAAGTTGTCTTGTAAATTACCAAAATGATATTGAAAATATCATAAATAAAGAATTATCCGAAAAAAGAATGTACAAATATGACTCTTTATATTGACATTTTAGATGTCACCGTGGCAACTGATGCAGAAAGTAATAGGATTTTCTACTTTCTTTAAAAATCTTAATTTTTAAAGGTATAGGAAAGTATAATAGTTTTCGATCGGTAATATTTCAATCTGAAACTTGGAGTAATAAAATATAGGGTGTTCCATTTAAATTAAGCAAGTTAATACCCTTTAAAGTAAGTACATTTTTCAATTTATTTTTTGGACACACTGTATAAGATATCTAAATTTTCATGACTATGGCATGAAATATGCCTTATGTCTGAGGCTTGATGTGAATTTCGACTTACTCCAGTTTAAACTTTCTTTAAAGCAAAGTTTTTAAATTTGCATTACATTTTTACAAAATTTCAATTATTTCAAAATCCTTAAGGTTTAGGGTAGGTAAACCTTAATCAAACTTACATTTATTTTTCTCAAGGAACCTAAAACGGTAATAATATATTGAGTGTTCCATTTAAAAAAATATAACTTTGATATTTTTCACTTATTTACAACCCCCTGTATAAAAGTAAAATAATTTGAGAGTGTACCTCTATATGAGTTCTACACGTCGCAAAAAAGAAAAATTCGAAATATCGAATACTTTAGCCACAATATTCCGTGTAGCATGACGTGAATAACCCTGTATAATACAAAACGAATAATAATCACCGAAAACGAAAATAAAAACGCCGTAATTAATGAAAATAAGCCTCGTGCGACAGGTCCGGGCGCGATTGCCAAACTGCCGGATTTAGGGTTGCCGGTGTTTGTAGGAAAGTACGAAAATTGGTATAGTTTTAGGGATATTTTTTATTCAGTAGTTCATAAGAGAACAGATTTAAGCGAAATTGACAAGTTTTTATATCTTAAATTGTGCTGCAAAGAGGACGCATTAAAACTAATTGAATCTCTAGATGCCACGGCTGATAATTACTCTATCGCTCTCGAAATACTAAAAAATTGATATGATAATCGAAGAGCCATTATTAACCATCACGTCAACAATATTTTATTTGATTTACCAAATGTACTGAAGGAATCTTCCACGCATATAAGATTGTAGATACCATCCACGCTTGTAGATACGCTACATCAGTATACGGCTGCTCTCGAAAAATTAAAATTATCAATTAATCAATGGGACACGTTGTTGATTCCTTTAGTTTTACAAAAATTGGATGACCGTACGAAACGTGAGTGGGAAAATAAGCAATCAGATCAAATTTTACCAACTCTTAAAGATTTAACAGAATTTCTATCAAAAAAATGTTTGACTTTAGAAGCTACTTCGAATGAATTTGCGAAACTTGACACGTTAAGAGATGTAGTCAATAACACGGAAAAAATTCACATGAAACCGGTAAACAAAGAATTTTTAACAACACGAAAGGTATCTTTTCCAGTAACCGAAAATAATTACGATAACAACAATTGTTGTATTTGTAAGTAATCTCATTTTATATTTCATTGTCCTGTGTTTAGCAATTTGTCAGTATCGAAAAAATACGACGAAATAGGCAAGTACAAACTTTGTAGCAACTGTCTAAGGTCAAATCACTGGAAAAGGGATTGTCGGGCATGCGGATGCAAAAAATGTGACTTAAAACACAATACATCATTGCATGTCGGTCGAAACCAAATCCATAACGATAATTCCCCGAACTCGCAAAATCACTATAACCATGGTAGTGGCAACGATACACAAAAAACCCGGTCATAAATTTAACAACGGAGACAATAGGCGAAATCAGTTCTCCATCCTTATCTACAAGGGCTCAACTTGCACCGCAATCTGCTTGTACTGGCGATCATGGAACCTTATCTACGCATCCAGTTCGGCCTACTAGGCGCGTAATTGAGCAAAGTCACAACACGGAATGTGTGTGTTTACTTGTTCGCGATTACGAACAAGTAAACTCTAATCAGTCTAATCAATCGAATACAGAGCAAATTGCAACTTATACAACTATAGTAGAAAATCAAATTTTATTATCGACAGCCACTGTGTTAGTACAAGATGTTAAGGGAAATTGAGTGAAATGTCACGCATTACTTGACTCGAGTAGTCAGTCGAATCTAGTTTCTCAGTCACTTGTAAATAAATTAAACTTATCATGTCAAAAGATAAATATACCATTATCGGGAATTAATCAAATAGAGACGAAGATATCTGGTAAAACATTTGCGACAATAAAATCGCGATTCGAGAAATTTGAAAAAACTTTATCATTTTTAGTGTTGCCCTCGATAACAGAAAGGTTACTTATTGTAGGATTTAGTAGATCGTTGATAAATATTCCTACAAATATTAACTTAGCAGTTGAAAAGGTTAACGAACCAAAGGAAATCGAAATGTTAATAGGATCAGAAGTTTTTTTACGATTTATTGCAAAATGGAAAAATCAGGTTAGGAGCTCATCAACCCGTGCTGCAAGAAACATGCTTGAGTTGGGTGCTAGTAGGTCTGTTCAATTTTTATGAAAGAAATTCACATTCTGTCTGCAATTTATCAAAAGTATCAAACAAAGTCTTACACGAATCATTGACGAAATTCTGGGATTTAGAAGAATTCGAAGACAAACAAATTTTGACACAAACCGAAAAATATTGCGAAGATTATTTTAAGAAGATCACGACGCGAAATCACGATGGAAGGTTTATAGTGAAATATTCGTTCAATTAAAACACCGACGCCACTTTAGGCTATTCTAAAAGTATGGCTTTAAGAAGATTTCAACGTTTAGAGACTCGCTTGATTAGAGACAGTGAATTAAAAACACAGTATGTACAGTTTATGCGTGAGTATATGGACAACATGCAAGGTTCCAGCAAAACCATGAAGAAAATAAACAGATATACCCACTTACGTTGGGTTTGCGGCGCGGTGTTGGTTAGAGGAGAGGGATGGAACCAGGGATGGAGGGCAATTTGGTCCCGGCGGTTAAAGGGAACGTTATATCTTTAACTCTGGCAATCATTTTCTAAGTGAAATTAATAAATTCAGTCCGAGACTTAAGTCTTTCTCTTCGTCGATAACATTAGAAGTGGGATTATCTTATCCAGTGACTTTAGTGCACATACGGCCAATTTAGTGACGTTAATTTTGCCTGTTTTCCAAGAAAGAAAAAAAAATGAATCGTTCGCACCGAAGTGAGCAACACCGACGCAGAGACTCCCGAAGTTCCCCTAGTGCCGGCAACGGTAGTCATTCAAGAAGTAGAAGTCGTGAAATATCCCGGTATTCCCTTCGGACAGGAGATCAGTACCCGGAAGAAAGCTTCACGCCTCCTCGGTTCTCCTACGAGCAAAATGGTAACGAGTCTGTTTATTCATTAAGCCAAGCGTTACTACAAGGTATGAATAATATTGCAAATAGAAATCGATCTGGGGTCATAAATGATGTAGTAATTGAGGAATTTAATCCTATTGACAAAGATATTAGGGAATGGTAAAATGTGGTAGATGAATTTTCCCAAATTAATCACTGGTCAGACCAAGTAACTGGCCCTCGGCGTTTAGTAAGCTGCGTGGTCCGGTAGAAACATGGTATCGAGGCCTGTCGACACGTTTGTTTTTTTGGTCTGAGTGGAAAGAACTGCTAATCGAAAACTTTATTCCTAAAAGAAATTTGCACACAGATATGAAGAAAATGTTGAGTTGTGTCCCTAGCCCCAATCAAGATCTATATGAATATGTGTTTGAAAAATTAGTGTTAATTAATCACATGAAAATCCCCTTATCTGAGGAGGATAAGGTTAATTTAATCATGGGTGATATCGATAATGATCACATTCGTTTTGCAGTAGAAACCTCCGAAATTAAAAGTCCAGCAAAACTAGCCAGCTTCTTAAAAATATTTGATAAAAAGGTGATCTTAATTGACATTCTCGTCTTCGTATCTCCCCTGAAAATTCAGGAGTAAATTCTTCCAGGAATCAGGGTAAAATTTTCCATCACGATAAATACCAAAACAAAAATTCTAGTCGTTGTTTCGGTTGCCACGAAAAAGGTCATTTGAAGCGTCATTGCTACAGAACCAATAAAGCCATTACCGGTAAAGAATTGGGGTTCTATCATAACACATGACAATTAAAAGTGGAGCGTCCTCTAAGTAAGTCAATGCAAAAGTATATTAAGGACATTCTTATTGAGAATAAACCTTTAAAATGTTTTATCGATTTCGGAAGCGAATGTTCGTTAATAAATAAAATCATCATCCCTTTCTTGAATTTAAAAATTTACCCCCTTAAAGAAAATATATTTATTAAGACCGTATCCGATAAAAATTTACAAGTAACCCATTAGGTACAAGCTAACGTGAACATCGACTCAGTGGAGAAGCTCATTAAGTTTCTAGTTATTGATAAACAAATTTTAGGCGTTGACATACTCATTGGACAGAACTTCACGGAACAAAGCGATATCACATATTTCGAGATAGGGTCCACCCTAAACTTTAACAATCGGCCCAAGCTCTTAGACGAGACCAATGTGAAAATAGGGATAGAGGCTGCGGGCGTTAAAAGTTCTCTTTTAGAACTCTTAAATAGGTTTAATGAGTCCTTTACCAGGAATTCGTTTGACGTTAGCACGTGTATGGAGGAAATGCACATTGAACTAACTAGTTCTGTTCCGATAATTTACCGACCGCGAAGGTTTCCTGAAAAGGAGAGGCAAATTATTCGGGACATCGTTAACGAACTCTTAAGGAACGGCATTATTCAAGAATCGAACTCTTCTTACGCGAGCCAAGTCCTTCTTGTTCCCAAGAAGGATGGCGAGCAAAGGCTTTGCGCAGATTTTAGGACCCTAAATAAAATAACGGTACCAAACAAAAACCCTCTTCTCTTAATAGAAGATCAAATTGATTGTTTGTCAGGATATAAATACTTCTGCAGTTTAGATTTGGCATCCGGGTATTATCAAATAAAAGTTGCGAAAGAGTCAATTGCCAAAACCGCATTCGTTACCCAGGATGGTCTGTATGAATTCTTAAAAGTTCCGTTTGGACTGACAAACGCGCCTGCAGTTTTTCAGAAAATAATTAATCAAATTTCAGGAAATTTAAGGTTCAATAAGGTTTTAGTTTACCTAGATGACATACTTATCCCGGGGAGAACAATTGAAGAAACCTTAGATAGTTTGGGCGAAGTTTTAAAATTCTTTGAGAAACATGGGCTTAGATTCAAATTAAACAAATGTTATTTTTTGTATACGACAATAGAATTTTTGGGTTATGAAATATCAAACTCAATGATTAAACCGGTTAAAAATAAAATTTGCGCGGTCGAACAGTTCCCAGACCCAGAAAATGTTCACAATGTCCGACAATTCCTAGGGCTTACGAGTTACTTCCGCAAATACATTCCAAAATATGCAGAAAAATCAAAACCCTTAAGTAAATTGTTGCATAAAGATGCTACGTGGGAGTGGGGGTTAAAACAGCAACAATATTTCGACAAACTAAAATTGGCACTAATTGAGAAGCCAGTTTTACGTATTTTCAATAACGCGTTAGAATGTCGCCTTTATACAGATGCTAGCAGGATCGACCTTGGTGGGATCCTTGTGCAGTTAAACGACGGTAAGGAACATCCCGTGGCCTATTTTAGCAAACAAACTAGTTTAGAACAACAGCGATATCACTCTTTCGAATTAGAGACGTTAGCTGTTGTAATGTCAGTGTAAAAATTTCGTCACTACTTATTTGGTAGAAAATTTACGCTCATAACAGACTGTTCCGCCGTGGTGAGCGCATTTAGAAAGGCCGAATTAAATTCAAGAATAGGTCGTTGGGTCATGGAATTAAGCGAATACAACTACGAGATTAAACATCGTACCGGCCAATATCTGCGCCATGCCGATGCTTTAAATCGAAACCCGATACCCGAAACCATTTCTAATTCTCAAGAAACTAACATGCGCATCAATTTCATCAATATAACCGAAGGTGACCGACTCCTAGCAGCACAAGAGGGTGACAGTGACATTAAAAAGCTAAAAGACATTTTATCGTCGGGCGATGTTCAGGAAAATAAACAGACTTTTAAGCAAAATGAACTAATTGGTTGAAAGGTTTACAGAAAAACGCCATATGGTCCACGATGCGTAGTTCCAAAAGATGCTAGGTGTCTAATTTTGCGTTTGTGCCATGACGACCTAGGCCACTCTACTTTCGATAAGACCTACGAATCAGTGGCGCACCTATATTGGTTTCCGAAAATGCGGAGGTTTGTCAAGAAATACATAAGAAATTGCTTGAATTGCCTCTACCAAAAGGCGGCTGGAAATAAAAAATCGGGATTCTTACATCTGATTCCTAAAATTGCAAGGCCTTTTCACACAATTCAAATAGACCACTTAGGTCCTTTTGTAAAGACAAGAAAAGGAAACACTCATTTTTTTGTTATCGTTGATGCATTTACAAAGTTTATTTTAATCTACTCGGTGGAAAGCACTAAAACGTGTCATGTTATATAGACTGTTTCATTGATATGATTAAATTATTTGGAGCGCTTAGAAGAATAATAAGTGACCGGGGTACATCATTTACGTCCCATAAATTTAAAGCATTTTGCAATTCTCGGGGAATCACTCACTACCTAAATGCTCTAGGATTGCCGCGAGGAAATGGGCAGGTTGAGAGGTACAATCGTACAATCCTCAATTCATTATCGACGATGGGAGCCAACTTGGAGGATGACCGATAGGATGAAAATGTGGCTAATATTCAACTGGACTTGAATGGAACAATAAATAAGGCTCTAGGGGCGACACCTAGTTAAGTCCTAATGGGCTACCGCGTGTCGGGCCAGGTCAAATTTTCTTTCGAAGATGTACCGGAGAAAATTGATGTTACTGCTTTGCGTAAGAGGGTGTGAGGCAAAAGAACGATTTGACGCGCAAAGACGTGCTCCACACCGGTTCCAAGTTGGAGATTTGGTGTTCTTAAAAATAACATCCACTCAATCCATGGGGTCGAGTACAAAACTGCTGCCGAAACGGCGGGGACCGTTTCGAATTTTAAAGCGATTCGGGAATGATCGCTATGAAGTCAGGGACATTCCAGAGATGACCAGATCACAAGTGCCATATTTAGGCGTGGCCAGTGTAGAAAATATGAAGCCTTGGATTCAACTCTAATACATATATGGTAGTGCAAGGTAAATAACTGCTAGGAAGGAGCATAAAAGCTTAATGTTCAGTGGCGGCCGAGTATAGGGTTGAACGGGGAATAGGGGCGTAAGCTCCGATATTCCGGAACGGTTCTGGAGCCTGGTATACTCGCGTGCATTCCTGGGACGAACATTGACCCTTGTTGCAAGAAGCGTATATAACGTACTTAATATTTAGCAAACACATAAAACAGGTCTTCAGGTGGTCCAGGGACAGACAACAGTGGGCAGGTTGCAGAGCGACAGTGCTTAAAATGATCATTATCGGCGGTTATTACGGCGATACTCTAGCACCGTGACCTTGTTTTTATTGTACATATTGTTTCTTTCCTTAGGAAGGAAGAAGGAGAGAAAGAAAGAAACGAGACACGAGTGTGGTCACTTTATTGTCAGGATGGCCGAATGTTATCAACATGCAAGGTTCCAGCAAAACCATGAAGAAAATAAACAAATGTATCCACTTACGTACGATAACAGGACCTAGGTCATATGACACTTATTGAAAATTTAGAATTAGATAATACTTTTCGAAGCGAAGCTTATTTTATGTCACATACTGCGGAAATTAGGAGTACGGCCCTTACTACGAAATGCAGGGTAGTGTTTGACGCGAGCGTACAAAGTAGTACTGGCACTTCTTTTAACGATTTAATTTTAGTAGGACCCACAATCCAGTCAAATTTGTTCGCAATTTTGTTAAAACTTCTGTTAAATCAAAGTCCTTCGTACGATTTCGTTGTAAGTGTTTAACAAAAACCAAGTTTATGGGATCAAAGCTTTATTACGACTAACTAAAAAAAACAAAAGTGTTGAGTTAAAAGAAATATAGGTAGAATATCAATTATCATACTGCTGTCCCAGCAATCATATAAGGCTGCCGCCAAACTTGCAGTTCGTAAAGAAAATATGATTACGGGTGGAACCTTATCGGTCGGCATCGGCACAAATTTCAAATATATTACTGATTATAATCATAATAACTTCGGTTAAAGAAATGCGTTTTAAGCGCGGACATAAAAATGATGTTTAGGTGCATACTCGTAGATGAATCAGAAAGGTAATTTCAAAAAATATTATGGCGGGAAAATACAAACGAGACTATCAAAATTTTTGAGCTCAATACGGTAACCTATGGTACGTCTAGTGCACCATGGCAAGCTACACGTTGCTTGAAAGAACTCGCGGATTTAAATAGACTAAAATATCCTCGCACGGCCGAAATTATAGATTCTTGTTTTTACATGGATGATCTGTTAACTAGTGTTGACTAGAATCGGAAGCAATAGAAATATTCCATGAACTTACGGAAATTTTAAATAACGCGAAGTTTCAATTAAGGAAATGGTCATCAAATGATATAAATTTGTTAAATTATATCGATAGCCAGAATTTAACCTCAGAAGAAAATTTTGTACTATGTCACAAGCAAAAAGATCTTAAAATATTAGGTATTATTTGGGACGCACAACAAGATAGGTTAAAACTTAACCTTCATCTGTCAGTAAATAAAAACAAAATTACGAAACGCACGATTTTATCAACGGTGGCACAAATGTTCGACCCCTTAGGACTTATAGGACCAGCAGTTATAAAGGCAAAACTGATAATCCAGCAACTATGGCGCTCAAAACTGGACTGGGATCAAGCAATAACAAAGGATCTGGAAGAAAGTTGGACTAAATTTATATCAGAAATACATGTTTTAAATCAAATTAGTGTTAATAGGCACGTTTTACTACCAAATTGTAATCGAATAGATATTTACGGGTTTAGTGACAGTTCAGAGAAGGCATATGGTTGCGCGTTATATTTAGCATCTTATGATTCAAGCGGATACAAACATATTCAACTGTTAACGGCGAAATCAAGAGTTGCTCCAATTAAAAGGGAGACCTTACCCAGATTAGAGCTTCTAGCGGCTCATCTACTCGCAAAACTTATCTTTCAAATTAAACGGACCCTGAATGTGGATATTTCTAAAACGATTTATTTTACCGACTCTACTATTGTACTAAGTTGGCTCAAAATTGAACCTGCGCAATTAGAAACATTTGTAGCAAATCGCGTTTTTAAAATTATGGAATTTTCAAATATCTCGGAATGGAGACATGTAAGAAGCAAAGATAATGTAGCCGATCTCATAAGCCGCGGGTTAAATCCAGTTGATTTACTTAACAGCGAAGTGTGGTTCAATGGACCAGAATTTCTAAGGACAGATAAAAATATAGAAGGCGAATATTCAGAAATTAATTTAAGGGTTGATTTAATCACAATTCCTGAATTAAAAACGCAAAAGGTTAATCTGAGTGCAGTAACAAACCCAGCGCGAGTTGAAAACGAAAAGTTTGATATTTTTGGTAGATACTCTAAACTTTTAAAATTACAACGAGTCACTGCATACATACTAAGATTTAGAAATCAAGTTCTAAAGAAATTAGAATCAAGATCGGAAGTTTTGACGGTACATGAATTGAAGCAAGCCTTTAATATGTTGATAAGGAAAGCTCAAATTGAATTGTTTAGACCAGAAATCGAATGTTTGAGACAAGGTAAACTATTAAATAATAACAGCCATATTCTAACCTTACACCCGCGTCTCGATCGCAATGATGTACTAAGAGTGGGTGGTAGGTTATCAAACGCGAACTTAAGTTACGATCAGCAACACCCTGTTATTCTCCCATATAAACATTGACTCACGGAAGTTATTATCACGAATGAACACCAGAAAAATGCTCACGTAGGCTTAATAACTTTATTGTCTATAATTTGTTTGAGGTTTTGGCCAATAAAAGGAAAAACCATGGTAAAAAGGGTAGTAAGGTTATGCGTAATATGTACTAAGGCAAATCCGAAACCCTGCAGTTTTTTAATGGGCAGTTTACCAGCACCAAGAGTTACACCTGGGCGTCCCTTTAGTACTGTAGGGGTGGATTATGCCGGTCCAATATACGTTAAAGAGAATACTTTAAGGAGAAGTAGGCTGATTAAAACTTATATTTTTATTTTCGTGTGTTTTTCGACCCGTGCAGTGCATATCGGGCTAGCGAACGATTTAACGACAAATGGTTTTATAAATGTATTAAGAAGATTCTGTTCACGACGTGGGAAACCTAATGTGATATATTCCGACAACGGTCTTAATTTCATTGGGGTTAATAATCAATTTATAGAATTATATAATCTATTGAATAATTCAAATTACAATAATGAGGTTACAACCTTCTTGGCGAACGACAAAATTAACTGGAGCTTTATCCCCGCACATTCACCCCATATGGGAGGTCTATGGGAGGCAGCGGTAAAGTTTACCAAGTTTCATCTTAAACGTGTAATCGGAAATGCTAATTTGAGGTTTGAAGAGCTGTATACGTTGCTGGTTCAGGTTGAGACAGTCTTAAATTCGCGTCTTTTGACACCCATGTCTAATGATATCCATGATTATTTACCTCTTACACCCTCACATTTTCTCATTGGAGACACGTTGCTACTGCCACCAGAGAAAAAGTTGAAAGACCTCGCCTCAAATCGACTGGACCACTATCAGCGTTTGAAGCAGATATTTCAACAGTTTTGGGACAGATGGTTCAAGGAATATCTGGCTAATCTCCAGGATCGAACCAAGTGAAAGAAGGATGGAAGCAATGCCGTAACAGTTGGCTCTTTGGTGATTTTTGTGGAGGATAATGTACCACCTCTTCGTTGGCCCATGGCGCGTGTGATAGAAATCCATCTCGGAGCAGATAGCATCACAAGAGTTGTGTCTGTGCGTTTATCGAATGGAAACATTACTCGAAGATCTTTGAAAAAAGTTTGTGTCCTACCAGTGAAAGATGAGATCACGGACACACATTAAATAAATTGTCATTCACCCACAACAAACTTTTTCCTTTGTGGATAGTGTTTTGAAAAGACAAACTTTTCAACGCGGGCGGCATGTTAAGACTTTGAAGCAAGGAAGGGCTTAAGAATTGGCAACACCGGGAAGTGAGGGAAGTCGAGGTCGAGTGAGTGCGGCTGGGGTAGTCGGGCGTGACAGAAGAATTAGAGAAACGAATAAAGATAGAAGGTGGTCCTCCACAGCAGTTCTTTTTTTTTTCATTTTTTCATCGGTCTTTCGAACGAGAAACAGCGTGAATTACTGGAAGGTAGAGTACTGCCGACAAAACGAATTTATTTTGTCATGCGTTAGTAACTGTACACCAAAAGTCCATGGGGTTCGTACCGATGGAGGTGTTAGGAAAGAGTCCAACCACAAGTAGCATTTCAAGAAAAACAATGAATCTGTCCAAGTCTGCAAAAGTTTTTCTTTTAAAGACTATATATCAGCCACGGACCCGTTGATCACGCATTACGAGGGGTAAACGAAACAGGCGTTTTTGAATTGCCCGACAGAAGGGGTAAAAGAATTGCCAAAAATAAAACACCTGATGATCTAATAAAAAATGTAAAGATCCACATTGAAAGCTTTCTGACTGTGGAATCACGTTATTGTCGGAAAAGTAGTAAAAAGTTATACCTAGATCCGAGTTTGTCCATTAGCAAAATGTGTGACCTCTATGTACAGTGGTGCAGAGAAGAGAACGAAGAACATTTTGTGTCGGAAATAACATAGCGGAGAACATTTTGCAACAACTACAACATGACATTTTTCCACCCCAAAAAAGGCTAGTGCGAAATCTGTGCGCAACATGAAAACAAGACAATTCTAGAAGAGATCTATAATGAACATCTACGACGAAAAAATGAGGCAATCAATGCAAAAAATTTAGACAAAATTCGACCTACTGAAGATAGTACCTTCTTTAGCGCTACTTTTGACTTACAAAGTATACTTCAGATACCTGCCACTGGAATATCTCAAATGTATTACTTGTTAAAATTATGTGCAAATAACTTCACAATTTATGAAGCGGCATTTCCCAATAATGTATTCTGTTTTGCGTGAACCAAAATAAACGGTCCACGCAAAGAGGTAGTGCAGAAATTGGAACTGCATTGTTAAGATGGATTAAAACAATTCCACAAGTTATAAAAGAGATTAGTTTATTCTCTGATGCGTGTAGTAAACAAAATCATAATCAGTTCATTGCTGCATTACCGTTGTATGTCATACGACATACCAATATCAAGGTTATACAACACAATGTTTTAGAGAAAGGCCATTTCTACATGGAAGTGGACTCTATGCATAGTGCCATAGAAAAAGCAAAAAAAAATTGTGAAATCTAAAGAACGAATGAATTCCTCAATGTATTTAAGCCGGCGCGCTCAAGAAGGGTGAAAAATAAGACAAGCGACTCATAATACGTCGAGGAGTTACGATTCTGTGACTTTTGGATTTAAAATACAGTCGAACTTCGATAACACAAATTACGTCTTGCCACAAACAAAATTCGAGTTATCGAGACTTCGACTTATCAAGTAAAATATAATTTATGTTCGTATGTTTTATTCCAGTGATAGTGTGGTAGTTTTTATGTTAATCTAAAAATTCAGTTATTTGTGACTGACGAGAAGGTTTTTTAATTTGATTTTCAAAGAAAGCTTCAATGTTATTCAAATCGTTATACAACGAGTCTGTTGTATGTTCGTTAGTTTTTAAAAACGAGCGCAAAACACTTATCGAATTTGCAACCAACGTGTTTGAGGGTGGTTGCGGCAGATTATCTTCTAAAGTATTCTGTACATCACTGTCGCTGTCATCTTTATTGTCAGGGGGTTCAGATTCGGATCTGCAGAACTCGATAATGTCTTCATCTGTGGGAAACTTCGAAGTAACAATATCATCGTCGACGTTGATATAATCATTAAAGGTAACACCTTCTTTAGCTTTAAGATTTTCTCAAGCTTCATATTCCATTTGCAACTGAATTTCTTCTTCTCTTCTTTCTCTTTCTTTCAATCGTTCACTAATGAAAATCAAAGGAATTTCATCTTCATTTTCCCACTCGGAGTACTGACCAAATCTCGCTTTCTTGAAACAATTTGAAATGGTCTCGGGCCTAACATCGGTATTCCAAGCACTGTTCACCTCATTAACGCAGTTCATTAATGTTATGTTAATTGTTTTGTTCTCTTCTAAACATTTGATTGTTTTTCTCGAAATTCTGCGTCGATAATGACACTTCACATTTTGTATGATACCTTGATCAAGGGGTTGCAATTTTGATGTCATATTAGGCGGAAAAAAACAAATTTGATAAATTTTAACCTTTATTGAATGTCTTTAGGATGGGCTGGACAGTTATCGATAAAAAAATGATTTTTCTTTTCATGTTTTCAAATTGGTTGTACAAATTTAACAACCACTCTTCAAAAATTGCTTGTCATCCACGCCTTTGAGTTTGTTTTATACTCGACAGGTAACCATTTTACACCTCGAAAAGAGCGAGGTTGATTACTTTTTCCTATCAAGAGCAATTTCAATTTTTCTGATCCATCCATGTTTGTGGCAATCATCAATGTAACTCTCTGTTTACTGTGTTTTCCTTCATGACACTTTTGATTTTTAAAAGTTAGGGTGTTATTTGGGAAACATTAAAAAATAAGCCAGTCTTATCCGCGTTAAATGCATCTCGTGGTTGATAACCTTCCAATAAATGTGGCAAAACATCACGTTTCCATTTCGTACAGTCCTCGTCACTCACATCATTGCTCTCTCTACAAGCCTTCTTATGACAAATGTCACACCTTAAAAAAGGAAAAACAAATTTTTAAGCACTATGTAATTTATATGAATGGATGCAAAATACCTTCGTTTCCAATTATCCAACCACCTCGTGCTTGCCTTGAAATTGGGTTATCCTAATTTTCGACTAAATTCCAAAGCTTTTTCTTTAATTAACCCCCCGGATATAGGTAAGTTCTGCTTTCTTGCTGATTTAAACCATTCTGAAACTGCTTTGTCCACATCCTCGTACGTAGGTTTTTTAAGTCTCTTGGAACTGCCACTTACACCACTTTTGAACGCGGTAATAATTGCTTGCTTATTTTTTAAAATGGTAGACACTGTACTTGCCGGAACCTCATACTTGGTAGCTACATCTTTCTTTCGTGAGCCACTTTCCACCTCTTTTATGAATCTAAATTTCTCATCAATAGATAAAGTTTTTAAAAGGCGTTTTGTTGACATTTTAATAAAAGTAATAAAAGTTTAATGGAAATAAAAGTTTGCCAATACTATAAAACAAGAAAATATTTACTATTTTGTAACAAAGAACGTTAACATGCATGCAAGTTCAGCTCATTAACTTAACTGAAGCGCGTAGGAAGGAATCGATGGGAACGGCTAAAAGACAGGCAATTAGGGAATTCCCCTGGAAAATTCGATTTATAGAAGCCGGCGCCAAATATTACGTTTGACTTATCAAGATATTCGAGTAATAGAAGTTCGAGTTATTGAGTAAAAATTATACATTATTTATAACTTTAGTGCTAAATCCAGTGAATTTGATTCGAGTTATCAAAGTTCGACTTATTGAAGTTTGATTGTATTTGGCGTCAGTCTTTTTGAAAAATCGTAATAAAGACGATTTAGAAAATCAAGTTTCGTGTCCAAAGGTAAAAGTAATGAGATATGAAAAGACGAAACCCAGTTGTATTCTTTTCTAGTATAATTACAGCGACCCTAAATTTCGTGTCTTAAGGGTTTTTGGCAAAGGAAGAGTGGCTGAAATTCCCAGATATTTTGATATTGTATGTCACTTTTAGCAATCCCTGAAAAGAAAATAGTTTGCTTAAGCTATGCTTAAACAACATTATCCCACTGAAATATCGTGCCTGGTATAAATCTATCCCAGTGGATAAGAAAAAAAACTGTGAGCATACCCGAACCAATAAGTGATTTAGAAAATTTTATCATAAAAATAAAATGTAATGTTATTATTTTTATTTTGGTTTTTTATTCATGACCAACTTAATTTTGAATTATTTTATCTTACGTTATAAAATGCCCAAATCATATTTTTTCAAAAACTTACATTTTAATAAGTTTATTAAAAAATACAATATCTCATACATTTATATTTCAAAATTCATATACTTGTCAAAATTTCTTGATTTTACAAAGAGCTTTAATATTAAAATGCAATTTCCTAAGAATTACTATTTAACTTGGTCACTTTTGGCAATAAGCCCATGATATTTGATCATCAATATGACATATTGATGGATAAATACAAAAAAGAAACCCAACAAAAAGCAATCCAAGCCAAGTGTGACAAAAATGTTACCCCACTCATAATACCCCAACCGATTTTGATTTCAAACTGGTCGGCTACTTTGTAGATGATAGCTGGAAATTCAATTTGGAAATACAATGAGCAATCAGTTATAGCAATCAAATTTGCCAGTCACTTGAGTCCTCACATGGAGTTGAATTGCACATTAAAAATTAAAAACTGGTTAGAATATTACATACCTTATGAAGCTTTTAAACCTTTCCACAAGAACATCTCTCTCCGCTGGAGTCCTCAAAAAGAGTTTAATTTTGGGGGCTTCTGAAAACGTCGATTAATTTTGATGCCCCTGTTTTCCACTTCTATTAACCCATGGATGTGGCGTTGTTCAAAAATAATAGGATCAATCTCGTCGTCATCTGGGAATATGACAACGTGATCTTTTAGTATTTTTAAGCGAGCATAAAATTGCTGCTCCTCGATTTCCACTCTGACTTTTATTAGCGACATTTTATGTAGACGATGTTCTTGGAAATGAATCCAATCTTCCACACACATATCTATTTTACCTGAAAATAAAAAAAAAAAACAGTTTTTTTTCTTTTTTTACAATTAAGTATTAGTACCTTTTCCCATGTTGGGTTTAACTCAACAAAAAATTCACTTTGTTGATAGCAGAAAGCAGTGTCGGGGTTATGTTTGTGTGTTTACCAATGTGTCGATGTCGGTAACAGTGTAGCGTGCACCTGAAGTAAACGGATTCGATTTGTTTTATAGTTCCCGGTGGAAATGCAGAAAGGATCAGTATTCAACCCGACAGAGAAACTGATCCAGTAGATTGAATATGCGCTTTTCCTACTAAACCACTTTATTTGCGTTAGTTATCACAGCTTGTTATCACTAATACTAAGGGTAATGTTGTGGTACTTTACCTCGAGAGAGCTCAGAGCAGAAGGAAAGATTTTTTAACGGTTGTTTTCCCTTTTAAAGGCCAACTTCTCTTTCTGTTCGTCCGTTACTGTCACCCGGCAATTGACACTTTCCTGACAGTGTCACTTGCCAGTGCAGGTTTTCGAAGCGGGCAATCTCTCGAGTGATACACCACACCGGGAAGACTTCGGAATATTGTGTAGCGGAGCCAGCAGCGCGGTGTATTGTCACCCATCTATTAATGACAGTGACAGTGCACTGCGAACCAGAGCAACATCTCGGTTCTGTAGAGAATTCAAACAACGGCGGGAAAACATTTTCCGTAACGATTTCCGGCAATACATTCCGGATTGTTCGACCAAAACTCTATA
Source organism: Euwallacea similis (assembly GCF_039881205.1). Taxonomy (NCBI): domain Eukaryota; kingdom Metazoa; phylum Arthropoda; class Insecta; order Coleoptera; family Curculionidae; genus Euwallacea; species Euwallacea similis. Next base: position 278,926 of record NW_027098680.1, read on the forward strand.
AAACCGTTGATCACACCAACAATTTCCTCTTTTCTCTTTTGGGCTCTGTCTCCTCTACATGTACTCCAACAACTGATAACAATAATACTCTATACACAGTAGATATAAGTTTATTCTAAGTGTTGCAATAAACCATTCAAAAAGTTTCCGTTTTACGAATTCCGTTTGGAAATTCACGTTGGCGTAGACAACTAACGAAAACGCCTAGCGATCCTATCCTGTGACCACGGGACAATTGGTGATCCCTTTGAAAGAACACCCCCCTGGAGAAGCACTCGAATCAGTTGAACTGCAAAAAGTCATGGCGACGTCCCAACCATCTAAAGCACCGGACCCGGAGAAGGAGAGCAGCATAACGTCGCAGGTAGACAAGCTTTCCATACGGGCCCCTCCGTTTTGGAAAACGAACCCAAAAACCTGATTCAAGATCCTCGAGACACAGTTTGCCCTGGCGCATATAACAGTAGATCTGACGAAGCATCACCATGTGGTCGCCACGATAGACTCAGAAATCTTGGATCAGGTCTCGTACTTCATGGACAACCCACCTTCCAACGGCAAATATGAGGGAATCAAGCATAGACTCATCTCCCTATTTGCTGAGTCAGACGAAAAAAAACTCAGGAAGCTCCTATTGCAGGTGGAATTGGGCCACAAGAAACCAGCTCATTTATTGAATGAGATGAGGAGTCTAGGAAGAGCAGCAGTACCCCCAGAGATCTGAAAGACCCTGTGGATGCAACACCTACCCACGTCCATACAGCCCATCCTGGCCGGAAGCAGCAAGCCCCTGGACAAGATGGCGAACCTCGCGGACAGAATCCATGAGATCGTGCAGCCTCAAGCCTATAGCGTCCAAGCCTTCGTCAAGGAAGCACAAACCCTCCAATTGATCGAAAGATTCAGTAGAATAGAGCAGTCAATGGAACGACTGAAGCCGATAAGGAGAAGCAGGAGCAAGTCCAGGACGCAGAGGACTGAATCCAGATCGTCATCGGCGGATCTTGGAATGTGCTGGTATCATCAGAGATTTAGGAACAAGGCTAGGCGATGCGCTAAACCCTGCAGCTACCAGCAGGAAAACTAGCTCCCACATCATCTTCGGCGATCAGAAACGTGGGACCACCATATCGCCATAGCAGCCAGACACAACCACCCCCGGCCATCGTAAGCTTAATCGCACAGTAGTGATCAGGGATAACGTAACAGGCATAAACTTTCTTATCAATTCTGGTTCCGATGTCTCACTTGTACCTAAAACAATCAGGGATCAAAATATTGAAACATCACGCGTTTTATATGCAGCCAACAACACACAAACACCTACTTTTGGTACTAAGCGGTTGTCTGTAAGCCTGGGTTTGCGAAGAAAATTCACATGGGATTTCATTATAGCTAAAACCAATCACGCGGTTATAGGAGTCGATTTCCTACAACGTTTCAATATATTGGTTGATTTGGGTCATAGCAGAATCACTGACGGCACCACCAACCTGAATAGAATGGGAACCAACTAAATTTTTTAGCGTCCACTCAATCTGCAACATTCCTTTATCTTGCAAATACAACGACATCCTAAAACAATACCCAAAAAACACTACATTTTCTCCTACCCCGAGCAACATTAAACATTGCTCGACGCACGTAATTCAGACGAACGGCCCCCTCATTTCAGCTAGGGCAAGACGTTTAGCCCCTGATAAGCTTAAAATAGCCAAACAGTAGTTTCAACACCTCTGCGATATGGGTATTTGCTGCTCTTCTAAAAGCCCCTGGGTCAGCCCCTTGCACTTGGTCAGGAAGGAGGATCCGGGTAACTGAAGAGCTGTGGGTGATTACCGTCGTCTAAATGCAGCCACGGTGCCAGACAGGTACCCAGTGCGGAATCTCCACGATTTCTCTCACTTTTTAGATGGAAAAACCATTTTTACTACCTTAGGTTTACCTTGGTTTGCGCCTATCATCAAATTCCTGTCTCAGAAGAGTCAATTCCCAAGATGGCCATCATAACCCCATTCGGCCTATTTGAATTTACTAGAATGCAATTTGGTCTGAGGAATGCAGCCCAGTCCTTTCAAAGATTCATGCACGAGGTACTTGGAAACCTAGACTTCCGTTTTCCGTACATCGATGACATTTTTATCGCATCAACGGACGAGGCACAACTCCAGGAACACCTCAAATCTGTCTTCGCTCGTCTGCAAGAATTTGGGCTATCTATCAACCTTGACAAATGTACATTCGGTGAGAAGCAAACGAAATGGTCATTCTTGTAATTAAGATACCTATATTTGAATATAATGTTTTTGACTTAAAATTAGTATACCCGATTTCCTATAACGAATCACGAATTATAATTAGTCCTAGTAAATATTATTGTAATAAATTGTTGTACAAACAGTGTAAGGAGATTAGTACTAAATGGGTATATTCAGATCCGCACGTTGATACTGCTCTTTGAACGATTGTCCTTACGCTTCTGTACACAATAATTATCAGGTACGTACTTTGACACATAAAAAAGGTCTTATTAATTTGTATTAAAACATCACATGTAATTTATGAAAATTGCTTTAAATTCGCCAAGGTACAGGTGGAAAAATGTTCTATTGTTCAAAGTCAATGCGATGTCATTATTAATCAACATAAATATTCACTGACTATGCATAATGTAACGACAAAACTCCCTGAAATTCGATACGCACAAATAACAAATTTTCAATAAATATTCAACACAAACATTCGTAGAATCTAGTTTCCATTCAGGATTACCTCTTAAACCCTGTAAATTCCGAAGACTTAATAAACATGTTTCCCAACAATACGCACTACTTTTAATAACCATAAGTAGCATTATCATTGTAAGTGTGCTAAGTTTCCTATTTCATCAGTGGAAAAAATACAAGCATCTTAAGTTCATCCCTCTAACTAGGTTCCAAAAAATGGTCAACGAGAACGTTGAAAAAAATGAGGGTGAAGGAGAAATAGCCCATAACCAAAGGAATCGCTGACCATATAGCGCTGAACATGCTTTTAATATCATATAAAAGCACACCTCTGCTCAGAATAAAAACATCATTATTAAGTTCTTAGTGTGGCTTTAAACTGTAGTTTTTACTTTAATTATACGTATTGGGTTATGAGGATAAAAAGAAAACACACTAATTACTAATGATTTTCTATTTTCTGATATGCGCGGTCTGATAGATTTTAAAAGAGTGTCTTACTATATCAAGACATAGAAAAAGAATAAATTTATCAAGCATCGCTCCAGACACCTATACATTGAACCTGTGTGTTTATATACAGGGTGTTAGTAAAATAACTTTCGTAAATTTAACCAGTGATTAAGAACATCATTTTGAACAAAAAACTTCCTTACAACAGGGGTCGAAAACCAAATAGTTTTTTCAAAAAAAAATGTCAAAGTTGGTAACCGAAAAGCTATGATAACGTTTAAAATTTGAATAAAATGTGGAGAAATCTACTTAACACATTTTGGTTGTTTGACGTGTAACAAAAAAACTTAAAATTATTCAACAATAACATTGCTAAAAGCAATTGAAAACTTAATTAATAACTTAAGCGGTAAAAAAAACGTAAGTGGCAACGCCGCACTGAGCGTTAGCGAGGAAGAGAAGTTTATTTTCGTTATGGTTGTTTTTTATGGCCCTTATAAGGATCGCTCACCCACGTTGCGGGTGAAGTGATAAGGCATTGGAATGCGCAGTAAACAGATTGACTTAGTATCTTAATAGTACATGAGTTATGTAACATCTGCACTTTATCCCATTTTATGTGACATATGATCCTGGGCAAAGATGCCTGGCGCCATGGACATGTGGAGCTCATTAGTGACCATCAAGAAGGGACAAGACAAAAACCACCCTTATTTTTCAAATTTGTCATGGACTGTATGTCCTTCCATACTTTTAATATTTTAGTGTGATTTCGGTCTCGTTGAATACATCTTCTGTCGGTACACGTAACAGATTATCCGCAAAGTTAATTTGGGCGAGCTTTAAGTGATTTTATTTCGACTTATTAATAGTACCTAAGTGACAATGTATTTTATATGCGAGTATCATGACATGCTTTTGATCTATGTAGAGGAGTTACAAAATTCTGAAGAAGTTAGACGCATTTATGGTAATCCTTATCCAGAAAGAAAACTTCTAGCTCGACAAATATTTCTGCGAGTTTCTCAAAATCTTCTGGATACAGGGAGTGTTGTTTCTTTATATCAAGGATACGACGTCGACAGAGAGAAGTTGATTCTGAAGCCAAAAAACAAATTTTAAATCTTGTTCAAAAGAGTTCAACAAGAAGTACCCGGAATAGAGCATGCATGGACTCAAATGGTGAACATTTAGAACGTTTGAGGTACCAAAAACAATCATAAATTTGTGTTTTTTAATGTGATGTGAGTGGTGTAAAATGTGTAATGTGTCATGTTAAGCTAATTAAAGATGTATTAGATTATGGGGTATAGAAATAAAAGAATCTATGACAGATCACTTCTGTTAGAACTCTAATTCCTTTATTACAGTCAGAAGGCACGTGTTAACGGTCAAAAGATCTGTAACGAACTAACTACTAAAAGCTCCCACTTTTACCACTCATCTATATTAAAAAGGTCAAACACTGCAACCATTCTCTTGATTTATTGTCCTGGTCATCTGGTCTTTACATGGGTGAAATATTAACTTCAAGAAACAAAAAGACCCAAAAACTCTACTTTCTTCTTTCTTCTGTTTTAAGAAAAGGAGTCATAAATAGAACAAACTTGACTCTTACAGACAATAAATTTGAGAACATAAAGACTATTGAATTTTGGACGGGAACACTTGTATCAGAAATCCAACAAGATGATAACAATAATTTCAAGGTAAATGGCTTTTCAAAATAGTAAAATAAGAATTGTACAATTTTTAAATTCCATGAATTTAGTGCATTTTATTAATTATGTACTGTAAAATCTATCAGACCCAAAAAAAACGTGTAAAAAAGCAAACCCACTTTATGCGGCTACTTAGGTAGGTGTGAAAATGAAATAAATACGAGGCGACGTTGCCAATTCTCAGAAAATGTTTTTTTGATTTTTCAGGGAAATGGTTGTATTTATGACCCCTGTTGTAAGGAACTTTTTTGTTCAAAATGATGTTCTTAATCACTGATTAAATTTATGAAAGTTATTTCACTAACACCCTATATAATCCTGGAGAAACTAGACCAAACATATCTATCGAAAAATAATTTATGTGTCTGATGGAAGTGATACTTTCATAAATTTTGCCTTATGAAAGAAAGCATTATCCAACACTCCCCCTCAAAATTTATGTCCCGATAAACTTAAGACACACTAATTTACGGATCGCATAAATTTGGGAAGAATACAAAAATTATCCGACATTTGTTGCTAAGGATTAGGGAAACCCAGAAAAACCTAATAAGATCATTTAATTGACTTTAAATAGCCAGTATCAACTATATAACTATGTGGTGCACGTAATTTAAGTCAGGTGTTGATTGTGAGTACCTGATTTACTTCCTTACTTGTTCCCTTTTAATTGTTAATAATTAGTTTATTTATAGGTATATTATAATCTGGTTGTTGTCATGGATAGGTCTGGTAAACCACCAATTATTATTATTTTTTAGAGTATTTGTGAATAGTTACTTTTTGTCAAATTAGTTTATTTAAGTAGTTGTCATGATAAAATAAAAACAGTTCTTTACTACATTCGCGATCGTCAATATCTTTTAACTATAAGGATAACTATATTAATAGAAAAATATCAGCAAAACATAAAAAAAACTTCAAATAATCGACACTTAGACTATTTGTTCAACACCCATGGAGTCCCTTAGTTCTATGAATTTAGGTGATGGCAACGGTTTTGTCAACAAATCTGTTACTTGATTGTCTGTGGAAATATATATTAATTTTATTATCTTCCTTTCAACTTGTTCTCTAGTAAAGTGATACTTAATATCTATATGTTTAGACCTTTTGTGACTTGTTGGATTATTTGCTATACTTATACAACTAAGATTGTCCTTATAAATTATAATTGGTTCTGTAATATCTAACTTAATAGAAATTGCAAAGGATTTTAGCCAAAGAGCTCTCTCACGGTTTCAAATAGTGCCATGCATTCGGCCTCAGTAAATGATGCTGCTAGTGAATTTTGCCTTTTTATATTCCAACAAATTACATTGGTTTCAAATAATTTAAATATATATCCAGTAGTACTTTTGTAATGTACCCTTAGACTACGCTTATGAATTTTCACTACCTTAGTGGTATGTCCAAGATGGCCATATGTTGGGAACCCATTATCTTCCAATAAGGGTTACCCTTCATAAAAACTTTCACTCCTTTTCCTCGTCAAGATAAAAGTCTAAAATATCCACATTTTGTTAAAATCTCACTACAGCTGCATCACCCCCATAAATCATCTTTTCTTACCATTATCTTGACGTTACGGGTTAAGGATTTAGAAAGTTATCATTTGTGGATTGTCTTGTTAATTGTCTAAAACCGAAGTACGCTTATGGGTACTGATCCCCAGATTTGGTACTTAAGATACCCCGAAGCTTGTAAAAGGACCATAATCATTTTGACCATAACCATTATAATAATATAACTCGACGCTCCCGGAATTTTGTTCCTTCCCTCATTAACTCTTGGCTCTCTCTATTGAAATGTCAGTTTAATCCCAAGATCTTTAGTTTTGTAAACGATTAAGGGTTATGTGTGTCATAGCGAGTGGAATAAAAATCTACCAAAGTATTCCCGAGTTTTGTTTCGCGAGTTCCATTACAATTCTACTGACAGTTGATTGCACAATAGGATTATCAGGATATTTTCCATTAAATAACACACAAACCTCTTTTTAACTCCGTATTTTATCTCTGCAACCCAACAACATTAAAATTTCAATTTGCTGTTTTACTGAGAGCACCATAGTTATTGAGAAACACTTATTAAGACTGAGCTATCGTCCGTGGCAGCATAATGTGCAATAACAACTTCTATTGTATCTCCAACCTGTAAAGAAACAGTCGAAAAAATTGAAAACTGATCAATAAAAAATTTTAAAAACCGATAAAGTTTGAGTGAATTTTAGTTTATTATAAACATTTATAATTACCGTATTTGTAGCACAAATTTCAGGGTCACTTGTCTTTCTTGCTGGAAGGACCTGTTTCATTTGCGCCATTCAAAACTGTATTTGATAATTTAGCACAATTCACTATAACTTCTTCTTCACTAACCTCCTGTTCGCCTAAAGAAGGTTCATACGCATCGGACAAATAAACATCGCCGAACTCAGCAACATTATTATTTTCATCAGACATCAAAGAATTCCACATTTGCTTTAAGCGCTTTTGATCCTTTTCATCACCCGTGTTTGCTCATGATTACTTTACTTTAGCACGTATAAAGCGCAACTGACATTGCAACTATAAGGATTTTAACTTGCGTGCAAAGTCAACACAAAGTATTATTGTGTCATAGTAGACTATAAATAAGAAGTTATTGTAGGAAGCGGGGGACTTGTTTGTTCAGTTATCCTCGCTGCACGATTAGCTTGCTAATTCTTGTCCGAAATCTCATATATGTTAGTTCTGAATAAAGTTGTGTTTTTTTTACGTGTTTTGATGAACCGACATTATAACTCGCATAAAGGCGTTGACGCGAATAACAAAACCTAACAAGTCTTGACTGGAAAATTTGGTATCACATCAATGCCTCACCGTCTATATGTTCTAATTTACTATTTAAAAACGGCGAGACACCAATGTCGTGCCACGAAAAAAAACATTGAAACATTACAAAACAAATAATATTTTGCAATAAGAACGTATAATGTTTATAAATTATGGTTTATCTGAATAAGTTAATGGAGAAAAAGTTCCCATCCGTAGTATACAGTATATCAAAGTGAAACTCGTACACCTTAAAATTTTCTAATATGTCCTTCTTTTTTGGCCATTAAAGGTTTATTTATATTTCTCTATGTATATTTCGGGAAGAATGGTCAAGACTGAATGGATTCTTATCACAAATTCTTGCAAAAAGTATTTATTGGCAAAATAATAGTTTTTATAATATTTTGATAGTCAAACTGAAACTCGTACACCCAGAATTCCTAGCTCATAAATATTTCTTGATTCGATTGCGCAGGTTCAAATTTAGTGTATTACAATTCAGTGAAGTTTTGACGAAGTTTTAAGGGTAATAATCAACATATTTATAATAATGGGACGTCAAAGGGGCCAAACAAGTGTAACCGAAAGAACGTTAGCGATTCACCATCACAAACTTGGAAAATCCTACCGAGAAATCGGAAAAATTATTAATAGACCTTATACTACAGTACAAAGCATAATCAAACGTTATAATCAGGATCATCGGATAAAAAACAAAGTGAAGAAATCAAAACACATTTTAAATATGTATGACGAACGTTGGATTCTACGCAAAGTTGCAGAATATCCAAAGTTGTCTGCTCCAAAATTAACCAAATTGATAGAGATCGAATTAAAGAAGAAAGTTAATCCTCAAACAATACGAAATTTATTGCATAAAAATAATTTTTATGGAAGAGTCGCACGGAAAAAGCCATACATAAGCAAGGCAAACAAAATCAAGCGTTTTCAATTTGCTGAAGAGCACAAAAACGAAGACATTTCATTTTGGAGCAAGGTCATATTCGCGGACGAGAGCAAATTCAACATTTTTGGCTCTGATGGAATAACTAGAGTGTGGAGAAAGCCCAACGAAGCACTAAAATCTAAGAATTTGCGATTAACTGTTAAACACGGTGGAAAGTGCTGAGAAACTAGGCCTGAAGGATCGTTTTATTTTTTACCGAGACAATGATCCGAAGCATAAGGCTATTAAAGTTAAAACCTGGTTATTGTATAATTGCTCCAAAGTTATGGAAACACTTCCACAAAGTCCAGATCTCAATGTGATCGAACATTTATGGTACCAGTTAAAGGTTGCAATTTGGAATCATCAAATTTCCAACATTAATCAATTAAAATTGGCTCTTCAGGAAGAGTGGACGAAAATTACGCCTGAATATTGCCAAAAGTTAGTTGAATCTATGCCACGCCGTTTACGAGATGTAATTACTAATAAGGGACTGTCTACCAAATACTAATTTCAGTTTGTTGTAATTTTTTCTGTTGATTTATATTGATGTACGAATTTGCGTTTGACTAGCAAGAAATAAAGATATTTAAGTTTTTCTCATAAAATATATTCTTAAGCATTTTTTCTTTCAATAACGTGTTCTTCCTTAACTACTCTTCCCGAAATATATACAGAAAAGTATAAATAACCCTTAATGACCAAAAAAGAAGGACATTTTTAGAAAATTTTAAGGTGTACGAGTTTCACTTTGATATACTGTATATTTTTTGCCATTACACCCATGTTCAACGTGTTAAAACGCATTCGTGAACAAACTCTTCATAGTGTTCTTTATGAAAGTTCACATAGAAAATTATTTTTAGTTTCCCCAAGGATGCAAATAGAAGGGAATTTTGAATTAAATTTGTAAAAAAGCCTGACTGGGTTCCAAACACAAGTAGTGTTCTATACTGGCACCATTTTGAGGAAAAATTATTCAATACAATATACAGGGTGATTCGCAACGCAACCAACACTGAACAGGTGCGTGTAGAGGACCTCAAAACATGTCGATTTTTTATATGAAGTTTTTTTCTGGGGTCTGTGGTTGCTGAGATATCGGCTTCAGAAGATGAATAAAAAAAATTGAAAAAATTCTGTATTTCAGGAAAGGCTTAACCTAGAATAACCATATTTGGAAAATATTTTTATTTTATTGACGTCTTTATTTGTTAAAAATTTGAAGTGGCTGAAAGCTCGATAAGGAGTGGTTTGGGGGTTGGTCACCCTTAAAATTATATGAATCTTTTTAACCGTAACCAAATTAACAACTAAAGTTTATCAGTATGATAGTAAATTTAATTTCATATCTTTTTGTACTCTTGTACATTTTTCGAGAAGTCATTCGTTACTGAGAAAAAAAATGTTTTGTGATTTGGTGTAAAAACTAATTAAATCGAACACAACAAAATTATATTCCTCAAAAACTAAAAGGCCGTGCTCCAATTTGGTGTCAAAACTAATTAAATCGAACAAAAACAGTACTTTTATAATAGTATACTATAAACTTAATCATAGCTCGTCAATATTCTTATTTAGAAAGATTTTGCAAACGATAACTAACACGAGGTCTCATTATTAATAAATATTAAATAAAATTTATTCAAAATTTAACGATATTTGAAACAAATTATTACTAAAATAAAATAAACACTAAGATATTGTTCAAAGTGGCTACCATTTTCTCTTTCACACAAATGCATCCTTCGTCGAAAGTTAAAATACACCCTGTTTAATAACTGTATGTCATTCTTTATAATGGTACATTTATTATTGATGCGGTTCCACAAACCTTCTTCAGTTTCAACCGGCGTTGAATATACAAATTCTTTTAAAGCCCCCCATAGGAAAAGTTCCCATTTATTTAAATCTGGTGATTGCGATGGCCAGTGTTGATGGCAATCATTTCCACGACCTATCCATCGATTTGGAAACTGTTGATTTAAAAATTCTCGAACGTCCCTACTGAAATGTGGAGGCGCCCCATTATGCGTAAACCACATTTCATGACGCAGTTGTAAAGGCAAATCTTCTAGTAGCTCAGGCAGAGTATTTTGCAAGAAAAGCAAATAGGCTTCACCGTTCAATCGATTTGGTAAAATAACCGGACCAATCAAATACTGTCCTACAATACCTGCCCATATATTTATTTTAAGTTCTCTTTGGAAATGGTGGGTTATGGTAGTATGTAGATTTTCTTCTGAATATTCACGACTGTTGTGCAGATTCAGAATCCCTCTTCGTGTAAAGCAAGCTTCATCCGTGAAGAGAATTGTTTAGTATTTTTATTTTTTTTTTATTATTATTGTTATTTTTATTATTCCCGTTGAAATACGTTTATGTAAATCAATATACTTTGAGCTTTTGAACCGAGAAGTTGTGGCTGGTACTGAAGCCAGCTATGTTGTTTTAATTCTAAAATACCCCAGGTATTTAACATGGTCCTTCGAGCCGGATTCAAAAAATTTGGTTACTAGAAAAATAATGAAATAAGTTTGGAAGAAGTTTATAAGTGCACGGCGGACAGAAGTGTGAAGTACGGGTTGCAAATAAAATACCCAAGTGTCCAGTTTATGTGGTCCACCATCGGCCTTGCAGCACAGAAATCAGAAGTAGAAGGCAAAGGGTGAAGTTCCTGAGTGAGTAATTCTCTTCCTTTTTACATTTGTTCTCCAAACATTTTTTCCCTCATTGCGTATTTCATTATTGCCTCATTGCGATTAATAATCATAGTTTTTCATTTATAAAGGTATATAAGTAACCGGTGGCATATTGCTAATCATAAAATGGACGGATTTAAAAGGCAAAGAGGTTCTGTAAAGTCTAGTTTAACCTATTTTTCAAAGTATATTGACCAGAACTTTCATGATAATGCAAATATATCGCAGCAATTAATCATAGAATTAGAAACTCGCATTAATAATATTGAGGTCAGTTTGTTGCAAAAGTTTACCGAAATCCAAGACAATATTGAGTCAGCATGTGAATCAGCTGAGTTAGAAAAGGAATACGAAGAAAGGGCAGACTTTGAAAATAGGTACTACTCCGTGATTTCTTTAGCAAAGAAGTACTTGGATGAAATCAAAACCGATAATGAGGACGGTAAAGGCTCCTCGAAAAGCTCGCAGAAGTCCGTTAATTTAAACACTGCGAAGGCTGTAAAGCTTCCAGATATAAATTTACCTATATTTGACGGATCTTTGCAAAATTGGCTTGAATTCAGGGACACTTTTGAATCTCTGATTCACAAGAATGAAGCATTATCAGATATTCAGCGTTTTCATTATTTAAGAGCCTCTGTGTGCAATGAGCCCCTCCAGATAGTATCAAGTGTAGAATTTCCTTCGGACAATTATACTACTGCATGGGAATTAGTAGGAAAACGCTACAATAAAGATAAGTTGCTGACTCACAATCACATTAAAAACGTCTTTAATGTAGAAGCCCTTAGTAAAGAGTCCGCCAAAGATATGCGTATGATGTTAACTAGTGTAACTAAAAATATGCGCGCATTAAACAAGATGGGCTTGCCTACAGCATCTTGGGATGTACCAATGGTGTACCTGTTAAGTACAAAATTAGATAAAGGCACGACTAGGGAATGGGAATCATTCAAATCAAAGTCAAAAGTATATCCTTCATTAGAAGATTTCAAATTATTCTTGAGTGACAAAGCGGAATTTCTCGAAAATATGGAACCAAGTCGTACGGAAAGGCAGCAAGCTGGAAAATTTAGAAGTTTAACTGCGATAGATGATGACGAAAAAAAATTCGAAGCAACGAACGTTAAATTGCCAAAGTGTGCATGTTGCGAAGGTGATCACTACATACAATCATGTCCCTCTTTTTTAAAAACGCCTGTTGAAAAACGGGGCCAGAGAATCATGTCTTTAAAGTTATGTTTAAATTGTTTAAGACCTGGTCATTTTAATAAGAATTGTCGAAAGCCAACGTGTAAACAATGTCACAAGAAGCATAATACGCTACTACATGTTGACAAAAATAATATACGAAACCTTTGCGATAAAGGCCAAGAATCAAATATTGGCACTGAAGGTGCGTCCTCATTGGGTGCGTCCTCATTGGGTGCGTCCTCATTGGTAGTAAATAGCAGAGAATTGGTTAATAATTCGGCTAATTGTGACATAAGTGAGGTTTTACTATCGACAGCGCACGTTTATATTTTGGATCGGTTTAACAATAAGCATACTATTCGTGTGATTTTAGACAGTGGTTCTCAGTCGAGTTTTATTACTGAGAGAGCCTGCGACAAACTGCAATTGTTCAAGGAAAAATTTAGGGTATCTCTCAATGGAATAAATAATTCATTTTCGACAATAAACTATAAATGTAACACGCAAATATTCTCAAAATCGAATGAATTTTCCATAAAGGTGTCGTGTTTTGTTATTCCAAAAATAACAGGGCCATTGCCCGCGGCGCCGATAAACATTAACCATCTAAAGATTCCCATCAACTGTAAGTTAGCCGATCCTGAATTTTTTAAGCCTCAAGAAATTGACATGCTCATAGGCTCGGACTTATTTTGGGAAGTGTTGTGTGAAGAAAAGTGTTATTTAGGGAATAAATTACCGATCCTAAAAAATACAAGGCTTGGCTGGATTGTAACTGGTCCTGTAGGCAAGGAAAATAAAACAGAAGTTGTAAATTGCAATTTTAGTAGCACCGAGACTAGTTTTGAGCAGCAAATTCATGAAGGTTTAAAAAGATTTTGGGAAATAGAAAATATTAATGAAGTCAAAAGGGGGTTGTCAGAAGAAGAGTTGGCATGCGAAGAGCACTTCAAAAAAAATACGACGCGGTGTGAAGATGGCTCGTTCGTAGTTAGATTACCCCTAAAATTGGAAGTTTCAAAATTAGGTAGTTCTTTTGAGCAGGCAAAAAGAAGATTTCTAAATCTTGAACGAAAGATGTGTTCAAATGAGCAATATAAAAAATTATATCATGATTTTATTAAAGAATATATAAAATTAGGACATATGACTAAAGACACCAGCCTGGATGAATCATTATCAGACCATTATTTTATGTGCCATCATGGGGTGTATCGTGCTGATGCGATTACTACCAATCTACGTGTAGTATTTGATGCATCACTTCCAAGCTGCACAGGGTTTTCCTTGAACAATATTCAGATGGCTGGGCCTACCATTCAACAAGACCTATTTTCAATCCTTATTCGATTTAGACAACATAGGTGCGTTGTATCTGCCGATTGCACAAAAATGTATAGGTCCGTGTGGGTCCATCCAGATGAAAGGTCACTGCAACGCATTCTATGGCGATTTAGCCCTGAAGAGCCACTGCATTGCTATCAATTAAAAACATTAACATATGGTACCACCTCAGCGTCTTTCCTAGCTATTCGGTGCTTTTTCCAGCTTGCTCTTGAAATCCAAAACACCTATCCGGACATAGCCGAAGTAATAAAAAACGACTTTTACGTAGATGATCTCCTCACGGGAGCCAATACTGTAGCAGAGGCAAGACGAATATGCAATTTAGTATTTAAGACTCTTAAACAAGGTTGTTTCGTATTGCGCAAGTTTTGTACCAATGATGGCAGTATTTTAGACGGAATCCCTAATGATGATTCGTTGACAAAAATTGTCGAATTCGGGGAAAACGATGTAAAGAAAACGCTTGGTCTGATTTGGAGCCCTATTCACGACATACTAATGTACAAGGTAAAGGACCTAATTCATTGTGAAAAAATCACAAAACGATTAATATTATCCGAAAGCTCCAAAATTTTTGACCCGTTAGGCCTTATAAGTCCATGCGTAATTATTATTAAGATCCTTCTCCAGGGTCTCTGGTTAGAAAAGCTATCATGGGATGATCCAGTTCCCCGTGATATCGCTATGGCATGGACTACCTTCGCTGCGGAGTTGAGGTTTCTAAATGAACTTAAGATAAGTCGTCATGCAATTGGTGAAAATGCAAAATCAATTGAGATGCATTGTTTTTCGGACAGTTCTGAAAAGGCATATGGGGCCTGCATTTATCTCAGGTCTTTAAACGAAATTGGCGAAACGAATGTATGTCTTTTAGCATCAAAGGCTAAGGTTGCACCTCTGCAAACGGTGACTTTGCCACGGCTAGAACTTTGCGGAGCCTTGGTAGCATCGAGACTTGCAAAAAAGATTTCCCAGTCGCTGAGATTAAAGTTGGAAAAAATATGTTTCTGGACGGATTCGACGATTGTATTAGGCTGGATAAAAACGGCCCCAAATAAACTAAAAACCTTTGTAGGTAACAGAGTTGCCGAAATTCAAGAAACTACCAGTAGCGATACTTGGAGGCATGTTCCAAGTCAACTTAATCCAGCGGATTATTTATCGCGAGGATTAAGGTGTTCTGAGATCAAGAACGTAGATGTGTGGTGGAATGGTCCACGATTTTTATGTTTGCCCGAAACTGAATGGCCAAAAACTTCTGGAAAAAGCGATGAATTGCCTGATTTGCGTAAGGCTAGAACCTACTGTGCAAATAGCACATTACAAGGAGGAGGTAATTACGTCGTCGAAAGATTTTCTAATCTATTGAAGTTAAAGCGGATACTCGCATTATTACACAGATTCGCACACAATTGTCGCAAGGGTTCAGGTAAGCGAAGGTATGGTCCATTATCAAAAGGTGAAATTGAACATGCTTTTAAAATGTTGATAAAGCAAGTACAAGAAGATTCCTTTTATGAGGAGTTCGAGAGTATAAAGGGGAACAAAATAAAGTCTTCATCAAAAATTATTAGTCTGAAACCCTTTATTGATGAATTTGGACTGTTAAGGGTGGGTGGCAGATTAACGAATGCAAAATTTAGTTTCGAAAAGAAACATCCGTTAATCCTACCTAGACGACATCATCTCTCTAATTTAATATTTACTTATGAGCACATGAAGTTATACCACTGTGGTCCACAGCATTTATTGGCCTCCATACGGGAATCATATTGGCCATTGGCAGGTCGGTCCTTAGCCAAACAAATCGTGCACAAATGCTTAAGATGCTTTAGATACAATCCCAAAATGCTAAGGCCTATTATGGGTGATTTACCCGAACAACGGGTAACCCCTAACCAACCGTTTGATGTTATAGGGGTGGATTATGCAGGTCCATTTTTGCTAAAAAGTCGGTCTGGTCGTGGTGCCAAACTTTCGAAGTCATATATTAGTCTCTTTATTTGTTTTCTAACAAAGGCGGTTCATTTGGAATTGGTTACTGATCTCAGTAAAGAATCCTTTATACTATCGCTACGTAGATTTGTTGCGCGAAGGGGTAAACCCTCTGTAGTATACTCCGACAATGGTACAAATTTCGTGGCGGCGCACTCAGAATTAAAGGATCTGGGACAGTTTATTATACAACACAATGACGAACTGACCTCAAAATTATGCAATGAAGGGATAGAATGGCATTTTATTCCACCTCAATCACCCCATTTTGGTGGGCTTTGGGAGGCAGGTGTTAAAAGTATGAAATTCCATTTAAAACGAGTGGTTAGTAGTACCCCATTAACATTCGAACATTTTTATACCCTGTTATCAGAGGTAGAGGCAATAATGAATTCACGTCCCCTTTCTCCATTGTCCTCTGATCCCGAGGATCTCACTCCGCTAACCCCGGGGCATCTTCTCATCGGACGTCAGCTAAGCTCTTGGTTAAGTGCAGACCTAAGGAGTTTGCCTACCAATCGGCTGTCGTTGTATCAGCATCTGCAGCAGTTAAGACAGCATATTTGGAGCAGATGGAGCAAGGAGTATGTTGCAGAACTTCAACAGCGAATCAAGTGGAGGCAGAATTATGACAGTTTGACCGAGGGTTCGCTAGTGTTAGTGAAGGACGACAATGCACCCCCTATGAGGTGGAAATTAGGAAAAATCGTAGAAGTGTTCCGCGGAAAAGACAGGGTAGCGCGTGTAGCGTATATAAAGACTCAATCTGGGATCATAAAGCGTTGCTTTTCAAAAATTTGTCCGTTGCCAGTAAACTAATCAATTTATTTTGTATCCATAGATGTTAAAAGTCTGCGCTTTCAAGGCGGGCGGCATGTTTAGTATTTTTATTTTTTTTTATTATTATTGTTATTTTTATTATTCCCGTTGAAATACGTTTATGTAAATCAATATACTTTGAGCTTTTGAACCGAGAAGTTGTGGCTGGTACTGAAGCCAGCTATGTTGTTTTAATTCTAAAATACCCCAGGTATTTAACAAGAATGATCTTGTGAAAATGAATGTTCTGGTGTAGAATGAAATTACAAAAAATCAGTCTCGTCTCTAAATCTTGCGGTAATAGTTCTTGAACTTTTTGAAAATAATAAGGGTGCAGAAAATTACGTTGTATAATTCGATGGACTGTGGCCTGTGGTATATTAAATTGCCGGGATATTGAAATCAAAAAGTTCGATTTGAATTTGCTACTGAACACATTTCTAAGAATAAGGACTTCTGGAATGACGTTATTTTTTGCGATGAATCTAAATTCAATATTTTTGGATCGGACGGTAGGCAAATGGTCTGGAGAAAAGCAAATACTGAGCTAAATAACAACAATTTATGTCCCACAATTAAACACGGAGGAGGTTCTGTAATGGTTTGGGAGGGTATATCTTCGCAAAGCGGGGGCGAATTGGTTTTTATTAAGGTAATAATAGATAAGATATATCATTTCAACTTGTTAAAGCAAAATCTTAAAAAAAAAGTGCTGACAAAATGGAATTATTGGATCGCTTTAAATTTGATCAAGACAATGATCCTAAGCGCAGTGCTCGAATAGTGAAAGAATGGTTGTTGTATAATTATCTAAATGTGATAAAAACACCCTCGCAATCCCCGGATCTCAACCCTATTAAGAACGTGTGGCATCAATTAGACGTTCAAATTTGACAACATCCGATTACAAATAAAGAAACATTAAAAAGAGTATTAACTAAAGAATGGCTTAAAATTGATACACGATTTATAAAAAAATTAATTTCTTCCATACCACGCCAATTGCAAAGTGTTCGGAACCAAAAAGGAGGGCATACGAAATATCAATTTTTAGAAGGATTGCAATCATTACCTTTTTTTGTTATGTTTAAACCGGCGTCCGAATATTTTTGTGATTTGATAAAAATGTTATTTAAACAGGTTTGTTATTATTTCTATAGTTGTATACGGGTGTCCCAGATAAGGATGAACAGCATGGGGATCTTGGAAACGGTAATAGATACAAAATGGTTTAAATTGGGAAAAAGTTGGGCAATTTAAAGCAAATTAATAATCTGTTTTTATATCGACGAAATTCCGAATGGTTACGAAGATATCCGGAAAAAAACGAATTTGGCGGTTTTCGTTTTTTGCAAATAACTCTTATACGGTTATAGTTAGAGGAATAAAAGTTTTACATTATTAAAGCACTTTTTTGAGAACTGTTTAGCAGTGTTGCCAGTTTTCTTGTTACATCCTTACTTTCGGAGAAAAATGAGTAAACTTTTGATTTTCATATGGGCGTGATATCAATTATTTATATTTTCAAAATCGTCATAAAATTCCCTTTTCAGCCATGCATTACATTTAATATTTTTCTCAGAAACTCTATGAGTTATAGCCATTAAAGCATTTTTTGATAAGTAGGCCATGATTTTGACTTATAGTAATGGTGCACATTAAATAAATGAATGCTGTGGAAACGTCAACATTATTTAAAAGTATAAATATATTACTGGTATCACCCTAAAATTAAAAAAATAATTGTTTCAAATTATGTATTTAATAACAACAATGCGGCTAAACTTGGATCGAATCAAAATCTCAAATTATAACAAATGTTCAAATAAACCACCATTATTTTCCAGGCATAGGTATGCTCTTTTCACAGTCGAATCTAAAACTCTGTTTAACATTTCTGGGGTAATTGTATTGAATGCTTCTCTTACACATATTTGTAATTCTTCTTCGTTTTCAAAATTTTGAGTGTATACTTTGTTTTTTATGTAACCCCAGAGGAAAAAATCCAATGGTGTTATGTCCGGAGATCGCGCTGGCCACAAAATGTCATTGTGAGTTCCAATAGATCTTCTTGGAAACTGCTTAGTGAGATATTCCCTTACGACCCTCGCATTATGTGCTGGAGCCCCATCTTGCTGGAACCAACAGTCACGAATTTCCCCTAATCGTAAATTATCAAATGCATTTTCAAAATCATGTTGCAATATGTTGAGATACCGGTCTGAAGTGAGAGAGTTGTAATAGAAAACTGGTCCGATAATTCTATTTCCAAATATTCCACACCACATATTAAACCCAAAGCGATGTTGGTGTCTTGATGATTTTTTTAATCGTGGATTCTGTTGTGACCAATAATAAGTATTGTGTCGGTTAAAAATTCCATTGTTGGTTATCATGCTTTCATCTGTCCAAATTATTTTAGAAGGAAAATTTATATCATCTTCACATTTTCTTGTATACCACTCGCAAAAACTTCTACGCCTCACTTCATCACCTTGTACAAGAGCATGGCAAACTTTAAATTTATAAGGACGAAAATTGTTCTTTCTTAAAACACGATGGGCCGTTGACTTAGCAACACCAGTACGCATTTCAATATACCTACATGATGTTTCGGGAGTTTCTATAACAGATTGTAAAACAGCATTTTGTATATTTTCGGTCAACTTCTTTTTGCGAGCATTTACAGGTTGTTTAAACGAACCATATTCTTTCAAATTAGACATCAGTCTTCTAAATATGGATTTTCCGGGTTGCTTTCTTTCCGGGAACTGATTAAAATACATATCTTCAGCATCTACACAATTTCTGTGACAAAATATGTAACACGACAACATGTCAAATTTCTCTTCATTAGAAAAGCAATTTTGAGACATTATTATGCACACGTCAAACAAATTTAAGGTTTTACAACTTTTAAATAATGTTGACGTTTCCACAGCATTCATTTATTTAATGTGCACCATTACTATAAGTCAAAATCATGGCCTACTTATCAAAAAATGCTTTAATGGCTATAACTCATAGAGTTTCTGAGAAAAATATTAAATGTAATGCATGGCTGAAAAGGGAATTTTATGATGATTTTGAAAATATAAATAATTGATATCACGCCCATATGAAAATCAAAAGTTTACTCATTTTTCTCTGAAAGTAAGGATGTAACAAGAAAACTGGCAACACTGCTAAACAGTTCTCAAAAAAGTGCTTTAATAATGTAAAACTTTTATTCCTCTAACTATAACCGTATAAGAGTTATTTGCAAAAAACGAAAACCGCCAAATTCGTTTTTTTCCGGATATCTTCGTAACCATTCGGAATTTCGTCGATATAAAAACAGATTATTAATTTGCTTTAAATTGCCTAACTTTTTCCCAATTTAAACCATTTTGTATCTATTACCGTTTCCGAGATCCCCATGCTGTTCATCCTTATCTGGGACACCCTGTATATTTGTTGTTTATGACTTTATTAAATATTAGTATGTAAGATTTAATCTATTTATTGGCAATTAAATTTTTTTTGCCCGTTCAATACATAGTCTATTAAACCTAATAATAAATGAATTCTAGTAGGTGTCCGAATATTTTTGTGATCCACTGTATATCTCTGGTACCGATAATCTTGCCGATTGTGGTAGCAAAGGGATGCTCCCATCCGAACTCAGTACTTTCGATCTTTGGTGGAAGGGTCTAAATTTTTTAATTCAGAATGTGGATACTTGGCCACTGGAGGAAATTGATTTCCATGATAATTTGGTCCTTCGAGCCGGATGCGGATTACGCGTGCGAATTTATGTATCCGAACTTAGTTTATTGTTGCATTTAATTTTTTTTCTTGAGAAATTCCGCCTTACCCTTTAGGAATTGTAGATCTCTTCGGCTGTTTACTGGGATGCACCGTGGCGGAGTGTACAGACGCTCCATTGCCTTGAGTTGTAATTAATTTACGCATTTTCGCAAATTACACATTTTCGACTATTTATTTTTCTTCCTTTTGATTGGAGTGACGATATTTAACTCGCAAACAAATTTCGAAAGAATTTCTAGTTTTTCTTTCCTTGACCTTGAGCCTACTCTGGGTATATACCTACACAATCGAATCTTATTTTTTCGTACTAAAGAAAATTGACCTTGCGGCGACTTTGGATACATATCAGCACTATCGACCTATATTTTTCGTATTAAATAAAATTCAAAGTGTGCTAAATTGCTCCTTATTTTATTTATCCTTAAATAAAATTTAATAGTTCACCTGATATCACTTCGCTTGATTTCTTCGTATGGGGGCTCGTTAAGAATTAAGTTTATCAGCAAAATTTTGTTATAGTACAGAAACTGAAGGGGTTAGTTCTGCACGCATTTACTGGTATTACTTCACAAATGTTGACTACGGCGTTAGAATCGAAAGTTTCAAGGTGCTATTTATGCTTTGAAAATAATGGCAATTTTTTCGAACATATATTTTAAATTTAGTTGTTTTATTCATATTCATTTGTTGTTTTTTCAATTTTTAGAACTTCTGTTAATTTAAATTTATTTGCTCTTTGTGTACTCTATTCAATTAGTTCATCAATTTAGTCATTAGATTATTATTAAACATCTAAATAACATATACCGTTAATTGATACAGCTAATTGTTTATTCTTAAAAATTAAAAAACTACGTACAGGTCCATAATAGAAGTTTTCTTGATTAAGGCCGAAAACAAGACTAAAACGCAATTAAACCATAAAGTGTGATACGATTACATCTGTAATGGGAACTTGCGAAACAAACTGAGGAACACCTTTGGCAGTAATTTATTGTACCGTTTGTAATACCCCTATGGTCGCAAATAATATATACAGTGTGACCCATTTAAGATGGAAACATCCCTGTAACTTTTACATTTATGACTCCATTTCAAAGAACCAATGCTCAAAAGGTAGAGAATAAAAAACTATATTTATATTGTAAAAATTGTTTTCTAACTCATCCGACTATATATATATCAGGCCTACTATAAATAGTTTTCTACGTCAAAAATCTCCTTATCTCGGACACCCTGTATGTAGATAACTTCTCTGAAAATGTATTGATTTTTCAACCACATCAAAATTAAATGGAATCTCATCGTGTTTATTTAAATCTATATAATTTTTTGGATAAAATGTTCTATGACCTGTAGACTTTATACGGTGATTTTTCGCACAATAATTTAGCAAAGTCTTTCTTTGTTTTGTTTTATTATTTAGAAGTGAAATGTTTTTATCAACATTATCTTATTTTTTAAATAGATTTTATAACCTGGCCAAACTCCATAGTTTTCATTAATTTTAGAAAGATTAAACAGAGATGTACACATACAGTGGTGTGCAAAATAATAGCAGCGCAACAACAATTTTGCAGAGGGTTGATTATTAACTTAGATAATGCTTTTTGTCTAATTAGATAAGGTAAAAAGTAAAACTTAAGAAGTTTTTGGAATTAGCATTTTAACACGTTGACTCTGCAAATGGTAAGGTCAATGTGAATAACTTACAAGTGGCGAGAGAATCATCTTCATCGTGGATAAGAGCAGGCGAGTTGAGTGAGTATCCAACATGGCTCGAGATATGCAGATAAAGAAAAAAAATCGTTATGTAATGTACCCTAGGTTACGCCTATGTGTTTTCCCCTTTCATTACTTGCATTACTTTCTCATGGAAACCCAAGGGCAATGTTACAACCTAATTAGAATGTATATTTATTTAGAAACAAAATTTCTTTGTCTGATATAGTTAAATCATCAAAACTGTAATTAACTGAAATCAAACGTCTCAGTACTGTTTAAAGTTCAAACTACCCTTATCAATGTACTTTAACAAAGTCCACATATGTATCATACCTATATACATACATATAGGGGAGGTCTACACAAAAAAATCAGAACTAGTAGAAACGTAGAAACGTTCGACACGTCTTCTCAGCCACTCACACTTACACCAAAAAGGTCTTTGCTCCTCACTTTCGCTCTTGTATCATTAATAAATTAATAAAGTGTTATATTTTTGTCTGGCGTATAGTTATTCCAACCCGGCACACTACAGTTATATCCTTGCCTGTGTTGCCTCATTAACCTCAGGGTTAGCATTTCGGTATTGGACAAAGTACCTAATAGTGATTATTATTCTTTGGTTAATCCAGATAAAATGATTCTGAAGGGAGCCTTGACCTACATTACTGTATGAAAATTATCATACAAAAACAATACTCTCTATGGTCTATATATGCTGGTATCCTTGTCGTGCATATTACTTAAGAACTTACTTAATCCGAGAATAGTGAGGTGTGTAAAACCTCTAACAAGGGGAGGACGCGAGTTTAGGGTCACAGATTTAAATGAAATTTTGGGAATATAGAGTACCTTACTAATATATGCAATTTTTTTAAAATCATTGTACAAGGAAAAAATACAGAGTTCACATTTAAAACTAGAAAAAATTGCGAGTGTCAAAGTATATCGTTTATTATATTATGTGCATCATGCAGGAAACATTTATATTTCAATTGTTTTTATGGTAAATCTCATAATAAAGATTGTTCTAAAATAGTTATAAACGAACAGTATGAAATAAATTTATATTCAATTTGCAATTCTATAAGCACTGTAAGTCTTATAGTTTCGTAAATATTTTACGGTTTTCCTAAATGGTGCGATTTTACCCGAACCTCAAAAGGTATTTATAGACAGATATTTTTATAATTAAATAAAAAAATGTTTAACATACACGATTTCGAATCAATATATATTTTTTAAGTAATTATTAATTATTCGAATATTTTATTGATAATTAAACCACATTAAAATTTAAAAAAAAACTTTTTTAAATGCGCACGGAGAGAAAATTGAACTTAGGACGACGACATAGCAAACAATTACTCTAACCACCGTGCCACACCAACCGCTGCCAGATATTGTAAACACGCAAGTATTTAAGATGCATAGCGCACCTTTAATGCCTTTTTTATCTTGAATAAGTGAGTGTTGTATTCTATCTTCGTACTCAGGTAACATATTAATAGGATACTCTATATTCCTAAAATTTCATTCAAATCTGTGAACCTCAAATTCGTGTTCTCCCCTTGTAAATATTGATGTGAGAAAATGGCTTTCAAAGAGGCAACGCGGCGTGTTTATTTGATTTCAAAATTTTTTTATGCTAAATGGAATTGGGCAAAAAAGTTCGGGGTCCTATATGAAAATAGGAGTACGGCGAATATTTCATTTCATTTCTAGATTTGCTGCGACGAAAGTACTACATTGAATTCGACATTCAATGTGCAAAAATTTTTTTGGTAAGTCGATTTAACTATTTTTAAAAAAATACGACACTCCTCAACCTTCTCGTGTTTCTGTATAGTCAGTTGCATACAGTCGCAAAATTATTATTCGTTCACTGTCATATTTATGCGAAATGTCTCAACTCAGTATCGTGTAGGATATCCTTTTGATTTTATAATTTCCTCCAGCCTGTTAAGCATTGACTCAACTAATTTTCTGACAACTTCCACTGGGATTTTTGCCCGTTCTTCCAGACATCTAACTTTTAATTTCTCCTTATTAGATATTTGATGTTTCTTTACTCTTTCTTTCAGTTCTGATTACAAATATTCTATGGGATTTACATCCGGTGATTGAGGTGGCTTTCCAACACTTTTGATGTGTTACACAATAACCATTCCCTAACTATCCGAGTTTTGTGTTTATGGTCATTGTCTTGTTGGAAAACATATTTATCTAAAATTCTCATATCATTTGCGCTTTCGTATAAATTATTCTTAAGGATGTCTTAATAGACAAAGCGATTCATAATTCCGTCAATAAAATGAAGTCGACTCTTCCCTTATCGAGACATGCCCCCCCAGATAATAATAGAACTACCTCCATGTTTCACTGTGGGAATTATATTTTTAGGTTTATAAGATTTTCCTCGTTTTCTGTACACCAAAACTTTTTTTGGTTTTCCGAATAGCTCAATTTTAGTCTCATCTGTAAATATAACGTTTTTCCAAAAATTCTTTGGATAGATACATTTGGGCAAATTCCCGACGCTTCTTTCTGTTCACTTTATTAACGAATGGTTTTTTCGTACCTAGTCGTGCTTTCAAACCATTGTTTTTTAATCATTTTCTTATTGTAACATGTACAACTAGTCTGTAATGATGTTCAACATTTTTTGTCAAATTTGTGACCGTAACTCTTGGATTTATTATCACTGTTCTAATTATTTCTCGTTTCATGCGTTTGGTCAAGACACATTTTCTTCCTCTTCTTAACAATGTTGCAGTTGTTTTCGATGTTTTAAATTTTTTTATAATAAATTGGACCGTCGATCTGCTTCTACCAACAATTTTGGCTATTTTACATTGCGATTTTCCTTCATTATTTAATTTTATAATTAACACTCTTAAATGAGCAGGAACTTCAGAATATTTAGGACCCATTTTTAAAATTAACTCGCCTTCTGTGAATATTAATACTACACAGATATCACAAATACTTTGTTCAATTTATCTGGAGGGATTTTACAAAAAAGATATAAAAAAATAGCAAATATAGTCATTACCGACTATGAGTCTGACCAAATGCTATTTAATGGTCACCAGCTCCCAATTTTCCAAGTCTCTCGTTAGAATCGAATACTCCTGTATCCGAATGTAATACACACCCAATCACTATTCCCTCAAGATGCGAACAAAGTCAAAATAGATGTCTCGAATACTCCTAGAAATCACGAAGGTATACTTCCAAAATCCAAAATCGTCGATGGTGTGTTTCTATGCGAAAGTTTAGTTTCAATTGATAGCAATAATTAAGCCCTCACTTCAATAATGAATATCACTGAAAAACCTATGGAAATCACATAACTTAAATTCAATGTTGAAGAAATTGAAACAGAAGAAAACCCCCAGACTAATGCGAATATACTCAATATCAAATCAACCTTTAAAAATTTCGATCTAAATCATTTAACTAAAATCTCAACGTGCTTACGTACTGACCATCTATACAACGAAGAAAAAGTATCTCTCATCAAACTATGTTACGAATATAATCACATATTTCATTTAAAAGGCGATTTATTATCTTACAATCTTACACTGACTTGATAATGCATAATATACCTACTAAATCCGATATTTCAGTAAATGTTAAAACTTACCGCTACTCCGAAGTTCACAAAACCGAAGTCCATAAACAAATCAAACAAATGCTAGAACAAGACGTCGAATCGAACCATCAAACTCACCTTGGAATTCTCCTGTCTGGGTAGTCCCAAAAGAATCTTCAGAAGCTGGGAAAAAGAAGTGGCGATTAGTAATCGACTACCGAAAGCTAAATGACATCAGCATTGGTGACTCTTTCCCGCTTTCAAACATTACAGACATTCTCGATCAATTGGATCATTAAATATTTTACAACTCTTGACTGAGCATTAAAATTCCATCAAGTCAAAATGCATACAGACGATGCACCTAAAACCAGATTTTCTGTCCCTTCCGGACACCATCAGTTTAAACGCATGCCATTTGGTCTGCGAAATGCCTCTTCTACCTTTCAAAGGTTTGTGAATTCCGCCCTCGCCGGTATCCAAAATTATCGCTGTTTCGTCTACCTTGATGATATTGTTATTCACGTTGGAGATCTCACTACTCATATTCCTCGTCTAAAGGAAGTCTTCGAACGCTTGTCCCGCTATAACCTCAAACTACAACCCGAAAAATGTGAGTTTCTTCGTAAGGAAGTTATGTACTTGGAACACCTAATTACTAAAGCTGGTGTAAAGCCTGACCCTGACAAAATTCAAGCTATTAAAAATTATCCTATTCTAAAAAATGTAAGGGACATCCGAGCTTTTCTAGACCTAGCAGGCTATTATCGCAAATTCATTCCCAATTTTAGTGAATTGACTCAACCCCTCACAAAACTTCTTAAAAAGGGCACCGATTTCATCCGGACTAGCCTACAATAGAAAGCATTGAATCAACTGAAACAGATTTTAATTCAAGAACCAATTCTTCGGTTTCCCGATTTCTCTACCTCTTTTAATCTTTCAACTGATGCTAGCGATCTAGCTATTGGCGCTGTTCTATCCCAGGGTAAAATCAGTCATGATCTCCCGATAGCCTATGCTAGTCGCAGTTTAAATAAAGGGGAATCCAGTTATAGCACGATAGAAAAAGCATTGCCTGCCATAATTTAGACCGTAAAGCATTTTCGCCCCTATTTATATTGCAGGAAATTCAACATATATACAGACCATAGACCCTTAACTTGGTTATTTAACCCAGATATTACCGAGACTATTTTTTATCTAGAATTTTTTTCTTGGAAAAAGGCTAAATTATTATAATTAAGAATAGATAATTATATAATATAAGATAGATAATTATATATATAATATAAGAATAGATCTTATATATTCCTTTTTTTTTCTTCATCTAGTAATTTTTTGATGTTCTTTTAAACGGACGGTTGTAATAATCACTACTATATGAGAAATATTTCCTATTGAAAGTAATAAAACAACATATTGTCAAATGCCACTAAATAGGTACAATATTTATTTATTTTTGGTTCAACAAGACTTAAAACAGGTTAAAAAATAAAACTAGAATTTAAAATATTATTTCAAAGACAATGACCTAATATTTTGTATCATACTATTCTTCCATTACACTTACTTTACCTTTTATTATCTTATCTTATTAGCGTGGCTCCTGCGCAAGAAAAAAATTGAATTCAAGTGATGTCACCCTTTGGAAAGCTTCTAAAATACATCAAAACCTCGTTTTAGCTGCCCCACCCAGCACCCCTTTTCGCTCCACGGTCCCGTAAGATACTTTAGTATTAAGAAAAAGTATTGAAATTACTGTAAAATTCAATTTCCCAAGTAATTTTTTCAACACATTTTTTTGGAAAAATTCGATTTGTTCTCACCTAGATGACTTCTAACGGTGATAAGGATGCGTCCTGAAGAAAAAAAACCATTCGTCTGAGTTGTCCTAATGTGTTATAAACCCTTGAATTCTTTTTGTTTGTTTCAAGGATGTTACATGCTAATGCTCTTCTGAAGCCTAACTAAGCCATTTTCCCTCCTTGTAGTCGATGCAATTGCCAGGCGTTTTGAACTACCATATCTAAACATTGGACAAAAAGAGGAAAGTACCACTTTTTTCCTCTCATAGACACCCGATACAAACTAATATTTTGGTCCACGCGACCGACACCACCAATTTACTTATTATAAGACTTTATAATTGCAAGCTGATTTATAAGTATTATATATGTTTTTTCTCTTTGTGAGAAAAACGCTCTACTTGGCTGAGAGGGTATATGGGAGAAAAGTTGGAGGCAGTGGTGACCTTTATTTTGAGCTCGGATAATAAATATATAGATGTGAAAAAGTTATCAAAATATAGTTGGAATCGAGCCGTGTCCCATTTTGATCTAAGTGTTAGGGCTTGTGTAGGGGACAGAATTCCCGATAATTAATTTAATGTATTAGTTCGATAAGTTGTATTCTTCATAAGCCTAGTATTAAATGTGTGACTAGTATGTAAGAAATCCGTGTGCTACGCCTATGGACATTACTCGTTTCTCTTGCCACTTTGTCCGTATGACCAGATGTTGATTCGCATTTTGTTTGATCTTACTCTAACTGTGTAATAAAACTCCTCGCCGACCTTTTGTGCGTACTAGAATTTAGACACGTTCTCGATGCTGGTCATAAACGCCCTCCAATAAAACCCAATTATATTGTTAAAGTTAGGCAAGTCACAAGGACAAATCTAGAAGAAGCGCCGATGATGACCTCTTAGTTTCTGGTACGCCTATGTACGGTTACCATTAACTTTAGTATTTAAGATTTTGCAAGAAGAAAAATCTCTCTCTTCTTGTGCGTCTCCGTCGACTCTTAACTCCGTACTTTGCACGTTACTCGTACGCGATTACTTTACTCACGGTTCCTATACACGGTTAATTAGTACACTAGTTAACTTGTCACGAAAAGTTGTTATTTCTTTGTTAAATTACTCGAAATTGTTGGTGAACAATAAACCTTCGTTACCGTTAAAAAGGGTTTTTGTTTTCTTCATTTGCACGAACACGGTGTCTCTGAGACCGCGAACTCAGGGTGGTCCTTCGCAAGCATCCAGTCCATTGCTTACTAGACGTATCAAGAATTAGGCCATGTCTAATCAACATCTTGGTACCACGATTCACGAATAAACAGTTTGGTCCTTCGAGCCGGATCAACATTTTTGGTCCTACGAGCCGGATCAACATTTTTGGTCCTTCGAGCCGGATTAAACATTTTTGGTCCTTCGAGCCGGATTAAACATTTTTGGTCACTTCGAACCGGATATCACGGGACTGGATCAGAACCTGTGGAACATAGGACATCGAAAGCGGAATAAGGAGTAGAACGGTGGATCCCAAGGAGAGCAAGAAACAATCCCGGTGAGTCATTTCCTTTTTATCACGATTTTTCCTCTTTGAATTTGCATAACCTCATAATCCCGATTCCCATTTGATACTTTAAATGGTCGTTAGTTGTATGAGATTGATACGACTTATTTACTTTGGTTTATGCTCGATTTATGCACATTAAAGAAGTCGAAACTAGTTAATTTCTCCAGTAGTACTTCTGTTTGAATCGCGTAAATTGATTTATTTT
Source organism: Euwallacea similis (assembly GCF_039881205.1). Taxonomy (NCBI): domain Eukaryota; kingdom Metazoa; phylum Arthropoda; class Insecta; order Coleoptera; family Curculionidae; genus Euwallacea; species Euwallacea similis. The sequence goes on from NW_027098680.1 coordinate 308,354, forward strand.
AACGCCACGTTATCAATAGTAGTTAAAAATGACCACTAGAGCTCAAAAAGAAAAAATTTCAAAACGATCCGAAATGGAACTAGGCTCAGCAGAGTCTCTTAGCGAGAACGATGAATTTAGAGAACTTTTGCACGCTCGCAGAATTTTAACTAAACGTTTATCCCGTTTTGAACAGTACCTTCGTGAAAACAGAGATATTCAAGAAACAGTTCAATTAGAAATCCGCCTCAAGAACGTGGAGGAGGACTATAATCAGTTCGATAAAGTACAATCTCGTCTAGAATTTTTAAGCTTAAACGAAGAAG